>NC_090437.1:93163271-93466302 GCF_031143425.1 Pleurodeles waltl
CTATACAACCTCAGAAAAAGTGGTTTGGCAAATGTCTTTCCCTCTCTGTTCCCATAGTCAGCCCACCTACATGAACAAAGGAGCAGCCCCTCTTGGGTGTGGCTGTCATTTGCCCAAAGGCAGCTTCTTTTAAGAAGCTCACCTTTTGGGACAACCCCATGTTTGGCTTCCAGCAAAGGGGAGTTAAAACCTCCCTCTGTGGAAGGCCTCCGTGTTCTAGGGTTGGGGAGTCACTCCCCAGCAGGGCAGAAGGCTGTCTGGTGGCCAGCAACTGCGAGTAGCCACTGGGAAAATTGGGCAATAAAGTGGCAACTTTCTAAAAGTTGCCTTCGCCTAATAGTGACATTAAATTTGACTTGGGCATCAAGTTGGGTTTAGTGGCATGATTAATTTGAAAACTTGAAGTACCCATTTTGTTGGTCCCATTCAGAAGTTAGAGCAGGTGAAGGGTCAGTGTATAACTCTGTACTAGCCAACAGGGCCACCAGATTATTCACAGTAAAAATGAGAATTTGGGGTTTTTACTGTTAGGATATATAAAAATATATGTCCTACTTAAGAATATACAGCTCCCTGTCTTAGGGCTCGATAGGCTTTATATAATATATATTGTTAACCAGCATCATCAGTCCAAAACTTTAGAGGTGATCATGTAGAAAGAGACACTTCCTTACCTCCAGCTCGGCCATGATCTAGTGTTTTTTCAAGAAAATAGGTTTACAGATCATTACATAGTCCATATAAGAAAAAAACAGATCTGGTGGTTGATCTTTTCCTACATAGTTCCTAAAGCTTGAAAAGAACTGCCACAACACATAGGAGCCTCCTGCTCACTTCTTGAATTCTGCAAGACGCTGAAGACTTAGTTTTTTCAAGTATTCCGTCTAAGGTCCTAGGTTTGACTAGACTGTCACCTGCTCAGCGCCATTATACTCTCTCAGGTGATTGTTTGGGAAACTAATGCTAATACAAAATACATACATAGAAAAGACTAAGACAATTGCAGTTTACAAAATACACTTTGAAAGTAACTACAGTTCTGAAAATGCCCACATTCATGTCTGGAATGCCACCAACTGCCAGCCCCTGATAAGTCCCACCCAGAGAGTTGCAGTATGTTAGTGAAACTGTCTTCGAATAAACAATGATCCAAAACGAGAACGGTATTTGGATATACTTATGCATCATTAACTCTATCCAAATCTCATTTCAAATTGAAGACCAATCCTTTACCTCTCTGGGCCAATGGCCCTGCACCCACCCCTTTACTGTATCCCCTCACAATAGTAGGAACATGGAGCACAGGAAGTAGCAGAGGAAACCTCCACTGAAAGTGGTGTGTGACCAGCCATCATTGCAGCTGCCCCGAAATCCCACTGAATGCCAATGGAATCATAAGGTTGAACTCCTGTCTGTTCGATCTATACCCCTGCAGCTGGTGATATGGAAGGCGTTCCAAGTAGAGGCACATTCATGGACCATAAACAGGTTTCTAACCCACAAGAACAGAAGGAAGTAAATGGAGTCAGTGCCAGCCTCTGGGAGTTTAAAAAACTGCAGCCATCAGTATCAAGCTGAATACATACCCTGGATCATACAGCTAACCTATTGTAGTTGCACATAGTGTAGCCAAAACTCTGGCCAGATTTGACACACTTTTCTACACTCTCGGTGGGGACACCTTACCCTGCCTAATCTGAAACCTAGTTGCTACATGGGACCAGGTAAAGTTTCAGGTAGTTGAAAATCCAGATCCTCATATGACATATCACCATCAACTATAGGCCAGAAACACATTACAAAGGGAAGGCAGAACAAAGCACCCCTTTGCACCCCTTTCACATTACCATGCTTTCAATGAACCTGTAGCCTGGCAGCCACTGAATCATCTATGGATAAATTGTAATTGTAATTTATTTAAATGCGTAATTCATAAAAACCAATGCATCATACATACGTTTAAAGGTACATATATTTTTAAGAAACTCCCCATTGCAGTCTATAAAATTACTTTTTGCCTTTACGTACAGTCCAGCATCTCTAACCGTAGCTTTCCTAGTGTATATTACATGGGAAAGATAATGTTGTTTAATGTCTGTTGCTGGTAATGACCTCCTATTTAGAGGTGAGCATATTATTGTCTGACAATTTTGTTATAAAATACAGCATTTAATAGTACCCTCTTCTTTATACATGTGATCCGAGTACGCTACAAAAGTAATTCTTAAAAGATAGGTGCTAAAAAATATTTTCGTATTTACTATACGAGCCCATGAGCCAGCATGTACCTATGTTATATTTTTACTGATTTTGACCTAGTAGTAGTTTTTTTTTTTATATCAACCGTAAAAACCTTGTAAATTTTGCATTCAAGACAAAATCAGAAGGTTTAAAGCAGGCAATCACCGCTTGTCTACAGGACATATTCCCCTTTGGTTGAATGCCGCCTTTAATAGAAATTTTCGTTCATTTCGTAGGTTGTTAAAGATACAGATCAGGTGAGTTATATCTTCCAGTCCACATCCATACAGCCTATACTGAGGAATTGTTACAGTGCGTTCCCATAGGGGTCGATGGGCATCACCAGGAATAATGCCAAAGCGATGTCTGATGAAGGAATCCTTGTCTGCTTTTGACCACCCAGCCTCCAGATAAGGCTGATATTCCAGGAGTTTGTACTCATGTATTACCATCCAAGAGTGCGATGTGGTAGCTAGTAAGCTCTTATCCATAATTACTGATCTTTTCTTCACTGTTCGGTTTAAGATTTTTTTGAACGCGTAGTAGGGGAGATTTGAGTCCCATAGTTCCCATACTTCCAAGACTTCTAGGGCCTGATCTAAATACTGTCTTGACTTGGCTTTAGGATTTGAGTTTATCTCCTTCCAAAGTGCCTGGCAAAGCTGATTTCCTTTTGTTTACTGTAAATGTTTCCAGGTTTTGATGTAACTGGATTGGCTAGCTAGACACTGGTTTAAATATCCAAACTCCAACCTAATTTGTTCTTGGGAGGTGTACCCTGGTAACTGGAATAGAGACCTTAGTACTTTTCCTGTGATTCTGTTGAGGCTGATTGCATCTTGTCCACACAGTGCTTCGCGGCCGTATCCTAGAGTCGAATTTAGTTTAGCTGCGGTCACTTGCAGCAAGGGACGGTAGCTAGGGCCATTGAGCACCTTTCTCAGGGTGCGAAAGGCAAGCAGTAGAACATTTCCTTTTCTATATAGTTCCTGCCTCTGAGGGAGAAAGGACCCCGTTCATCAAATAGTACACCCAGGTATCTATATTGATTTACTTGTTCCAATTCTCCCTTTTGTGTGTACCATTTTAGCTCCTGAGATTTTATTACTAATTTCCATCACTTAGTTTTTTTTCTGATTGATTTCCATTCCATTTTGCTCAGCATATTCCTATAACTTGACGATAAGCCGTCGTTAGTTTGACTCAGAAGTACTAAATTGTCAGCGTATAGCAAATTGGAAATAAGCATGTCACCAACCTTAGGAGAGTGCGCATTCACCTTATTTAGCTTTATGGTCAGACCTGACAGAAAAAGATAAAAAAGAAATGGTGCCAGCACACAGCCTTGTTTCAGACCTTGTTTTGTCTCAATTTCCCTTAAAAGTAAAGATCCGTCTCCTATCTTAACTCTAATCCATGTATCTGTGTTTAACTGCTGAATAGCTTTTAGCAGATTCTCCGATATTCCCCAGGAAGCTAATTTTTCACATAGAAGACATTGTTGTACCAAATCAAAAGCTGACTTGAAATTGACAAAGCACAGATACAGAGGTTGGTTCTTTTGTTTGCATTTGTCAATGATAACGGAGAAAGTTAGTATATTTGTGGCCGTTCCGGGGCCCTTTGCAAAACCTGTCTGACTGGGGGGAATAATGCTGTTCTAGGTTGCCCACCTGCGAAGATGCTCCAGTAGTAGCCCACCGTAGTATTTGGCCTCGACATCCGTTAAGGTAATCAATTGATAATTCTCGGGATGAGGTTTACAACCTCCTTTAAATATTGGGTGGATTATTGCCCCCCTCCAAGATTTTGGAATTGTACCTAATTCCATGCAGTTGTTATAAGTCGAGATCAGCTTATCTCCCCAAAAGTCTGGATTCATTTTGAACAGTGCATTTGGGATCCCATTTGGACCTGGGGGTCCTCCACTTTTGCTTTTCTTTATCAAGTTTACAAGTTCTGATGTTGTGAATGTAAATTTTTCAGATTCCTTTTGGACAGTAGGGGGATTTAATATAACTCCTTTTGGATTTAAGACATTTGTTGTCTTGTCTAGATTTTTGATTGTTCCCTTATTTCTGCCAAAGTGATGCATTAAATAAGCAGACCATACGGATTTTGAAATATTGGAGCTAGTGAGGGTCATTGGAGCTTTATTCAAGTCATTTACCATTTTCCAAAATCCCTGCGCATTTGATTTTTTGCTTAGGAATAAAGCCTTGCCCCCAAAATAATGATTCTTCTGTCTTTTATGATCCCACATTTGTTTCCGATAGTTATTGTTTAAATGTCTTAGGTCAGCCTTAACACGGCAATCGGTTGGATTTATTTTATATAATTTTAGGAGTCTATTTCGTTGTCTTCTTAATTTAATCATGTGTGCTGAAATTATTATATTGTTGGTTGTTTTTGCTTTCCCCTGATTTAGGTAGTTCTTTTGCGATCTATCTATGAGGAGACCAGCTGTGAATCTGTCCTGGAAACTCAACCATATATTTATTGGGTCACTAGTTGTATTGTTATAGCAAAGGTCTATTATCGCTATTGACCGTTATTCAATGGATTCCAGTGTTCTTTCATTCCATCTAAGTTTTTTGTAGTTTGTTGTAGTGACAGCCCTTGGTGCAGCTGGTGCAGAATTAAATATGGGGAAGCCACATCCAATCTCCAAGCATTGTTGACCATGTTCACTTTTATCTGATTTTACGATGTAGTACTTAGTAATTAAAGTAAGTAGAAATAAAGAGGCCACAGTGTAGTCAACTTCTGCTTGAGTTCGGGTGACATAGCAGGTGGTTGCCGGCGGAATATCCTGTGGCAACCTCCTGTTTAGGAGTCTGAGCCCAAGGGCCTCAAGATCTTTTACTAGAGAAAGTGCCGTTGTGCCTGGTTTACCTCGCTCTATTGACCCCAAAGACTGCTGTGGTACTGCCCGTAATTGATCTTGCATGATGGTTTGGGCATTCCTTTCAAAGAGATTTAGTAATTTCAAATTGAAGTCCCAAGCTATTAGAAGCTCCAGGGACCCTAAGTCCTGATGGGCAGTGAATATTGTATCTATCAGTTTGGTGTATATATGTTTCTTAGATCGTTCATCTGGATGGATATAAACATTTATTAGCAGGAGTGGGCTGGGGCGTTCTTTATTCCATCCATCTAGATTTACTAGCAGTAACTCTTCATTTTCCTCATATAGTCGTGTGCATGATATATTTAACCCTGCTGAAATAAAGATTGCTAATCCCCTCTTTGGATGGCCAAACCTTTTTTCCCGGATTTCTGGGGAAAAAAACAATAAATCCATCAATTGTGAAGGGATTGGTAGCCCAAGTCTCCTGCAAAAAGATAATTTGATTTTTTTTAATAGGCTTGTCAGATCCTTTTGTTCGGTGTTTGATCTAACTCCATTTATATTCCAGGAGCAAACTTGGAGGGGTTTATCATGTGGAGGTACCCCCCATAGTGATCCCGACTACTAGGAAGTCACTGATGATTTTCTACATGGATTGCTTCTGACATCCAACCCAAATCTAGCTGCATTAAAGGGCACGTGTTTGGTACATTGAACCCTGTGGAATGTTCATCATTTTTCCAATTGCAGATCTAAGAACTGAAAAAGGTTTATTTAGCACTTTATTTGTTAGGTTCACCATATTAGTTTGATCCTCTAGAGGGCCAGGATAGCCTGTTTGGGTATATTCAATTTGATTCCGCATTTTAAGGAGATTTTCTCTTTGACAACTCTCCTAACCAATTGTGGTGTCTTCCAAGTTACCAGGGTTGATTTGTTTGATCCTCCTTCATCACTTTTGACCACGGGAGAAATTCTATAGAAACAAAATCAGTGGACTTTATGTCTTTTAGAGCCGTGATAGCGTGTAACAATTTTAATATATTGCCTCTATTTAAGATATCATCTGAGCCCCTGGATTGATATTGAGGTTCCAGGATTAGTTGTTTACAGTCTATAGACAAGACATATTTGGGACTACTTATAGGGACCTCCGTTTCTTCCATTTTGCTGTCCCCTTGTGTTCTGTTACCTCTGACCGTGATAGAGATTCTCTATCTGACCACCCTGTATTAGCAAGAGTTTGCCTCACAGCTGATCTGTGTAGGGACTCTACCTCTGAGAGTGGTCTATGCCCTTTAACTTTTTTAGGCTGGTGCCGAGTCATTTGTGCCCCTATTTTAGTTCCTTGATGCTCAGCATGTTCCGGATATGCAACTGTAATTGTTATGCTATCTTCGTCAAAAGACCTCCTATTAGTTAAGGGACTGTAACTTAGTTCAGCTTTCACCTCCAGTTGATGTAGATTGATGTTCTGTATTTCCTGCTTAATTTGGCCTATAGCATTTGAATTTGGCGAAGCTCGTTGGCCATTATACTTCATTAGCTCCACATTGGAGTGTGGTACGTTTTGCCCCTTGGGTTTTTGAAGAGTAGGGCCCCTCGTTTGAGAGTTGAATAATGGAAACAGTTTATTTGCCGTTGGAATACTTTTTATGTTTTTAATCGAGTCATAGGGCATTAACATATCATTACTTGTATCCAGATTTATAGAGGGGCTTGACTTTGTAGCAGGAGGGTCCATAGAGGCACCCCCTATTTATTTCCTTGCTTTTCGCTGTTGTTTCTTTTGTCTTTTTGTAAGTGGCTTTTCTAGGCATAGCAGATGCCCCACAGATTTTGTTTTGGGGGGGAGTGCATTTATTTGAATCTCAGGCTGACATCCTTTTCCCATCTCAGGTGATTTTAATGAGCATGCATTTTCCTTTGGTACTCCTTCCTGTCCGCATCCTGGTTCTTCAGGGGATTCTATTACCTTGTCAGACATTTCCTCTGGGTGACAATAGGCTCTGTTGCCCATATTTTTGTTGTTTCTGACCTCCTCCCTTTGCCTGGGTGATTCTTCTGCTGAAATCTTACCCCCTCTTTTCATATTTAGATTTTCTTTAAGATTAGTTATCATTGAATTTAGCGCTTCTGGGAGTGTGGCCAGTTTGTTGATTATAGGCTCACAGGTGCAATCTGTTATTGTCATTTCTGCAAGGTTCTGAGCTTGCTTTATCAGATTGTTTAAGTTTGCCAGTTTCTGATCAGTCCCTGATACTGAGTTAGCCATAGCATTCAGTAAATCCACCTGAACGTCCATTTTGGAGGACTGATAGGACAAGGCATCCAGCGTTAGTTTCGAGATTTTGTAAAAGAGATCCCAAACAGCGTTTTGGTCCAAATGATTTAAGGTATTTTGTGAGGGCAATATGTTCTCAGACTTTTCCTCCTTAGTTCACAGTTTGAGTATTTTTACTCAAACTGAGTGGCAGAGGCATTTGGGGATCTGTATTCAAGGGTGGAGATATCCAGTTGAGTTCCTGAGATTTCGGCTTGCTCATCATTTGGTTTTGCCCCCATATCTTGAAAAAAGGGTCCGTTAGAGGTATGTGTGATAGGGCTCAGGTCCACTTGTGGACAGGATGGTTTTAATTTTGGTGATTCTAGATTTTTGGAAACCTCCAAGGTGTAAATAGCTTCTGGAGGATGATTCCCGTTCCACGTTTTACTGCCCTCTTGTGGCCTCAAGGCAGGTAGACCTAGTGAGGAGTCCTTGGCTCCTTTAACAATCACAATTACCTCCAAGGGAGGTTGAATCCCTAATCGTTTAAAGTCAGTCTGATTTTCCAAAGATGGAGAGTTGGAAGTATCGGAGGATGGTGATGATGATCGGAGGGTCAGTAATTCTAGGACACTGATTGAGCCCCAGACATTTTCTTTATAATCGCCATCGGTTGGTTGTTCGGTGTTGCCATGGGCAGTTTTTCCAGACAGCTCCTCCTCCTTGAGCTTGCTTTTGTCACCTTGCTTATTTATCGAGCTGCTTTCACTTTTTGTAGGGGAAATTGGGTGGGGTAAACACCCGGAGCCGTTGGGTAAGGAAAAAATTGCATCCACAGGGTCCTTCAGAAAGTCAATCTTGCGAGGGAAGTTCACTGATTTTTTAAATCTTTGAAAGAAGGGATTTATCGGGGAAACCAGGAGTTGATGTTTTGACTTCATTTTTGCTTCCCATTTTGGCGTTGAGGGCAGAGAGGAGGGTTTGTTGGACTTCTTACTTCTTTTTGCTTGCTGCTGGAAAGCCCTTTCTTTTCTTGATCGCATCTTTGCCGTCTGTAAGGTTTTCCGTTAGGATTTTCTTTTTGGGGTTTTTCTTGCCTAGTATACGCGCCGCCACACATCAGGGTTGAGGGGCACGAGCACGCGTGGTTCTCCACGTGGTACTCTTTGAGTGCCGCCCAATATTTATTGCTGGCTCTTGATAGGTCTCTGGAGGTCTGAGCTTTCTGAGGCAGCCGAAAGGTCCCCCTGAGACCAACCAGGGCTTCCTCCGGGCTTCCAGAAACCCTTAGATTTGTAGATGTGCCACCTCACCTCAGGTGTTGAGGGGCACGAGCACACATAGAGTTCCTTGAGCGGTTCCAGGGTCCTGCTGCGCCCAATGTAGAGACTGCAATTTATCTGATTGACCCTTAAGCAGTCAGTGGATTATGAGGATTGTGTTGGTTCACATTTGAAATTCTGATGTTCTGGCAACTTTTCACTAGTTCGTAGTATGGTGAGTATGGTGTGAGTATGTGTCACTATGCTGCCACACAGAGGGGGCTGCAGCAGGGGTGCCTTTCATCAATTTATGTTGCCCAACTAGGTCGCGGCTCCCTAGGCGATTTTCTGAGAAGTTTTAACCCTCAAGGGCGAACTCTAGGCAGTCTTTAATGGAAAGGAATGACATTTGGAAGGGTATTGTCCCCTGTAGCAGACTTAATGGCAATCCTAATGAAGGAAATACTTTTGAAAGGGTATTTCCCCCTCTGGGCAGTCTTAGTGACAGTCTTAATGGATAGAGTGAATTTAGAATGGGTAGTGTTCCCTAAGGAGCCACTATGCCCAGCTTGCCAGTGTCATAGCTTATTTCTGCCTCCTGATCGCTTCCAGTTGCCTCCGAGCCACTCCTCCGGATCACTCCATGGGACCCCCGCCCCATCTTCCCCTTCTTTCCTCCCTTCTTTCCGCCGACAGGTACAGTTCGGGTACAGTTCCAGGCGCCCACACGCCCCCCGTACTGCCCCGGTTTAGTTGGAGTAACTTTTATGGGACTCTCTGGGGCTTTCTGGGGGCTACCAGATTGTCACAGAAACATACAGTCCAGCGATCTATGGCTAAAACATTGTCAGAGAGACCATCAAAGGAAGCATCTGCCAGGACCTGAGATTGAAGATCTGATCTGCTCATCCAATTTTCCTCAAGGCCCTAAGCAAAGTGTGATAGCCCCCCAGTTAAGGATTGAGTAATATAAATGAAGTAATTTCCACTGTTACAACCTTGGTTTAAGACAGTATAGTAATGACAGAGTGTACATGCAACACTCCTGTCAACTGGCTCAAGAGTGGGGTCTCCCTAAGCCACCGAAAAATGACCAGCCAGATTGGTCAGCACTGGCTCTGCAACAATTGACTGCTGCCTATTTTTAAGCTCAATTGCACACCCTGAAAATAAATTTGGGATTAGTGATTGTATGCAAAGCTGCTGACTTCCTGGGAATCTGCATCAGGAGCCTGCAGACTGGAACCTTCAAAACTGATAAAGCAGGGTACTAAGGCCCACATTTATACTTTTTTAGTGCCGCGTTTGCGCCGCTTTTGCGTCAAAAAGCGGCACAAACGCAGCGCTAAAAAAGTATAAATATGGGCCTAAATGTTCTAATCCATCAGTCTCCTCTGTAGTCAACCACAGGTTTTCACTTTCCTTGGCAAAACACAACTGCTCTGATCTTCATATGTACATACATGGTGGAAGTTCTGGAAGAGAGGGAAGAGGGATCGAAAATGGATTCTGATGACATACCCTTGACACCTAGGAGACCTATTATCTGCTCTTCACTTTCCTCTCTTGTACAACTTCTACCAGTGTAAGAGAAGAGGAGCATTCTGCCTGGCAGGGACCACTTCAGTCTTCACGTCATTCATGTCACTAGGGCTAACCAGGGTCTTTAGCTGTATGCTTGTGCACAATCATCATATAAAGCAACTAGATTGAAAGCAGGAATAGGGGAACACAATTTGGTGCAAATTTCCTATCCTACTTGACCTTAGAAAGGAACTCATGAAGTTCCTGCTGACCTGCATGATCTCAGTTGACTGAGTATGCTGGCCCAATTCAATAGGCCAACACATTCCAAATACAGCCCTCATCCAATCTAAGATAGCCACAAAGACTGACAGCATCCTCAACATTCCACTGTCTGCTTACCTCCTCTTCCATAGCTGCTGTATTGCTGGACCTTGTAAGGGTATGACAACCAGTGTTGGCCTGAAAGATGTCAACACTGCATCACCTAAGAACCACACAGTCACCAAGCAAAGTTCTCTTCCCTCAGGCTGCAGCACATACAAACCAAGCTGAGAGGAGACGTGGCCTTCTGTTAGAAGGGTTGGCAGGGTCAGGGGCTAACTGACATGTGCATGTAAGCATTGGGGTGTCTGTTGAAGTTGATACACCTCATATAACGAAATAATTGGATGAAGTGAGTTTGAGGAGATAATGGATCTACAAACATATCAAGTAGCCCTGTGTCATGGGTGACATTTTCAGCCAGTCCTGGGTTGTTCATCACCGTCACTTACATCATGATAGTGGCATATGATATAGCAATATATCTTAAATGTAAAGAAGTTCAAGAGTGAAGCCAGTATGTAATAAGACGTGTAAACATTTAATAACCATGAACCACAGAAAGTAGAAAACTGAAAGGTGCAGATTAGGTAATTTTCAATAGTTACTGCATGGTCAATTTTAACCACAGATGAGTATCTTCTACAATAAACATTTTTAATTGGTAAAATAAGCACACTGAGGTGTTTTGGTGGTGGAAGCAGTACTGCCTAAGTTATTTTCAGGACCTGTTTAGTACTTGGTATAACAAACTCAGTATCAATATCAGTATCACCTTTTTGTTCAGTTAATTAAAACCATTACAAAGAGCACAATTGGTAATATTCACATAACATTTGCATAAAATGTAAGAAAGAGAAAAAAAAGATCTGTAAAGCAGAATTTAGTGTTTGTCTCTGTTTCAACCAAAGCACTCAGATTTCCTTTGGCCTTGCAGGACCCTTGCTGTCCATCCCCGCTGACAGAGCTAGCCACCCCTTTAGAGTTGTCACATACTTTGCACATCTAGCCAAGGCCAAGAAAAGCAGTGATTAGATGCCTCCTTGCATGTCCACGCCCCCAGTGCCAGAGCAGCTGGAATTATTAACTGTCTTCTATCCGGCTGTTAAAGTGGGGCAGCAGCACAGAAGGTATAACCAACTTTCTTGGTTTTAGGAGCAGAGCCTGCAAGGTTGTTTGTCCCTGTGTGCAGGCCAGGCACAATTAAAGTCCCTGATTGGCAGGGCTAGTGTTCACATATACAAGATTTGGTTTCAAATTCCTGTGTTTATTGCTTCTTGGTAGTATGGTTGAGAGGCGCTAATCAAATAGGACTCGTTTAGGGATGGGATGCCAGTGAGTTAAATAAGGCCTCAGAATCATAAACAAAGGATTTTCGAAGCACTTCATGTCTCCTTTAAACGTCCTGCCAACTGGTCAAGGGGCTACCTATCCTTATTCACTTGTCTATGGTGGTGCAGCGGATGTGATAAAGTAGAACAATATTCCTCACAGAAGTGTAACTCGTGTTTGGTCTGGCCTTTGAGTCACCTTTTCCAGACTATTGTTATTTAAACATAATAACATGTAATTTTCGGGTTTTTGTGCATTTTATATTTTTGTGCATTATTAACAACGTGCAAAACATAGACTTACCTTTGAATTTACATATACACACTGACATGGTGCTATTGAATTTGAAACAAATTTGCTATGTCTTGTTAAAGTGTGTTTTTCTGGCTTCTAACCTAGCTAGGTTCCAGTTAGGCCTGAACGCCAACTTGTTCAAAATGGATGTCTTGTTCTGCATTTTCCCTGTTTATTATTTCTGAAGCCACAGACAAACAAAGTCATGGTTGTTTATTTCCATTGATGTTGTTCTTGCTGTTCTCGAAGAAAACTTTCCAACATGAGCACAGTAATGGTGTAGTTTCTCAAGGCCCTTCCGCTAGCTCACTGTGCTGCATTCATTTACAATAATTTTCTCTTGTTCTTGTAACTAGTTTGTCCTTCCATGTCCAGATGACATTAGCAATGGATAGTGTTTAGATAGTAAGGGACCTTGATGTAAAATAGAGAGTTGCTAAAAGTGTAATTCTTTTGCTCACACCATGGTGATTTTGCAGAAAGTAATGCTTTCCTATGGAAGAAAACTGCATATAAACCCCAGATTTTGGTGGAGAGCCAGAAGACTTTCCTGAGACTTCCAATGCTACTAGAGATGCTGCCTGATTTCTTATTGATTTTTCTGCTTATTTGGGAATTTTCCTGATTTTACACTTTATCCTGTATTGCACTATTTGATGAGGGCCTTGATTCCAATAACTTTAAGCATTTGCATTTACAATTTCTGTACGCACCTTTTGATTTTTTTGTAATAAATCTTTATAATTTCTATTCCTGCTCTGGAACTCAATTGACTGCATTTTGATATGCTGTAAGCATGGATAGCATTTAGGTGTCACAGCTGTGACCCCTGGCTTTCCTCTTGCGTCCCCAGGCACTGCCTCTGCGACCCCCTGGCCTCGGAAGTGGCAAGATCAGTGCCAGGAGCACATAGGCAATCACCATTTGGGGCTGCCATCTTGTTTTTATTGTCAATTTATATTGCACTAATAGTCTAATTGTGGATAATATATATTAACTACTGGTGGTCCTGCCATGCAAAGCTTTTTCTTCAATAATTTGACTGCTAATGTTTCATTTATATTTTTAATAATGTTACAGACATCGTCATGAGTGCTGTAATATATTGTGTAATTGGCGGTGCATGGTGAGGACCCAAGTTTTAGTTACCTCAGGGTGCAAGCTATAGTTACTTGAATTAACTTTTACTATAATTGATGAATTTCTATGGTTTTGTACAAGTTAATTCAGAATCTAACTATAACGTCCCTGTAACCTTTGTTTTTTTAACTGAATTTCTATGTTTAAATTGTTTTGTAATTCCTAAGCATAACGTCCCTGTAACCTTTGTGTGTGTGTGTGTGTGTGTGTGTGTATATATATATATATATATATATATATATATATACTATATTTATATATATATGTATATATATATATATATATTTATATATATATATATATATATATAAAATATATTTATATATATTTCTCTATTATTAAATAAAACTGGAATATAACTTCCCTGGCAGACGAGGTAAATATATAAAAAAAAATGCTATTTAAATATATGTTGTGTGCGTCATTGTGGGTGAGAGCGTGTTTATGTGTGAGTGTAAATGTGTAAGCATGTGTGGGTGAGTGAAAGTGAAGGTCAAACGGTGTATTTTGCCACTTGCATTACTCCAGGCATTTTGGTGAATTGATGTGCTTGGGTGCAAGGTGCGATATCTTGGGGACACACCGCCTCATCAAATTGAGGTTTAATACCACCTCTGATTCATCCACCTGTAGGTGTGCTGTTGAGGTAATATTTTGGGATGTACAATTTTAGGGGTTCCTGCGCACTCATACCATACTTACATATATGGGCTTTTGGTCACAGGTCATCATCCAATGGTCTGTGAAATTCTCATTGAGCATTGGCTTCTGCTCACCACAGCAAACAACATAGGCTAATGGTTCAACCACTTCTGCGTTGGCATCACGCCTGTGTGAGTGATGGCATTTCACCTGTGTACAGTGTGCACATCCACCATAGAAATATTCTCCTTCAATACTTGGGTTGGCGAGACATCATGTGTTTTATTTTTAAATAGACCTGAAGATTGGAGATGACCACAGCATTCACGTTTGAGATGAAGGTACAACACTGTGTGTTGTTAGTGTTCATCTGGCATAGGCTTGCTTTTGCAATGCCATATTTGTTAATTTCTTCCAACTGCAGGCTCCGATTTAGAGGGCGTGCCTGTCCAGGGGTGTAGTATAGGGCTCACAGTGAAGTTTAGCAGGATTCCCTAACATTGGGGTGGGGGTGCCTCACTCATCTATGCAGAAACAGTTCATGAGGCCAAAGAATGAACAATATGTGCTGCTGCTTGCAGGGGTGGCCCCTCCATGAGAGCAGAGGAGCATCGCCTCACTAAAAAAATGCCCCCAGAGCTGAAAAATAAAATGATAATACATTTTATTTATTACCATTTCATTTTTTAGCACTCTGTCCTGGACCAAGTGTCAAGACGGGGCAGGCAATTGCTGCTGAGGGGCAGCAGATAGTTTTGCACTTTGGTTTAAAGTGCGCATGTCCCTTTGGCCGGCCTTCTTGTGACGGCCAGCTTGGCTAAACTTCTCTAACCAAGCTGTCTTGAGACAGCTTGGTTAGAGAACGCCCAGGCCTCCAGTGCTCTTAAGAGTGCAGAAAGAGGCCACTCCCTCCAATCCTGACGCTTAACAGCATGAGAGCAGTGCAAGGATTGGTTAGTGCAATTTTCTGAGTCCTGCATTGGAGCTTCCAGAAGAGACGATGAGAGGAGAGGAAGACGCCATGAGGTATGTGCCAGTTTTTAAAAAACTATTATTATTATTGTACCCCCATTCACCCCCACACTGTAAATACAAGCCAGCTGCCACTGGCCGCCTGGCTGCAGTCTGAATTATGTGTGGGGCTGATCTTCCTCTCTACACAAACCTCCCACCACTCAATGTCTAGACCCACCACGGTCTACAGAGCCCTTCTCTCAATGGAACAACAAGCACAATCTATGGACTGCCCCCGGGTGTGGCGCTATCACTCTCCACGGATCACCTGTTTGTGTGGCGCTATCACTGTCCATGGATCACCTGTTTCTGGAGCTAATCTACCCCTGTCCACAAACCACCTCTAAATATAAAGTAAATCTGGCACTATCCATAGACCAACTTCCATCTGTGGAGCTACCACAGTCTAGAGACGTCTTTTATATGGTAATATGTGGAACTGGTGTAGTCCACAGACCATCCCTGGGTGTGGATCTGCTTGGCCCTGTGATCACAGACCTCTCCCATATGGGTGGAAATGCCACTGTTCACAGCCCACTGCTGGGTGTAGAGCTGAACTACACTTGTCAACAGAACTTCCCCCCATGCACAAAGCTACACCTATCCACAGTTGTTTACAGGATCTGGAGATGGTCTACCCCGTCCACATACCATCTCGGGGTGCAAAGTGAAGAAGCAGGATCCATAGACCACCAACCCCATGTTTAGAGCTATCACAGCCTACAGACCCCCTTTATGTTTGAACTAAAGTAGTCCACGAACCATGTGAGGATGTTGAGGTGACATCCCTATTCATATACCTTCACAATCTGCATGGAGCTACCACTGTCCAAAGCCCAGGTTTTGATGTGGTGCAGATCTACCCCATCTGCAAACCACTTCTCTGTGTAAAGCACATCTGACAATATCCTGAGTATCTGTTGTGTGGATCTTGCACAATTTACAGACCTCCTTTATATGCAAGACAAGTACAACCCACACTGCTCTAAGTGTAGAGCTACCAGTGTCCACAGACTGCTATATGTTTGGAGCGCCCAATCTCCACAGACCACACCTAGGTGACCTGCTGATCAACCCCTATCCACAGACCTCCCCCCATAGGTGTGGAGTTAGTGTCGAGAAACCACCTTTCACATCTCTATCCCGATCTGCTCCCTGCAGTACTATCCCTACTATCAGACACCTATCTATCGCTAATGATATGTCTCTGTTCCAAGATGCATCATGCACCACTATCCACATAACGAGATATTTTCAGAGCTCTCACAATGCACCTCTATCCCAAACTACACTCTGCTCTGCTGTCCCTATGCTAAAACAAATGCGCCTCCATTTCGAGCCACTTCCTGCAGTGCTATTCAGAAACTTAGAGATGCACCAAGCTCCCACAAGGTGATTCTGTTCTCACTGCCATGCCAGTACTGACACCCACAGAGCTCTAGCAATTAAAGATCTTTCATAAATCACATCATTTCGGAGTGCAGAATGGTGTTACTGGAATATGTAGAGCTCACATTCCGTCATTTGTATGGCGTTGTAGCGCTGGCTAGAATGCATTTCTAGCTCAGTACTGAGTCATGCACAAATCTCTTGCAGTGTTTTCTTCTGAGATGTCCAGTCCCACTCCATGTGCAATATTGTTTTCAGAGACTAACAAAGCTCCTTCATCCTGTCTGTCTTCTAACTTGCATTATGTACTAGCACTGAAACATACACAATGCCCCAGAATGCATGCATACCATGAATTTAGGTATGCACTAATAACTTAGTATTGGTACCTCCTCAGTTACACACTCTATGAGCTCTTGCAAATTACCTATTTTCTCACTCACAGCATGCACTGGTATTTCATTGCTATTCGATAGAACAGAAACTCACTGTCTTTTTAAAAACAGTCTCAAAGCCTTTGATTATGTTGTAAAGCATGTCTTTCTGGTAAGCTAGTTCAAGAGGTCAGCGCATCTGTTTAACCTACATGCTGAAATCTCTAGTGAATAAAAAAGTTCTTATTCACCTCAATAAGCATTCAGACCCACGTTACAAATATTGTGCTCATACTGGTCCAATAATCTTGTACTCAGAATTACCAACACCATGGGTATCTTCATTTTTGGGAATGCAGAATAACTACAGTATTCTAAGTTATCCTTTATAGAAGTGGGAAGGACATTAAAAATTTGACTTTCTGCACCTATTTCAGCATACCATTCCCAAAGTCTGTGAAATCTTCAGAGAACTAATTCCCCTATTTCTGATGCAATTAAATACCAATTTGAGTGCATACTCCAATTTGTGCCTAATCTTGGGTATCCTAAAGTGACAAAGAAAGGGTATCTGAGTAGTCATGTTCAAGGTTGCAAAACCCATATGTTACCCTGGTGTGCTTAAGGGTTCAGATGGGGCACTGTGAGCTAGCTTGGAACCACATGTCAACATTTCCTGATGGTATAAGAGGAATGAGTCCCTATATTCTGGCGTTTAGGTTGACCAGATACACAGTCTTTTTTTTATAAACAACTTTTATTGGTTTTATATGAGAAAAAGAAAAGAAGAGATAGAGAACCACAAGTAGGTTCTGGCATTGCCAGCATGTACACAACATCGTAGAGACAGCATGGATTGCCAGTATGGCATTTCAATATTACTATTGTACAGAGCAGGGCACACAACATTAAATGGTCCTGGGAGAAGACCCAGTCATTTTCCTCACACCTTTGCGTGTTTATGGGGACAACCCGTGCCTCATACACCGATTTTTCTTGGCTTGCGCACCAGTCAACTCCATGCCTCCATTTCCGTAACAACAGGCAAATGGCGGTGATCCAAGTGGCTGTAATGTCTCTTTTTGCCACCAGTAGAGCAGTACCGAGAAATGCCCAGTCTGCCCTCGAGTACTCTAGTTCCTCCATAGCACCTAACAAGGCCTAAGGCAAGCCCGTCTGTGCCCGTCCACGCTCCCCCCACCGTCGCAACACACGACTCCGTTACAACCCCATCACCCTCCACGCGCTCATCGCTGGCCGCTCATCCAACTGCCATCAGGCCACCCCGCAGCTCACCTGCGGACCCTTCTCCTGCCGGAACTGCACCTTCACCAGCCTCCACGCCAGCGACCCATGCGCCAAGGCTGGACGCAACAATCTCAGCACCCGCTCCGTCCACAAACATGCCATTGAACTCTGGAACCGCCTCCCCAGATGTCGCTTTCCTGACCGAGACCTCGATGAACCCCTCCTCAGCACCCAACATCACCATGGCCATCCCGGATGGCTACAAGATCACCCACAGGGACTGCACCAACAGACAATGAGGAGGCATCGCCATCGTCCACAGGAATACCCTCAGAATCACGACCAGCACCGAAGACATCCTCAGCACTGACAAACCCCTGCACTTTCAGATCCACACCGATCCAAACACCACCCTCAGAGGGACCCTCATTTACAGACCCTCCGGACCCCGACAGCAGTTCAGCGACTCCATCTCTGACATCATCAGCACGCACGCCCTCGCATCCACAGGCTGCATACGCCTCGGGGACCTGAACTTCCACCTCGAGAACACCAACGACAACAACTCCATCACCCTGCTCAACAACCTCGACAACCTTGGCCTCAAGCAGCTCGTCACAACACCCACCCACTCTTCAGGACACACGCTCGACCCCATCTTCTCCGCCAGCAAACAAGTTTCCTTCAGCCACACTACCGAACTCCACTGGGGCGACCACCACTGCATCCACTTTTGAGAAACCCACAACGTACCACCACCACCTCAGATTCCCCACCGCAGATGGAACAGGGTCACCGAAGACCAGCTGATCACCATCCTCTCCCGGACCCACCAATCAACACCACTGACACCGACACAGCCGCCAGCAACCTCAGGCAATGCATCGATGACTGTGCCAACACTCTTGCCCCGACCAAGAAACCTTCAAACAGACGCACCGACAGAAAGGCCTTCTAGTTCACCACCGACCTCCAAGAATCCAAGCAAACATGCCGAAGACTTGAGAAAAAGAGGCCCCAAGAACAGACACCGGACAATCACACAGCCTTCAAGAACGCCATCCATAGACACCACCAACTCATCCAAACCGCCAAAAGAACCGCCTTCAAAAAATGCATCGACAGTGCACATAGTTATAAGGAGCTCTTCAACATCATGAAGGAACTCTCCAATCCCGGTTCCAACGTCAATGACATCCCGCCATTGCAAGTCCTCTGCGACATCCTAGCCACCTTCTTCTACTGCAAGATCGCAGACATCCATGACAGCTTCAATACCCAGACCCCCCTGTCAACCACCGACATCACCCCAGCCAAACCAACCTCCTTCTCTCCTGGATCCATGTCAATGACCACAACACCATCAAAATCATGAACACCATCCACTCCTGCTCACCATCCGACTCCTGCCCTCACCACATCTTGAACAAAGCGAGCTTCGTCATCACACCCCAACTCTGGAAGATCATCAACAGCTCCTTCGAGACTGCCACCTTCCCGGAGACCTGGAAACACTCTGAGATCAACGCCCTCCTCAAGAAACCCAAGTCGGACACAAAGGACCTCAAGAACTTTCAGCCCATCTCCCTGCTCCCCTTCCTGGCAAAAGTCATCAAGAAAGGTGTCAACAAACAACTGACCTGCTTCCTCGAGGAGAATAACACTCTGGACTCATCCCAATCCGGATTCTGCAGCAACCACAGCACCAAAACCACCCTCATCGCCGCCACAGATGACATCAGGACCCTATTTGACAACGGCGAAACCGTAGCCCTTATCCTCCTGGACCTCTCGCCCGCCTTCGACATCATCTGCCACCACACCCTATGCACATGCCTCAACGACGCAGGGATCCGCGACAGAGCCCTGGTCTGATCACCTACTTCCTCACTGGCAGAACCCAGAGAGTCCACCTCCCTACATTCCACTCTGAAGGCACCAAGATCATCTGTGGCATACCCCAGTGGTCGTCTCTCAGCCCGACCCTCTTTAACGTTTACATGGCTCTGCTTGCAAACATCGTCCGATCACACAACCTCAACATCGTCTCATACGCGATGACACCCAGCTGATCCTCTCCCTCACCAAGGACCCTGCCATCACCAAAACCAACCTCCACAAAGAAATGAAGGCCATCGCCGAATGAATGAAGAACAGCTGCCTGAAACTGAATTCTGACAAAACTGAGGTCCTCTTCCTCGGCTCCTCCCCCTCCGCCTGGGAAGACTCCTGGTGGCCTGCCACACTGGGAATCACACTGACACCCACCAACAATGCACGCAACCTGGAGTTCATCAATGACCCAGCAAGTCAACGCCGTCTCTTCCTCCTGCTTCAACTCCCTCCGATGCTTTAGAAGATCTACAAATGGATCCCCACCGGGATCTTAATATGGCAAATGCAGTTAACATTCCTGTTAACAGTAGACAGGCAGTCACAACATATTTGGCATAAGGGGACTACCTAACACAGGTGATAAAGTTAACTTAGAGGTTGAAGCCCACAAAGCATACAAATGTGAAGGTTTTTTTTATTCACAAGTCAATTTTTCTGCAGTAGATGCAAACACACAAACATTCCATACATACACTGAGGTAGCAGCACCTAATCAAAACAGACCATATCACCAGTTAGAAAGACCACTGACATTACGGGAACATCAAAGTTGGTTCAAAGGTGCTCTTTCACATGCATTACAACACTCTCGCCTGGGTCCCTTCAATAGCGATGGGGCAACCTGGGCAGTGCCAGCCAGTTACACACCTTATCCCAATATAGCAGCATTGAATACTAATGAACTCCGCCCCATATACAACAATCTTGTATGAATATATGGACGTTTGACTCAGTTTGTTATGCGAATGACAACAGCTGTCGCAGCTAGGGCTGTTGAAGCTGTTCAGCTACAGTTAGCTGTGCCTGCAATTTGTCTTGTCACTATTACTGCAATCATAGGTGATATTCCCACCAAAAATGAAGAGATTTTGTTATCAATTGCACAAAACACAAATCAACTTGAAGCAGTGCTTCTCCACACAGGACCGCAGGACAAACACAGGCTTTTTACTATGTGCCTACCACTTGGTATGGTTCCCCTCATTGAAGGTTTTGGCACCTGGGGAACTGTCTTTTCTGCCAAATATACCATGACACATGGTACAACATCAATAGCTGTTTTTCCAGAGGTGATAAGGCAGATTCAGAATGAATACTCAGCTGCCCCTGCCCTGGACTTGGTAATGAAATTAATTGGCAATTTTGCCACGGATTCCTCAATTGTTTTAAGTAATATTTAAGGGGAGGCAGTAGCACTGGCAGTACACCAAAGACTTGCACAAGTTCCTCAACACAAGTTGCCAAAAAATATCAGGAACACCAATACTTCTGTTGGTCTAGATAATTTAGGATCCAGGTCTAATAATTCGCAGCTTAACCAAGAAGGTTCCAAACAGACACCAGGGTCCCCTAAAAAATTCTGAGACAAACAAACAAACAAAAAGGAGAACAAAAGCAAGAGATGCATCTCCTCAACTGGAACCTACTGAAAAAACGTTACAACTTGCATGACCGTGATACACTGAAACAGCCTGATAGGTATCAGTATACTGATATGTGTGAAATCAAAAATAGAGTCACATTATTAATAAAAAGGAAGAGAAAGTGCCACAAAAAAAAATAATAATAAAAGGTGGCAAGTATTTCTGTTAAATATGCCACACATACTGAGGATACTCCTTCTAAACAATATGTGGGCATTGACACTGCTATACAGCACAGCAGAGGTCACAATAGTTTGCTGGAATCTTCAAGAGTTTCGGGTTTCTTGAGCAACTAGTAAATTTGTACAAGTTATAACACCAGCTCAGTGAGTGAGCCCTTGCAGCAGACCAAATGAATTGGACATTCAAATTGAGGGTGACATTACGTGCACTATCAAAGTGATTTTCTGGGAAGAATTGGCATACAGTTAGCACATTCTCTTGGCTGGAGTAGATTGGCTACCGAATTTGTTAGGAAAGTTCCACAAGGAGAAGATGTTATATTACCATCCTTCTTAGTTCTTGTTCCTGAAGCAGTTGAACAGGTGTATGCCGGAGACTTGACTCTTGCACAAGCCCCAGCATTATCCTGCCTTCATGTAGATTGGGATAAGGGTTCCCCCACCATATAAAACCCATACATTCAAGTCCACAAGTGCAACCACAATACCCTAGGAAATATGCAGCACAAACTCCAGTGAGCGAACTTCTCTCACAACTTGAATACCAGGGAGTAATTGAACCCTGTGTGCCTCCTATGAATAATCCTCACTTTCCTGTCATGAAACCTGATAATTCCTATCACATGGTCTCCGACTATAGACATTTAAACAGTCACACATGCACGTTTTTGATCCAAAACTCACACAGTATGGCTGTTATGAACAAAATCATGCTTAAAAATACAAAACAACCTTGGACATTTCCAACGGTCTTTTCTGCCAAAATATAGCACCTGAAAGCAGAGACATAACGGCTTTCTCCACCCTAAGCTTCCAGCAGCAGTTTTATTGACTCCCTCAGGGATATAACAACAGTCCTGGCCTGTTCGCTCCTCGAGTAACATTGATTTGACATGAAATTGATTCAGAAGCATTGTTCTATGTTGATGACATCTATCTGATAGACGATGACTTAACAGACAGTTAGTGCTAGTAGATCTCATAGTGTTGGGATTTGCCGACTACAGATATCAATTCAATTTTCAAAAACCGAAAACTGATTTACCTACTGTTCGGATTCTGGGATATGAATTGTCTAATGAAGGCAAAACCCTTACCCCGCAATTCCTAGAGAAGTATGCTCTTTTCCAACCAGAAAACCCCATTTAGAAACTAAGGTTAGGCTTCCTAATTTTTAGTAGCACATACCAGTCTACAAACAGAGGATTAGACCATTGTGTGATTTAATTTGTCTAGGTTTTCCCAGTACACATAGGACATTTGAACATACACAAATCCTAAGATTATTACAGACTGACATGCTAACATCTAGACACTTACACACTTGTGTCAACACAACAAATCTAGTGATATATGTCATTGCGGGTTCCACTGGCTACATCCATGTCACCTTCAATAAAGGCAACACAGTGTCTACTGCATATAAATCACATGTATATTCAAATGCTGAAATGTGTTTTGTATCCACTGAAAAAAATGACTGCAGTTCACATGGCTGTCATGAAGAAAAAATCATTGGCACAGGGGAAACATTATTGGTGTAACTCCCAGCCCTAGAGGCAGTTACCAAAGCAAGCACTCCAAAGGTGAAAAGCTTACATCCAGGGTGGATCCAGTGGACCACTTATTTGACAGCTGCTAGTGCACATTGTGTCTTTGACCCAACTTTGCAGACTCAAGTGTTTCTTCAATATGAACAATAATACCCATGTGCCAAGTTACATTTTGTCTCTTGAACAGTGATTTTATAAGTTACTCTGATGGTTCAGTGCAATAGGTACTAAGCAAAAGTAATCAGCTGCTTACTCACCAGTGTGTGGTTTCATGACAAATGGTGAACTCTAGACAATACAAAGATTCACGCAGTCCCTAGGGGAGTAGACAGCACAGCTGGTTGAATTAAAAGTACTGATTCTGGCACTAGAGAATATGGATCCTGAATGCCCAACACTGATATTGTGCCATTCATATTACTGTGTCCAGTCATATAATGAAAATGTGCGTAAGGGGCAACTGAACGGATTCAGAGACTCCAAAGTGAATACTATCAACCATAAACTGCTTTAGGGAAAGGTGGCATACCTCAAAGAGTGTCTGCCACATGCTTGTATAATTCATACATTGAGCTGTCAACATGTTGGAATACACATAGCAGGGAATTCAGTCGCTGATGAAGTTGTGAAAGTGGCAGTTCAGGCTGCTGCAGAAGCTGCATTTACTCATTTGCATACAAGAGTGGATGATAACATGGCTGCAGTCACTACTTCACGCAGTGGCACAAATTTACATAAAAATATCCAGCAAAATCCTCCTATTTGATGGGTGCCCAAACCATTCCCTTTGCATTCCTGGGTTGGGTGATCGAATGATACCCAGCCAGGACCACAGACTAGAGCTAGTCATAGCTGCACATGAGGGGTTGGCATCTTCACATGCTGGTGTGGCAGCAACAGTCGCTCTACTTCGGAAACATTACTGGTGGCATGCTCTGTACAAACAAATGAAACCATATGGGGCATATTTATGAAAAATGGTGCTGCACCTTCCTCCCCTTAGCGCCCCCCTAACACCACAATGTGTGCACCATATTTAATATCTGGCACACAATGGCAGTAGTTAGGGAACCTGAGTCAGATTTTTTTACGCTAGTTCAGCACTTTGCAGGATTAGCATCAATTGTTTTTAAGCTAATCCTGTGAAGCTCCCAAAGGCCCAATATAACCGAGGGGTGCCTCCTTCTAATGCCTGCTTTGAGCGGGTGTTAAAAGTACTGAAAAAAATGATGCAAAGAGGGAACGCCGCTCCCTTGAATACCTTATGCCTGGTACAGGCATAATGTGGCACAAGAGGTCACAAAGTGGCACAATGCAAGATTTGCCCTCCTTTGTAAATATGGTGCTGCATTTTTGGCCATCTAATGCCACATTAGCGTAAAAAAAATGACACTGTGTTGTTATGTCCTTTGCTGTGACATTTGGTAATGAGTTAAAAGTTCCACAACTGCACACCTACTACAGACACCCCTCTTAAGGCCACATTTAGGAGGGCCTAGCGCCTCCTTGTACCACATTAGCATAATTTTTTTATGACGCTAATGTGGCCCAAAGAGGCCAAATTTGCCACGTAATATATTTACAAAGTGGCGCAATGCATGCATTGTGCCACTTTGTAACCCCTTGTGCCACATTATGCCTACGCCAGGCATAATGTGTCCAAAGGAATGTTCCCCCATTAGGGGGACTGCAAAAATGGCGCAGTGGAATCTAAGGCATTCCACAATGCTATTTTTAGAGGCTATTATTAACGCCTGCACAGATCAGGGGCTAAAAGGGGGAATACCATTGTTTTCAATGGGTTCCAATGTACTCTGCGGGATTAGTGTCAAAATCTTGGTCTAATCCTGCACAGTACATTAATAGCGTAAAAAATGTGGATGCTATTGCCCCTACCCTGTGCCATGGTGCGCAGTATATTAAATACGGCACACACATGGTGGAGGTAGGGGCACAAGAAAAGTGGTGCTTCATTGGATGCAGCGCCACTTTTCTGAAATTCGGGCCCTAGTTTCAAACAAACCCCTCCAGTGCATATACTTAGATCATTGTGGACCCTTACATTCTGATGGGGCTTTTAAATACATTCTACTAGCTGTAGATTCATGTTCTAGATTCTTATGGGTTGGGCCACAGTGATCGGCTGACTCTCAAGCTGTTATTAAAGATCTGCAAGTCTTTGTGGGGGCATATGTAGTAGCAACACTCCACTTGGACCAGGGTCCTGAGTTTGCCATCTAAGACTTACAGGGAGACCGTGGGAAGCCTGGGTGTTGCTGTGCATTATTCCTCTCCCTATTATCCGGGGGGAAAATCAGTATCTGAGAGGAAGAACTGTGACTTAAAGCAGTCCTTAACAGCTAGAGTATTAGGCTCAGGTCGTAGTTGGATCCATTACTTGTATGGAGAGCAAATAGCTTTAAATAATCTGCCAAGAATATCTTTGTGAGGCCGGACATCCAGATATATGTTCCAGATCATGATAACTCTGGCACAGTTGTGGCGGACATGCCTTTTGACATAAATGAATGTTCCGCTGTCCCACAGGAATTACAAGACTTCCCTGACGAGCACTTAAATGAATTTACCAAACCTTCTGCCACTGATGAAGTGAAGGAGCAACTAGCATCTTCGGATGGATTGCAAAGGTTTGGGATTTAATTTGTGAGAAGATTATTGACAAGGAGGAGTTCAGCCCATCCTACGGCGCACCAATGGCAGTCTTGGGCATTCAAGGTACAAGAATTGTGATTTTGCCTTGGCTTACAGATTGCAAAAGTAAACACTCTGTCTCTGTCGACCTGATAAAGCTACACCAGGTGGCCAGTCCTACACAGTAGGCCAGAGGGCTCCTGAGTAGTTACCTGCCTCCCCTCACTACTCTGCATGAGATCCCTCTACAAGAATTAAGTAACAAAAGTAATGCTTCTCCCTGGGTGGGGAATACAGATGCTGAATTTCCATTCCACACTCCAGATGTGGATTTCCAGTCTTCAAATGCTGTTTCCAACAATGAAGTTTTGTTTTACCAACCACCTTTGAAAGAGACTACCAGTTCCTCTTCACCACGTGAGGTCTCTCTTTTTGCACAGAATACCTCTGGTTATTTTATCAATATTAATGATTTTTCTTCAAATTCTTCACACACTTCTTTGCATGGAGTACGTGTTTTTATTGCCTGGCTGAAAAAGACTTACCTGATTGCTCCTTGGTCCTACATTTGGATTGCCATTTCACTGTTTTTTCTCTTTGTTTGGGTCTGTCATGGTATTCTTTTTGATTTTAAATGGACATTACCTTCCGGAACGCACAGCTCTTGAACTGATAACGGAGATGTTGAAGCTCATTCTTCCTCACATAGGGTGCAAAGAGACCTGTTCCTTGTGAACACTTCTGCACTTCCCGTCTCCAATGGAATTGTATGGGATAAGGTCCCATTGGATATTTTTGGTTTAACAGAATCTCTACAGATACCATATGTGTTTAAGATTTCAATGGACGATGTTATTGTCCCTGGTGCTATCTCTGATGAACGGGGTGTGACAACCGTGAGAAGTATGCTGTACGAATTAGAAAGCTATTCTGTTTTTGAAACTGGATATTTGTATTTGAAGTCTGCTAATTATGGTGATATGTTTTGTTACCATCATTATGTTCATCATTATTTACTTAGGGCTAGTTCTTCCCTTGCAGTTTTCAATTACACGTAATGGGAACATCGCCTGACACAACCAGCAGATAGTTCCAAAACATATATGAGAAAGATTGCATTATTCCAGAACACAATCGCTTGGACCCAACTTCCTATTGTTATAAAATTACCCCTTCACCAGCAAAGAAAAACATGCGTACACAAACTACATTTATTTATTCTGATTTATTTGTATCTGAATTACCCTCCAAGGTTATGAATGTTTGAAAAATAATATTGATTTAAAAAATCAATTTGGGGAACACAAAATTGGCAAGTCCAGGGGACAGATGCTTTATTTAGGGCCTGTCTACTACCACAGCAATTATTTCCCTAAAACAAACAGTGCAACAAACAACTTGCATAAGTCTGGCTAAAATAAAGACATGACAATGCCAAGCATTCCCTTTATTGCATGTTTTGAAAATTGGCAACATTTTTCAAACTATACAGAAAATCAATAAAATTACATGATGTCAAATTGTACATGTAATTCTTCACTTTCAGGTCCAGGCGTGTGGTTAGTGGGGTCAGACAGCACTAATGGTTGTCATGTGCATTTTGTGAACTCTACTTTGGGTTTTAAAGCTAGCAAACCAGACCCCCAATATTTGCAGTCACAAAATTCAGGGGCAGTGACCACTTACAGTGTGGGGAAATTGTGCCAACAATGGGTACAACATTCACCATCAGCTGCAATAAAAGAACACCTCTCTCTTCTATCTGATGACATGGACTTACCAAATTTCTTCTTAGGTCCTAGAACACTATTTCAGAAATGCTTCCTATATGCCATATATAATGAGATTTGGAAAATTTCCCAACAAGACGCTGCTGAACAATTGAGACAGACTGATCGGGACAAATTTGAAAACCACTCTGTCAAATCACATTTATTCTTTGGATAGTATTATGTTGTCTGCATTAAATATCACACAAAAAGACATGGTTTATTACAGCACGGACTGAACCAGTTGAGATCGATTATGCAATTGATTTGGACATTACAGGTTTTTAAATCAAACTATGTACCATGGAAATACCTGAACACAAAAGAGCTGTTTTAGCTCTTTAATTTATCATATATGCAGAGGGTTCTGGCAAAAAAGATGCAACTTACACCATGCTGAACATTCAGCTTTTAGGAAAATTACCCTTTTCAGTAGCCAAAAAGGCAACAGCCATATGGCTAATCCATGGCGTTATATCATTACAAATCTTTGCATTCCTGTTTACATCCTGTTTAAAAAACTATCAAGTAGGCAGATATGAAGCTATGAGGGACAGTTTTGTTCACAAGTCCTGGATTCTGCCTTTCGATTACAAGTGTGTGAGGAATCTTAAGTCTTCCTTAGGGGAACAGAATGTCAAACTTCATTTGGCCACTCATTACTTTACAAAGAGAACCCGCTGCATGGCTCCTGTAAGGCATCTATGGGAAATTTAGCATGGTATCTGAACGACCAAGGTATGAAACCAGGGCCCATATTTACAAAAAATGACACAGCATGGTGCCATAAGCCAGCTTGCTGTGCCGCACTGCATCAGTAGGAAAGTGCAGGGATGGGTCATATTTACAGCAATACAATGCATCCCTGTACTTTCCTCTGCGCACCATTGGTTTCCTAGCGCCAGAACAGACACCCTTGCACATGGTGCAAGGATGCCTGCGTTGCAGCGATGATTGTTTATGTACAGGAATGGACACCTTCCTGCACATAAACAATCACTAACGGCGTTTTCCTCCTTTTATGTGTGCTGAAAAATGCAGCACACAGACCAAGAACACTAGGAGAAATAAAGTTATTTCTCCTAGTTGCACCACTTTTATGCCACCCCTGGGGTGGCGTAGGAATCGGACACATTCCCAGCCTTGTAAAACTGCTGCGTCAGATTTCATGGGTGTTGAGTGGGAAACCCCCTATTCACGCAGAGTTATGCATGAATGCCAACTGTAGGAAGCTGGCTCTGTATATACTATTTCAAAGTAAGAAATAGTGTGCACAGAGTCCAAGGATTCCCCTTACAGGTAAGATAGTGGTAAAAGTAGATAATTCTAATGCTCTATTTTGTGGTAGTGTGGTCGAGCAGTAGGCTTATCAGAGGGTAGTGTTAAGCACTTGTTGTACACACACAGGCAATAAATGAGGAACACACACTTAAAGACTTACTCCAGGCCAATAGATTTTTATATTGAAAAATATATTTTCTTAGTTTATTTTAAGAACCACAGGTTCAAGATTTACAATTAATACTTTAAATGTAAGGTACTTCACTTAGATACTTTAGAAACTTTGAATAAAAGCAATATCATATACAGTCTTTGTAAAAATGGCAATAAGCTATTTTCAAAGTGGCCAGAGCAAAAATCAACAGTTCCTGGGGGAGGTAAGTAAAGGTTAGGTTTGAAGGTAAGTAAAACACGTACAAGTCTCAAAGTTGGGGCACAAGTGGCCCACGGTTGGGTGTTCAAGGCAACCCCAAAGTTACCACACCAGCAGCTCAGGGCCGGTCAGGTGCAGAGGTCAAAGAGGTGCCCAAAACACATAGGCTTCTATCGAGAACAGGGGTGCCCTGGTTCCAGTTTGCCAGCAGATAAGTACCTGCGTCCTCGGGGGGCAGACCAGGGGGGTTTCCTAGGGCACCGGGGGGACACAAGCAGGCACAGAAAGTACACCCTCAGCGGCACAGGGGCGGCCGGGTGCAGTGTGCAAACAGGCGTCGGGTTTTAGATTGAAAACAATGGAGGGGCCCGGGGGTCACTTCAACGATACAGGCAGGAATGGGGGGGCTCCTCTGGGTAGCCACCACCTGGGCTAGGCAGAGGGTCGCCTGGGGGTCGCTCCTGCACTGGATTTCTGTTCCTTCGGGTCCTGGGGGCTGCGGGTGCAGTGTTGGTTCCAGGCGTCGGGTCCCTTGTTACAGGCAGTCGCGGTCAGGGGGAGCCTCTGGATTCTCTCTGCAGGCGTCGCTGTGGGGGCTCAGGGGGGTAGTCTCTGGTTACTCACGGGCTCACAGTCGCCGGGGCGTCCTCCCTGAGGTGTTGGTTTTCTGCAGGTCGAGACGGGAGCATTGGGTGGAGAGTGTGAAGTCTCACGCTTCCGGAGGGAAAAGTGAAGTCTTTGGAAGTTGCTTCTTTGTTGCAAAGAAGTTGCAGGTTTTGAACAGGGCCGCTGTTCACAGGAGTTTCTTGGTCCTGTAGTCCAGGGCAGTCCTCTGAGGCTTCAGAGGTCACTGGTCCCTGTTGGATGCGTCGCTGGAGCAGGTTTTCGAAGTTGGAGACAGGCCGGTAGGGCTGGGGCCAAATCAGTTGTCGTCTTCCTCCTTCTCTGCAGGCTTGTAGGTCAGCAGTCCTTCTTCTTTCTTCAGGTTGCAGGAATCTGATTTCCTGGGATCTGGGGTGCCCCAAATAATGAATGTAGGGGTGTGTTTAGGTCTGGGAGGGCAGTAACCAATGACTACTGTCCTTGAGGGTGGCTACATCCTCTTTGTGCCTCCTCCCTGAGTGTACGGGGGCACATCCCTATTCCTATTGGGGGAATCCTCCAAACTCAAGATGGAGGATTTCTCAAGGCAAGGGTGACCTCGGCTCAGGACACCTTAGGGGCAGTCCTGACTGGTGGGTGACTCCTCTTTGTTTTTCTCATTATCTCCTCCAGCCTTGCCGCCAGAAGTGGGGGCAGTGGCCAGAGGGGCGGGCATCTCCACTATCTGGGATGTCCTGGGGCGCTGTAACAAAAGGGGTGAGCGTTTGAGGCTCACCGCCAGGTGTTACAGTTCCTGCAGGGGGAGGTGAGAAGCACCTATACCCAGTACAGGCTTTGTTCCTGGCCACAGAGTGACAAGGGCACTCTCCTCATGTGGCCAGCAACATGTCTGGTGTGTGGCAGGCTGGCAGAAACTGGTCAGCCTACACTGGAAGTCAGGTATGTTTTCAGGGGGCATCTCTAAGATGCCCTCAGTGTATTTTACAATAAATTGTACACTGGCATCAGTGTGCATTTATTGTGCTGAGAAGTTTGATACCAAACTTCCCAGTTTTCAGTGTAGCCATTATGGTACTGTGGAGTTCGTGTTTGACAAACTCCCAGACCATATACTCTTATGGATACCCTGCACTTACAATTTCTAAAGTTTGCTTAGACACTGTAGGGGCATAGTGCTCATGCCCATATGCCCTCACCTGTGGTATAGTGCACCCTGCCTTAGGGCTGTAAGGCCTGCTAGAGGGGTGACTTACCTATGCCACAGGCAGTGTGAGGTTGGCATGGCACTCTGAGGAGAGTGCCATGTTGACTTAGTCATTTTCTCCCCAACAGCACACACAAGCTGAGAGGCAGTGTGCATGTGCTGAGTGAGGGGTCCCTAGGGTGGCATAAGACATGCTACAGCCCTCAGAGACCTTTACTGGCATCAGGGCCCTTGGTACCAGGGGTACCAGTTACACTGGACTTACCAGAGTGCCAGGGTTGTGCCAATTGTGGAGACAAAAGTACAGTTTAGGGAAAGAACACTGGTACTGGGGCCTGATTAGCAGGGTCCCAGCACACTTTCAAATCATAACTTAGCATCAGCAAAGACAAAAAGTCAGGGGGTAACCATGCCAAGGAGGCATTTCCTTACACAACCCCCCCCCCCCCACCCTAACGAAAGAGGATGAGACTAAACTTTCCCAAGAGTCTTCATTTTCTAAGTGGAAGAACCTAGAAAGGCCATCTGCATTGGCATGGGCAGTCAGAGGCCTGTTTTCCACTATACAGTCCATTCCCTGTAGGGATATGGACCACCTCAGCAGTTTAGGGTTTTCTCCTTTCATTTGCATGAGCCATCTGAGAGGTCTGTGGTCAGTTTGAACTATGACGTGAGTACCAAAAAGGAATGGTCTCAACTTCTTCAGGGACCAGACCACAGCACAGCCCTCCCTCTCAATGGCATTCCAACGCCTCTCCCTGGGGAGTAACCTCCTGCTAATGAAAGCAACAGACTGGTCAAGGCCATCATCATTTGTTTGAGATAGGACTGCTCCTATCCCATGTTCAGAGGCATCTGTCTGCACAATTAACTGCTTAGAGTAATCTGGAGCTTTTAGAACTGGTGCTGTGCACATAGCTTGTTTCAGGGTGTCAAATGCCTGCTGACATTCCACGGTCAAGTTAACTTTCTTGGGCATTTTCTTGGAGATACGTTCTGTGAGGGGTGTCACTATTGATCCACATCCCTTCACAAACCTCCTATAGTACCCAGTCAAGCCAAGGAATGCCCTGACTTGAGTCTGGGTTTTTGGAGCTACCCAGTCCAGAATAGTCTGGATCTTGGGTTGAAGTGACTGAACTTGGCCTACACCTACAAGGTGTCAAAAGTAAACCACAATACCCTGCCCTATCTGACATTTAGATGCCTTGATAGAGAGGCCTGCTGCTTTCAGGGCCTGGCAAACCTTCTTCAGGTGGACCAGGTGATCCTGCCAGCTGGAGCTAAAGACAGCAATATCATCAAGATAAGCTGCACTAAAGGACTCCAAGCCAGCAAGGACTTGATTCACCAACCTTTGGAAGGTGGCAGGGGCATTCTTTAAGCCAAAGGGCATCACAGTAAACTGGTAGTGCCCATCAGGTGTAGAGAATGCTGTTTTCTCTTTTGCTCCTGGTGCCATTCTTATTTGCCAGTACCCTGCTGTCAAGTCAAAGGTACTCAGGTATTTGGCAGCACCCAATTTGTCAATCAGCTCATCTGCCCTTGGAATGGGGTGAGCATCTGTCTTGGTGATAGAATTAAGCCCTCTGTAGTCCACACAGAACCTCATCTCTCTCTTGCCATCTTTTGTGTGAGGTTTGGGGACCAAGACCACTGGGCTAGCCCAGGGCCTATAAGAGTGCTCAATCACTCCCAACTCCAGCATCTTGTGGACTTCCACTTCGATGCTTTCCTTAAGTTGGTCAGACTGTCTGAATATCTTGTTTTTGACAGGCAGGCTGTCTCCTGTGTCCACATCATGGGTACACAGGTGTGTCTGACCAGGGGTTAGGGAAAAGAGCTCAGCAAACTGCTGGAGGACTTGCCTGCAGTCAGTATGCTGTTGGCCAGAGAGGGTGTCTGAATAGATCACTCCATCTACTGTGCCATCTTTAGGGTCAGTGGAGAGGAGATCAGGGAGAGGTTCACTCTCTGCTTCCTGGTCCTCATCTGTAACCATTAACATGTTTACATCTGCCATGTCATGGAAGAGTTTTAGGGGGTTAACATGGATCACCCTCTTGGGGGTCCTGCTAGTGCCTAGTTCCACCAGGCAGGTGACCTCACTCTTCTTCTCTAGCACTGGGTAAGGGCCACTCCATTTGTCCTGAAGTGCCCTGGGAGACATAGGCTCCAGAACCCAGACTTTCTGCCCTGGCTGAAAGTCAACCATAGCAGCCTTTTGGTCATACGACACCTTCTGAAGTTGTTGGCTGGCCTCAAGGTTTTTACTTGCCTTTTCCATGTACTCTGCCATCCTGGAACGTAGGCCTAGTACATAGTCCACTATATCTTGCTTAGGCTCATGGAGAGGTCTCTCCCAGCTGTCTTTCACAAGAGCTAGTGGTCCCCTAACAGGATGGCCAAACAGAAGTTCAAAGGGGGAAAACCCTACTCCCTTGTGAGGCACCTCTCTGTAGGCGAAAAGCAGGCATGGCAAGAGGACATCCCATCTCCCTTTGAGCTTTTCAGGGAGTCCCATGATCATGCTCTTCAATGTCTTGTTAAATCTCTCAACAAGGCCATTGGTTTGTAGATGATATGGTGTGGTGAATTTGTAAGTCACCCCACACACATTCCACATGTGTTTTAGGTAAGCTTGAAGTTGGTACCTCTGTCAAGAAACCACTTCCCTAGGAAATCCCACTCTGGTAAAAATACCAATAGGTGCTTTGGCTACTGCAGGGGCAGTAGTGGGCCTAAGGGGAATTGCTTCAGGGTACCTAGTAGCATGATCCACTACTACTAGGATATACTGATTCCCTGATGCTGTGGGAGGTTCAAGTGGACCCACTATATCCACTCCCACTCTTTCAAAGGGGACCCCCACCACTGGAAGTGGAATGAGGGGGGCCTTTGGATGGCCACCTGTCTTACCACTGGGTTGACAGGTGGCACAGGAGGCACAAAACCCCTTCACCTTCTGGGACATATTGGGCCAATAGAAATGGTTGACTAACCTCTCCCATGTCTTGGTTTGTCCCAAATTCCCAGCAAGGGGAATGTCATGGGCTGAGGTCAGGAGGAACTCCCTAAACTCCTCAGGTACTACCACTCTCCTAGTGGCACCAGGTTTTGGATCTCTTGCCTCAGTGTAAAGGAGTCCATCTTCCCAATAGACCCTGTGGGTTCCATTGACATTTCCTTTGGTTTCCTCAGCAGCTTGCTGCCTTAGGCCTTCAAGAGAGGGACAGGTTTCCTGCCCCTTGCAGAGTGGTTCCCTTGAGGATCCCCCCTGGGCCCAAGAGCTCAACCTGATAATGTTCCAACTCAACCTGATAAGGTTCCAACTCTATAGGCTCAGTTCCCTCAGGGGATAGAGCTTCTTCCTGAGAAGAGAGGTTCTTTTTTTTCTGTGCTGAAGCTGGTTCCCCAGCCTTCTTTCCTTTTCTCATGGAGGGTTGGGCCATTATTCCAGACTCCAACACCTCTTTTTCACCCTGAGCTCTGCACTGTGCCCTAGTCTTGACACACACCAGTTCAGGGATACCCAGCATGGCTGCATGGGTTTTGAGATCTACCTCAGCCCATGCTGAGGACTCCAGATCATTTCCAAGCAGACATTCAACTGGTATAGCAGAAGAGACTACCACCTGTTTCAGGCCAGTGACCCCTCCCCATTCTAAAGTTACCATAGCCATGGGATGTACTTTAGTCTGATTGTCAGCATTGGTGACTGGATAAGTTTGTCCAGTCAGGTATTGTCCTGGGGAAACCAGTTTGTCTCACCATAGTGACACTGGCACCTGTATCCCTCAGGGCCTCTACTCTAGTCCCAATAATAAAGAGCTGCTGCCTGTATTTTTGCATGTTAGGCGGCCAGGCAGCTAGTGTGGCTAAGTCCATCCCACCCTCAGAGACTAATGTAGCTTCAGTGTGAACCCTGATTTGCTCTGGGCACACTGTTGATCCCACCTGGAGACTGGCTAGCTGGAGTAGTAGTTGAAGTGGAACCTTTCTTGGGACAGGCACTGTCTCCAGTTGGGTGTCCATGCTGACTACTGCTGCGAAACCAGGCCTTTTTGGGATCAAAGTTTTTACCCTTGTACTCAAATGAGGATTGTGAAGAGGCTTTGGACCCACCCTCCTGTGCAGGTTTTTGGGGCCCTGTAGAAGACTCTTTACTTTTTCCCTTGAATGTCTCAACACTCTTCGCCTGGGGAGGCTTTGTGACCCCTTTCTTTTGGTCACCCCCTGTGGAAGTCTTGGTCACCCTTGTCTTGACCTAGTGGTCTGCCTTCTTTCCCAGTTATTGGGGAGAAATTGGACCTAGGTCTACAAGATGCTGATGCAGTTTATCACTGAAACAATTACTTAAAAGGTGTTTCTTCATAAACAAATTATACAGCCCTTCATAATCATTTACACCACTGCCATTAATCCAACCATCCAGTGTTTTGACTGAGAAGTCAACAAAATCAACCCAGGTCTGGCTCGAGGATTTTTGAGCCCCCCTGAACCTAATCCTGTACTCCTCAGTGGAGAATCCAAAGCCCTCAATCAGGGTAGCCTTCATGAGGTCATAGGATTCTGCATCTTTTCCAGAGAGTGTGAGGAGTCTATCCCTACACTTTCCAGTGAACATTTCCTAAAGGAGAGCACCCCAGTGAGATTTGTTTACTTTTCTGGTTGCCCAAGCCCTCTCAAAAGCTGTGAACCATTTGGTGATGTCATCACCATCTTCATATTTTGTTACAATCCCTTTGGGGATTTTTAGCATGTCAGTATTCTCTCTGATCAGGTATTGGCTGAGTAGTCCAGCAAATGCAAAGTCTTAGACCCCACCGCTGATCCACCAATGTAGGAAGTTGGCTCTATATATACTATTTCAAAGTAAGAAATAGTGTGCACAGTGTACAAGGGTTCCCCTTAGAGGTAAGATAGTGGCAAAAGTAGATAATTCTGATGCTCTATTTTGTGGTAGTGTGATCGAGCAGTAGGCTTATCAGAGGGTAGTGTAAAGCATTTGTTGTACACACACAGGCAATAAATGAGGAACACACACTCAAAGACTTACTCCAGGCCAATAGATTTTTATATTGAAAAATATATTTTCTTAGTTTATTTTAAGAACCACAGGTTCAAGATTTACAATTAATACTTTAAATGTAAGGTACTTCACTTAGATACTTTAGGAACTTTGAATAAAAGCAATATCATATACAGTCTTTGTAAAAATGGTATTAAGCTATTTTCAAAGTGGACACAGTGCAAAAATCAACAGTTCCTGGGGGAGGTAAGTAAAGGTTAGGTTTGAAGGTAAGTAAAACACTTACAAGACTCAAAGTTGGGGCACACGTAGCCCACTGTTGGGGGTTCAAGGCACCCCAAAGTTACCACACCAGCAGCTCAGGGCCAGTCAGGTGCAGAGGTCAAAGAGGTGCCCAAAACACATAGGCTTCTATGAAGAACAGGGGTGCCCCGGTTCCAGTCTGCCAGCAGGTAAGTACCTGCGTCCTCGGGGGCAGACCAGGGGGGTTTTGTAGGGCACCGGGAGGGGACACAAGCAGGCATAGAAAGTACACCCTCAGCGGCACAGGGGCGGCCGGGTGTAGTGTGCAAACAGGCGTCTGGTTTTAGATTGAAAACAATGGAGAGACCCGGGGGTCACTTCAACGATGCAGGCAGGCACGGGTGGCTCCTCTGGGTAGCCACCACCTGGCCTAGACAGAGGGTCGCCTGGGGGTCGCTCCTGCACTGGAATTCGGTTCCTTCAGGTCCTAGGGTCTGCGGGTGCAGGGTTGGTTCCAGGCGTTGGGTCTCTTGTTACAGGCAGTCGAGGTCAGGGGGAGACTCTGGATTCTCTCTGCAGGCGTCGCTGTGGGGGCTCAGGGGGGGGTCGTCTCTGGTTACTCACGGGCTCGTAGTCGCCGGGGAGTCCTCCCTGTGGTGTTGGTTTTCTGCAGGTCGAGCCGGGGGCGTCGGGTGCAGAGAGGGAAGTCTCACGCTTCCGGCGGGAAATGTGAAGTCTTTGGAAGTTGCTTCTTTGTTGCAAAGAAGTTGCAGGTTTTGAACAGGGCCGCTGTTCAGTGGAGTTTCTTGGTCCTGTAGTCCAGGGCAGTCCTCTGAGGCTTCAGAGGTCGCTGGTCCCTGTTGGATGCGTCGCTGGAGCAGTTTTTCAAAGTTGGAGACAGGCCGGTAGGGCTGGGGCCAAATCAGTTGTTGTCTTCCTCCTTCTCTGCAGGCTTGTAGGTCAGCAGTCCTTCTTCTTTCTTCAGGTTGCAGGAATCTGATTTCCTGGGATCTGGGGTGCCCCTAAATACTGAATTTAGGGGTGTGTTTAGGTCTGGGAGGGCAGTGGTGGGTACACCCTCTTTGTGCCTCCTCCCTGAGGGGAGTGGGGCACATCCCTATTCCTATTGGGGAAATCCTCCAAACTCAAGATGGAAGATTTCTCAAGGCAGGGGTCACCTCAGCTCAGGACACCTTAGGGGCTGTCCTGACTGGTGGGTGACTCCTCCTTGTTTTTCTCATTATCTCCTCCAGCTTTGCTGCCAAAAGTGGGGGCAGTGGCCGGAGGGGCGGGCATCTCCACTAGTTGGGATGCCCTGGGGTGCTGTAACAAAAGGGGTGAGCCTTTGAGGCTCACCGCCAGGTGTTACAGTTCCTGCAGGGGGAGGTGAGAAGCACCTACACCCAGTACAGGCTTTGTTCCTGGCCACAGAGTGACAAAGGCACTCTCCCTATGTGGCCAGCAACATGTCTGGTGTGTGGCAGGCTGGCAGAAACTGGTCAGCCTACACTGGAAGTCGGGTATGTTTTCAGGGGGCATCTCTAAGATGCCCTTTGGGTGTATTTTACAATAAATTGTACACTGGCATCAGTGTTCATTTATTGTACTGAGACGTTTGATACCAAACTTCCCAGTTTTCAGTGTAGCCATTATGGTACTGTGGAGTTCGTGTTTGACAAACTCCCAGACCATATACTCTTATGGCTACCCTGCACTTACAATGTCTAAGGTTTTGCTTAGACACTGTAGGGGCATAGTGCTCATGCCCATATGCCCTCACCTGTGATATAGTGCACCCTGCCTTAGAGCTGTAAGGCCTGCTTGAGGGGTGACTTACCTATGCCACAGGCAGAGTGAGGTTGGCATGGCACTCTGAGGGGAGTGCCATGTCGACTTAGTCATTTTCTCCCCACCAGCAAACACAGGCTAAGAGGCAGTGTACATGTGCTGAGTGAGGGGTCCCTAGGGTGGCATGAGACATGCTGCAGCCCTTAGAGACCTTCCCTGGCATCAGGGCCCTTGGTACCAGGGGTACCAGTTACAAGGGACTTACCTGGGTGCCAGGGTTGTGCCAATTGTGGAGACAAAAGTACAGTTTAGGGAAAGAACACTGGTGCTGGGTCCCGATTAGCAGGGTCCCAGCACACTTTCAAACCATAACTTAGCATCAGCAAAGGCAAAAAGTCAGGGGGTAACCATGCCAAGGAGGCATTTCCTTACAGCAACCATATTTACAAGGCCATAAAAGGCCATGCAAGGTGGCTTTACATGGCGTTGTAAATACGTGCTCGCACATTGTGCCACCAGAGCACAACAAAAGTGATGCCCCAGAGGTGCTAATGTGCTGCAGGGGAGTTGTAAATAGGTCCCCAGCTGTCCCATATGTGGTGAGTCTCCAAAGTCGTAACCTGCTGTAGCAATGTGTTTTTCCTGCCCACACATATAGTGAAGGAGAATACCATATAGTCTTACATTCCAATTTTTTATGAAAATTTCGATGAGCTGAGCCAACTGAAAGCCTTATTGTTACAGAATGTTCATTGCTTTAACATCTGCTAGAGAGACTTTTGATTTACAAGGTGCAAGGTCTTCTGCTGAAGGTCAATTGCTATTGCGTACCCATTGGCCCCAGCATTTTGGTGAACTTATTCACCGGATATTTTATGCATCAAATACTGCTGGAGTGGTAAACTTTTTTAAAGCGATTCGGTCTGTGTTTGTGTGCACATTCCAGACTGCAAAAGGGATGGTATCACTCCAAATGCACTCTTTGGTTTCCAGTGTTTTTTTTAGGAATACCAATGTACTTTTTCTAGTCATCTCTGTTTTGCTTTCGTGTTTTTTCTGCTCTGCCATGGATGTTCCACCATCTCAAGGCAAAATAATCCTGAATATGCCACAAGTCCCGCTATTTCGTGCTCAAAGAACTGAACATGAGCTGTTCTCTGCCATTTCAACAAGTGTGGTTACAGTGTGTGCAGCCTGTGCCCCACTGTCTGCTGTGCTCTTTTGAGAGTGCACTGGTCCTGTGTCTGACTATGCAATTGGGTCAATATGTGGACATTAATCATTAATCTACACATGAGTTCATTGAGGACCCACCTTCAATGTTGTCCCATGAGGCAGACTGTTGCTGGATGTTTATTATAAGCCTTCTTTTCCAGTTGATATGGATGCTTCTGCTCAGGGATTCCTGGAATCTGGCTCTAACAATGTGGATACACAGTTGGCTGTCTTGCCTTCAGCATTGAATGAGTTGGCTGGATCTGGCCATTTCTCTTCTTTGGAACTTGCTACTCAGTCCTTGATGGATCTATCATCTGTGGTTGCTGGTTCCTTCCTGGATCCCATTGACTTTATACATGGCAATATATTGGGAACCTCCTAAATTTTGATTCACCCCCTTTTTGTTTGTAACTAAATTGGTTTTATTGGCTTTTTAATTGTGATATTTTCGAGACAAATGGCTTTCGTTTACTTTTATTATTGAAATGCATTTTTCATTTAAAATTTTTATCCAGTTTTTATATTACTATTTTAGCTAACGCTTGTCTCTCACTGCCAAGAGGGGGTGTGGTAAAGCATGTTTGGGACTGCTTAGAGACTCCTTTTTAAAATACACATTTTCACTTAGCATTTCTTTTTTGTCAGTAACCTTTTACATAGCTTTTTGTTTATGTGATAAATATTGAGAACTCATTGTACATGTTGCTTGTTCCTAGTAAGCATTCATGCCATCTTGACTGTACACTCTGACCAAGGCTGAGCACACAGAACATGATTCCTAAACGTTCTGATTTGCAGACATACCACAGCGTCACGCTTGCACCTCTGACACAGTGAGACACGAATGGTGCTTGTATTATAAAAACTGCCTCTGCACCATACGCGGTAGAGGAGCACTTCCACTTGGGTTATCCTGGAATGCGGCATGCAGTGACCGAGATGCAGCATGGCTGATCAATGCTGATTCTAAATCTGACCTCTAAACTTCACAGGACTAACAGCCTGCATTACACCAGATCGGCTTCCTGGTACATCTTACCAAGGTATGTGGCGTTAGGTTTTCCCAGTTAATCTGGCAGAGGGTGCTCCCATTTTGCTCTCAGCAGTATAGATAGTTAAAGAGAGGAGTGTACCAACACAAAACCATGGCAGAACTATTTATCTTTTTTGCAATCTTTACAATGCTGGTTACCATGCTTTGTCTTGTTTGCCTAATAATCGCAGTTCATGTTTTTATGCAAGAATAAGACTGTTGCAATAAATGTTCTAAAAGACATTTTCACATCTTTCTTGTGTCTACTCTTGGGTACCCTAGGTGACAACAAAAGGGTAGATCGGTTCTCACGATTTTCTTGGGAATCTATTTAGCCATTTTCAAGGTTGTGAAACCCATCTGGTTCCCTGATGTGTTTAGGGGTTCAGATAGGACACTGTGAGCTAGGTAGGAAGTGTCAACATTTCCTGATGGTATATGCGGACTGAGTCCCTATACTCTGATGTTTGTTGCCCAGATACACAATCCTACTTGATTTGTAGAAACTGTATACCAGGGTCCTCGTTGGTTTACATTGCAGGGGAGCCCTGAGACATTTTGTTACACCATTGTGCCTGTGCCACAGATTTGTCTGCTGTTTTCTAATTTCAACCTTTAGAATAATTTCTTAAACAGCCCAACCGCAGCAAAGAAAGTCAATTTTTGAAATACGAGCTGTAATATCATACAGGAAGAGTGTGTGCACACCGTGTTAAGAGCAATAAAACAGTATTTTATTTCTTATAGACTGCATTTCCCACTTTCAGTTAAACACTGAACTTGCATTTACATACTACCGGCCCTCACAGCCCAGCACATACTGTGCGATTCAAGGCAGGTTCACAGGCTGGCATTGGGGAAGAAAGGTACCAGCTTATTGCTTTTCCTTTCATAGTATCTCTGCTGCTCTCAGTTTTCTGGGAAACAATGGGGCATATTTACAAGACAGTGTGCGCCAATTTTCTTGCACCTCCCACCCCCTAACATCACCATGGTAGCACTGCATTTACAATACGGCACACAAGGGCGCACGTTAGCGCAATAGTGGCAAATGTTTTGATGTTTTTGTGACGCTTTGGTCAACTAGTGCCAAAAATGATGGCGCTAATCCAGCAATGTGTGGGGTGGCCCATTGGAAACAATGGGAACGTCACTTTAACGCCTACTTTGGGCAGGTGTTAAAAATGAATGGAAAAATGTAGCAGTGAAATTTCATTGCGCCATTTTTTCTGGGCCTACTAATGGGGAAATGCCCCCTTGCATACATTACACCTGGTGAAGGCATAATGTGGCACAAGGGGTTATTAAGTGGCACACCGTTTGCATTAGCGCCACTTTACAAATCTGGTGTGGAGAAAAGGCCTCCTTGATGCCACGTTAGCGTAAAAAAAACAAATGACTATAGGGCAGCGCAAGGACGCACTAGGGGCTTGTAAATATGCCCCAATTTCTTTTTAGCATGCCACTTTTTCCCCTAATGAATGTTAGCCCATTAGCAGTGAGATATGCCTATCAGCATTTAAAAGGCTATCTCTGCCCTTTCACCCAGTGGGTTGTTTAACCCACCAAGAAAAAGGCAAAAAGTCAGACCAAAATTGTATTTTGCATTTTACTAGTCTGTGAAGTACTACATACCTCATCAGCCATTTCTCCCTTTTCAACCAACAGCATGTTGTATTTTGGGGCTTGAAGTTTTGTCTTACAACTTTCTTAAGGCGTTCAAAGCTATAGAAAGCAAAGTGATGTTGGCTAAAATGCCAGAACTGGCTGGTGTTATACATGGCATGGAGTCACTTCAAAGGTATGTTTTAAAATGTAACAAAAGAAATTTAGTCCATTTCAAAGTCTGCTTGTTTCACAGATAAAACCAAAAGTAAACTCTGCCCAGCTATTTTGTGAGGTTTCACTCTTTATTACATGTCATGCATTAAAACAAAGATTGGCAATGCAAATTGTTTGGTCTTTTGTGTAGTGGAAAGTTTCAAAACATATCGGAGGTACAACATGGACAGTAGCCGTGCAGCTTTTCCTAATGCACGAATAAATAACACTCAGGTGGCAGGAGGAACATCATACTATTCTCTCACTCATGCAGGACAGTTACAACACAGATAGCTAATGCACTACCGCAGAGAGTGAAAGGAGTTAAGGGACTTCTACACTCTCCGTAAACATACATAGACAAACAAAAAGCACGGCACACCTAGAAGAAAAAGCCAAACCTCTAATAGAATTGCCATACATTCAATTACTCATATAGGATGATGAAACCCACCTATTTAGAGTGGTATAGTTCATCAGTGGGTTACACATCTAGGGCCAGATGTAGCAAGCAGTTTTGCCCATTCTGTGTCTATGGGAAAATGTGTTCGTACATATGGCCCCTATTCCTGTAAATATCCAAAAGTACAGCTTTTTGTACAGTCTCTTAGTGATGGATTCTCTAGTTTTGGTAAGGTCCCTTACTTCAGCATTTATAATCTCCCTTTGTTAAACTCTGAGACCTGTGATAAAATTGGGTTTCTGGGAGTTAAAAATGTTCTTTACTCGTGTTTCCCTGCCACAAGTTTAGAAAGAGAGGGTAAGAGCAACAGGCCCTGCTTCTCTTTTCTGCAACATGTTTTGGCGATCGAATATTGCCACTTCGGGAACAGGAATGCCTTCAGGACTACAGTAATCTCACATCAACTATAGTGGTAAAGTCTCTGTTCATAGTTCATGCAATGCACGTTCATTCTTTAGGTCCCTTTTATATTCATGAGCAGTGGAAATACTTCTTCTTCATAGAACAGGTACTCCAAGGGCAGAAATAGTGCCAGTTTCCCTCCTTCAGAGGACAGGTAGGACAGCAGCAGCTGGACACATTATAACCAGGCAGCAGCAGTGCAAGTTTTGTTTCCTCACAGAACTGGTACATGATGGCAGTAGCAGAACAAGCTTCCCTGTAACAGAAGGGAGCACGTGCAATCTTCCATTCTGCACAGAACATATTCAGCAGGACTGACTAGTAAATACTTTCATTAGTTAGAAAACACATCCAGTTAAAACTGCGTCCTGCAGGTAAGAGACAGGGGTGTAGCTTGATCATTAAGATTGGGGAGGGGGTGAGCTTCAGATTAGTCAACAAATACGACAAGCAGGGCACATGAGAGGGGCTAGAAGGGCAGTGGAAGGAAGACAAATGTGGTTTGGCAGGGGTAGTAAGTGAAAGAACACACACTATTTTCTAAAATAACCATATTTTTAAAGACTTTCGAAGCAGACAGGCAGAGTATGTGTGTGAGTTTTTGTTTGTATTTATTTAAAAAGTTCTGGTGAATTCCGACACACATCACCATACCCAATTGAAAGCACCTGTACCCAACTATTAGCCAGAATATACATTTATTAGCGGGGTGTGATACTCCAAACACCCCCTCCCCCCGAAGCTACGACCCTGGTTAGAGACGAATCTCTGGTGTGGGTGGTGAACTCCTGAAGTGAACATATAAGTGAATGAATTTGCGAGTTCAGACACCATTCTTTCTCCACATCAACATCCTGACAGTCTCAAGTTTTCCACATTTTGAGGAGCAGCTGTTAAATATTAGGTCATTGTTATGCGGAGCAACTCGGTTACAACCTAAGTAACTATGCTCCATACAGGCACACAGATGGCAATCTCTTTGAAAAGGTTTTGGATGTGTGCGCACCAGGTACTATGAAATCTCAGGCTGGGTGCTGCACCTAACCAAAATGTTGAGGGCCACCAATGTTTTACTACCACTCTCTTCTAATGTTGCATTCAAAGAAGACACACTTTGGATGAAAATGTATAATGCGTTCTCACACACCTGATTATATTTTCTGATGATAATGTGGGTAGTACTTAGCTGTTTATGGTCAACAGTAAACACTCATTTTGACAATTCAGTATTTTTAAAATAGGATTGACGTGTGCATTTAACATCTGGCACATCTTCTGAACATTAATCCAGTCATATCCACTAAAGTTAAAATACACATAAAATGAAGCTATGATTCATAAATGGGAGGATGCAACTGTGCTTAATAAAATGAAGAATGTTTCTCATAAATGAATGCATCTGTTCAGAGCAAGGAAATGTGTAGTTTTACTCCTTTCTTTGTATCACTAAGAATCATAGTTTCCTGAGATGTGCATTAAAACAAAAAAACACAAAAGTTTTTTATTCCTGTTTTAAGTGATTTTGCCTGTCAGAAGGCATCCATAATTTTCAAATAAAATTATGTGCCATGGTTCATTTGTAGTTAAAATTTATTCTTGAATGCATATGGCTGCCATGTTTAGGGGCTGCATATTGCTTATTTTTAATGACGCATAATTGCAATAAGATACACAAAAGTAAAGTCATCTCTGCATCGGCTTCTCAAGGCTAGGCATAAACGCTTTACCAATGCATGTGTAATATGGCTTCCCTGTAGATACTAATCTGATGTTTTGTGTATCCAGGCAGTGGAATTTAAATAGTCTGAAATGTGTTTGCTCAAAGAGGATTTTGCAACTTGGATTTGGAGTGTTGTGTTCTCAAATATACAATGCTTGTGCATGGGTGAAATATCGTTTGACAAGAGTTTCTGCTGTGATCTATGGGATCGCAAAGCATTGTGACTGACACAATTAAAGGAGTCAATGATAGGCTATTAGAGATATGGTACACTCATGTTCCCAAGCCCCAAAATACAAGCAGTACATTGACCAGACATGTGTCACCCCTATTGGTCACCTTTGGTCATTGGTAATTTACATCCCACAATAATACCCTAGTGGTGGCTTTTGTATAATCAGAGGCTACTCTGGTGATGTAAAATACGCTGTTATAAAGCAACTAACTAGCCTCGGTCCTGTTTAGCTGGTGGTGAAGCTCTGTTACCATTTTTTCATTTGCTTGATATATACATTAATCTACGTTACTTATATATGTATACATGTAGTGCAATTTTCATCTTGTAGTTGACCAGAGTCAAACAGTGTTTCCTTTAACTTTAAGTAGGTCTCGGTGTAACAACTCACAATAACATTGAAAATGCATTTAGGCTGATGTGATTCTGTCTCTCTCTCGTTTCAGGAGCTAAACTACAGTAGTTTGAGCAAATTACTATTATGATTGATCTGTGATTAATTTGAATAATTGGAGTTTGTAACTTTGCTAACCTGCTAATAAACCTTCACAGTTTGCAAATCTACTACCCTGTTGTCCTTGTGGGCCTAATGTACTTCACTGTCTTTGATATATTGTTGATTTGTTGATGTCAAACCTCAGCCTGGGACGAAAAGTGCATCTGCTTGAAAGCAGCTTGTAATGGAGTTTGCACCAATAATCTGCATGGTGCAAATCCCACCTCGCTGCAACACTGGTGTCAGTCTCCCTCACTTTTTCAAACATCAGCGGTATAAAAGGAAATAACGTGGGCAAATACGTATCCACACCATTCCAAAACGATGTTTAGCCAAATTTAAAGAACTGTTTTTTGATAAGAGTAAGCCTTATCGGATCCCCTTGCAGTCTTATGTGGCAAGGCAACTTCACTGCAGCTCCAGAGATGTTGACATATACAAAATTCCCTCAGTTTACAACATTTGTATATGTACGCTCATCAGTCGCATTCTGTAGTTATTAGATACATGAAAGTAGTACAAAGTATAAAATCAACATAAGTTCACACCATTTAAAATTATTAGTAAAGAGAAAGATGTGATTTAAGATGTACGGATGCTTGTATGGTCACAGACCTTCAGTTCTGTTAAATCAGAAGGTTTGGGAGTGGTATTTTTTTAATGTGCTAAATCCATTTAGTGAATCATAAAGGTTTTTCTGAACATTGGCTAGTTACCGACTCCCATTTTGGAGTCCCCTTTGAACCCCCCCAATTAGGAATCATGGTGGTAGCTTCAGGGGAGGACTAGGTAATGGTCCAGGGTAGGTGCTGCTTGCACTCCCTGGAGTTTTTCCAAAATGGCAATTTTCTTTTTTTTTTTTTTTCTTTAAAGCAGCCCCATTCCTTTTAAGAAGCTCAGACTCCCTTAAAAAAGTTTTTCTTTTTTAAATACTTTCATAGGGATGGTGGTCTGCTGTCCCTTGCAGTCCACCGTCATTGTGAAGGTAGTCAATTAGAAGGATTCGAAATTTGTAGCCTGCCAAATGAATTTTAATTAGGCAGGTTAAAATGCAACAAAATGAGATACTAGTCTCAAAAAGGTGAATCGCAATTTGCGACCACTTTTTGCTACCAGTATCTTAGTACATCTGGCCCTTCATGCCTATTCTGGCATGGTGCACACTACCTATAGTAGAGGAATTCATTTAATTGCTCCATTAGCACAGAGCATCGCATCTCCTGCTAAGTCTGTGATCTGGATTTCCAGTGCCCGAGGTCTGGATTTCCATGTACTGTAGACTGCTTTGACAGGATTTCACGTGGGCATAGTGGTAGATTATCATTCTACATAACTTTCTGTTCCACTGTGCCAGGTGACAACCAGTCAAAGCAGTTTATAATTCATCTGTGACTCTATAGTCTTTATATGCTGCCAAGGAGCCTTTGAACAATGAGAAATCTAAAACGGGTTAAAAAGAATCTGAATCTATCACTAATATTATTCCGAGACATGGCTCAATGTCACAATTAGTCGAAATCGCGGCATATACATAAAAACGAGGCTTTTTAAGGTCCTTTTAACAACCTTTCCTCTCCTTGTTTTTCATAAAAAATAGTATTCAACAATTTACGTCATTTTATTCATCCAGGGTTATATAATATCTCTGCCTTCCATAGGCGTTCCGGACAGAATTAAATACATTTTAGCCACGGAATCCTTAGCTCAAATTTCACGGTCAGGCAATTCTTTATGACTATAGGATTTGAAACCTGCTGCTAGGGTGTATGTAGGATGGAATTTCAATTCTAGAACGAAGTTAGCACGTTAGAATATGTATAGGTAGAGATTCTAGAAGGAAGAAAGGGGAGGGACAGTTGGTCGGATGGTTGAGGAGTGAAGAGCTGTTGTCTGTCCTGCTGTCTAAAACTTGACCAAAACTTACTTGGTTTGACACAACTTAATACATGCCTCTGGTTTAGACAGACAACAACAGAAGGCCAAAGAGCGAAACATAATCAGATCATCTAGATATGAAGTCCCAAAGATCAGCGTCATACGTCACAAATAAAATACACTTAGGGACTGATTTATCGTTTGTAGGAGGGGGGTTACTCAGACAGAACCGTGACAGATATACCGCCCGTCGTATTACAATTCCATTTTAGCCTATTGAACGTGTAATACGGCAGACAGGATATCCGTCTCTTTTGTGATGTAGTAACCCCTCCCCCAACCTCTAAATCAGGCCCTTAGTTTTATAAAACATAAGCACTTCTTTGAAAGGTTTTGAACCTAATTTTTGGAAGATCTAAATACCTCCACCCTGACCTCTTAAATTGTTGTATCTGGAAAGTTCTAAGACCGTCCCATTTGAAATCAAAAGGAACCCCCAGATAAGATAATGAAAAGTACCAACTTTTTGAATTGGGTATTATCCATGAAATGTGAATGTGTTTTGTTTTGGTGGAAAAGGGACCACAGACCATAACATATATTTTTTAGAATTTTGTTCTAAGGTCTAGGTCCCTCATAAAAGATGCAAATGCATCAAGGAGCCTCTGTAGACCATTAGCTGTTCTGGCCATTAGAATAGCGTTGTCCACGTGGAGTACAGGAATTAATCTGGTGCTCAGTAATAGCATGTCCTGACCCCTGAATCTCAAAAAATAATCAAAATCATAATTATAATGAGTAAAAAGGAAAAGTTGAAGGACACACCCCTGACGCACCCCCTATCGATATTAAGGCCTAGGGGCATTCTCTACACATATCTGACACAGGCAGTAGCATCTGTGTGGAGCGGTCTCACAAACGCACAGTGGTGATGTCTTCACCCATTGAGATTATAATAGACCACACTTAAATGGATTGACCAAGTCAAAAGTGTTAGACAAATCCACGAAAACAAGCTTTATACCACCCTGTTTGGCAGTTGTATATTTTGATGTAAGCGAATAAAAATTGAGACACTGCTCTGCAATGTCAAGCCCATGAAGAGACGCACATTGGACATTTGAGAGGATTAATTTCTCCAGAGCCCATATTCCTATTTGGACAGCAAAGTGCTGCCAACAACTTCAACTACTGCATCTAACAGGGATATTGTCCTATAACAGTATGATCAGCTTTATCACCTTTTTGAAACTGGGGACAATAATCGAGGTAGACCAAGACCAGTGGTGGTTCACTTTCTCCAGCAACTTCAATAAGATGGTAATCCAAGTCAATGTTTTTTTTATACATATCCAAGAGTACCCCATCTAATCCACATGCCTTCCCATTTGCACCTTTAGTAAAGGCCAGTTTGACCTCATCTAACTCAAAGTTTGCCGGATTAGAATGCATGATTCAAGACTCACTAGCATGTGTCTGGATTTCTGAAGTAGAGGCTGAGTTTCTAAAAAAAAAGAATCACTGGCCCCCATATTTCTATACTCTCTCAAACATTAACAAGAGCAAAGGGCCAGATGTATCAAAGGGTTTTACCCATTCTGTGTCTAGGGGAAAATGCTTTAGTACATATGGCCCAAAGTTCCCCCACCCAGACATTCAATTGTTTCGGGCATAGGTTCCATTTTATGGTTTAATTCTGTTTTATTGAAAGTTTTGTTGATACACATACACCCACCTATAACCAGCGGCCAGTGGGGTGTGATGGGTCAAGCAGGGATAGATGCAGAAAAGGAAAATAACAAAAAAGAAACCAACTTCAATCGTCCCTCCCTTCCTCCCACCCTTCCCTCTCAGGGTACTCATGCTGGGTAGTCACAATCTAACAATTAGCCTACTTGTGTAACAACTGTGGTACTAACTGGTGTGGCGAGAGCCAGCTATGATTCATCAGTGAAACAGAGTAGTTCCAAATATTTGGGGCAAGTCAGTTCCCTGAAGTCCTTGGAAAGGAGTGTAAGATACGGGCTCCATAATTCTCTACATGGGTCACATTGAGACGTCAACACCAGGGTCAATTACTCCATCCCTAAGACATGCCACAGGCGGTGGAGCCAAGCTAAATATGTAGGAATTTTATCAGTCCCCCATGTGCAAGAATCATCTGATGAGCCGCTCACAAAGTGATGCTAATTTGATGACCCTTGCGGAATTTGAGTGGGTAAGTGAGTGTTTGGGAGACCTAAAATCCTTTATGTTGAGAGTCGAGATAGGTTTGTGTCTAGACAGTCATCTATGTCAGTCAGGGCAGCCTCCCAGAATTGTGCTAATTTTGGGGAGTCCCAGAGTCTATAAAGCAGAGCCCCCGGAAGGCCACAGTGACACCAGCAATTTGTACTACCCGTGGGATTGCCTTTGTGCAATATTAGGGGTGTAAGATACCATATGTAATGATTTTGATTGCAGTCTCTATGTTCGCAGTGTTACTTGCCATGTGGTGGACCCTGTAGTACACCTCGCTCCACTCCTTTGGAGATAACTGTTTGCCAATTTTGAGTTCCCAGCATGCTTGACTGGGGGCTTTAGGTAATGGGGAAGCATGTAGGAGAATGCCATATAATTCGGTGATCAATCATTTAGCACTGGTTTTAGTAACAAGCCATTGCTCATATGTTGTCAGGTAGTGGGACGCTGCAGCTCGGGTGGTGTAGTTAGTGAGCCAGTGCTGAATCTGCATGTAATGAAGATGTTCCTTCGCTGGGAGTGTGTAGGTTCTTAACTGGTCAAAGGGAATTGGGTCATCTTCGTCAAATAAGTGGTTAATAGGCCGGCATCCCACCTCTTGCCAGGTGCGGAATGCTACTCAGTCCAGGCCTAGAGTAAAACCTGTGTTGCCTATTATGGGTGTGAGAGGAGAGGGGTACGTTGTCAGCCCCTAATGTACTGCCACTTTATCCCACACCAGGAACAACAATCTTGTAACTGGGGAAGATTAGAGACCCTAAGCTTGTTGTAATAACCTCAGGAATGGAACCTTCCACAGGTGTGTGCCCGCAATGACACGGTCCATGAAGAGCCAATAATTCACTGATTCTGCCTGTGACCGTTATGCCATATACCGGAGCTGGGGTGCCCAATAGTAGCTTTGAAGGTGTGGGATTACCAAATCCCCCTCCGCTGGCGGATGATAGCTCAGGTCTCTGCTAAGCTAAAGTGTTTGTCCAGCCAAACAAAGCCATTTAGGGTCTTTTGCAAGGAGTGAATCATCCCAGTGGGTGGATCCATCGGTGGCACCTGGAAGAGAAAAAGAATCAATGGAAGAATTGTCATTTTTATGACTGAAACTCTGCCCAGCAGGGAAAGGTGACAGAGAAGCCATTATGGTAGGTCTTTAGTGACCTGTTGGAGTACTTTCCCATAGTTTAGCATCGCTGTGCCGGCCACTCTCGGTGGGCTGAATGCCCAAATATGCAATTCTTCACCCATTGCATGGGGAATCAGTGGGAGAGTTACATTACACTATCTGATGGAACCGTGAGATTGAAGGCTTGGGAATTATGAATATTTATTCAGAAGCAAGTCGCTGCCCCAAAAGTGTCTGCTTCCATTAAAAATGCTCAAAGGGCACCTAGGGGGTTGTTGAGGGCCACTTTAAGTTGTCTGCATGAAGAATGTTGTGTGGTCTTCCCCTCTGAAGCAGACCCCTGTAATGATAGAGTTTTGCAGTTTTGGGCAAATGACTCCATGTATAACGCAAACAGCAGAGGGGCCACGGGCCACAACTGTCTTGTACCTCTTCTGATAGTGAATAGGGCAGATATCTGGCCATTAACTCAAACTGTTGCTCGTGGATGACCTTAGCTACTCAGAATCAAGATCAAAAGCATTCCCCAAAGCCGAAATAGACCAGTGTCATTACCAGTATGGCCAGTGGTCCCAGTCAAATGTCTTCTCGGCATCTATAGAAAAGAGCATGATGTGTCGGACTACTTTGTCTATAATGTGAAGGAGCCTCTTTGTGTTATCACTGCATTTCTGGTGTGATAGGAAGGCTGCCTGGTCCGAGGCTATCAAACCTGGCCTGAACGGGTTCAGGAGGGCCTCTAATATGCCCATAAAGAGCTTGGTATAGACCTGCATTTCTTCCTATCTTTCCCAGGTTTTGTAAGAACAATGATAGAGGCTTCTGTGTTTGCAGGTGAGGTTAAAGTTGGTCCCGTAAATGAGTTAAACAGTCTGGTCAGAATGGGATCAATGTCCTACAAAAGGTCTTGTAAAAACACAGCCGGGAACCCATCCGGTCCTGGGGACCTATGGGGCTTCAGTCGAGCCATGGCCGCTATAACCTCTTCAATTCTGATAGGTCTATCTTGGTTGGTTGCTTGATCAGCGGTGAGTCAGGTCATTTTTGCGTCAATAGACACATGCAGTTCTACCTAAATCCTTGAAAGCAGGCTGCTATGTGACTATCAGGCACAATTTCCTCCCCATCCTTTCCTTCCAGCAGGGACTCCACTCTTGTTGCCGGTATTTGGACCTGTAGCCGGTTTGCCAAAAGCCTTCCACATGTATTGCTCACTATGTAGAAGGTATGCTTAAAGCACAAAAGTGAGTATTTGGCTTTATCTGTATCCAAACCCGTTAGTTGTTTCCTAGCAGCTTCAAGCTGTCGCCAGACTCTGGGGACCTCTGTGCGATGATTAGTACACCCCAGCTCCCTCACCTGGTACTGTAACTTCTCCCGTTCATCCCTCTGCATTCTGTTGTCTGCTGACTATATGGCTATGAATTCCCCTCTCATCACTGCTTTCAGTGAGTCCCACAACAATATCACTCGTGTCATTGGTGTCTAGGTAGTTGGTGCGTGCCATTGTGCTCTGCTGTACCACATCCGGTTTGTGAAAGTGTGTTGTGCACATCCGCCATGGCTAGTGTGTGTGCCTTGTCAGGGGGGAGTGCTATGTCCACAGACATTGCCACGTGGTCCGAGAGAGATCGAGGTTTGATATCTACTGTGGTGACCAGATCTTGTTTCTCTAGGGTCCCTCAAAAAATATTGAGACATGCGTAGGATTTGTGGGCATGCAAATAAAACAAGGTCATGAGAATTCAGATTTTGCTCTCTATAAACCCCTCAACCCCATATTGTTAAGCCATTGCTCACCCTTGTTAGATAACTCACCAGAACCACCCTGTTTCTGTGCTGAGAGGTCAAGATCATTACAAAAGACTATGTTAAGGTCTCCCCATAGTAATACCAGTCCATTGCTGGTAGTCATGACCTCCGCTATAGATCTGTGGAGGAAGGGTTCTTAGCTTTCATTGGCAGCATATATGGTACCAAGTACAAGAGCCTGATCACGTATTTGTATCTGATATGCCAAGAGTCATTCTCTAATTTCAGCTATTTTAGCCCCAATTGTCCCCTGGAATGTATAAGAGAACAAAGTCCAGGGCTTTCTTGGTAGCTCTGGCTGAAAAACAAATTGTTGAGGAAAGTATCTAGATTTGAGATGGTGCCAGTCGCCTGATACCAAGTGTGGCTCCTGGAGTAGGTATATATTAGCCCTAGCTTGCTCTAGGTATAAGAGAAGGGCCCTCCTCTTAACTCAGTTATTCATCCGTTTTACATTAATGTAAATAATCTGTAGCTTATCATGTGGTGCATGCCTATCGATTGTATTGGGAAGCATGTTTCTCTGAGACTCTAAAGTGACCTGTTGTATTGTTACCAGCTAATGTTAGACTGATTCCAAATAGTTGTGTGCTTTGATTTCATGAGTAGCCTCCCCAATTAACAACCCAACTTAACAACAAACATTGTCCCCATGCCTCGAAAAATCATAAAAATGGTACTAGACCTGCAGGTCGAGTAGCTCGAATAATCTACTCGACCTAACTGTAATGTAATTGACCTGGAAACGGGTCTCAAATTGTGTGATCTTAGGCAAATATTGTATTTTACATTCATCTTTTTCTTCATTCTCACATATGAGTGCACCTTCAAATATGCGAGTTCAGCATTTCTGCTGTAAAAAAAATTCCTCTTTTGTTTGATTAAATACAGTAAACGTTTGCTCCATGTATAATAAATCTAGCATACATATAGGGTACACATGATCCATGCATGACTTGTCTCTTAGTTTACTAATAGCTTTGCCATCAGGGCAGGAGTGTTTCTCAGTTTATGTTTAAACACTCACTTTAAATAAATATATTACTAAAGCATGATGTGGTAGTGCACTGTCATTTACAGACAGTAAATTTATAAGAAGTGTCTAAAAACCTTCCCACTAACTTGCAGCTTTACTGATAAAACTTTATGGTGTATTAACAATAATCTGTGAACATTGGGTTTCAGAAAGCATTTATCATTTGCACATCACCAAGTAAAGTGTTCTGACTTTTTTCATCTTATTAAAATATTTTTTTTTAAATCACACAGAAGTACAAAAAATGATCTTTCACACCTACTGAAGTATATTTTGAAATGTTTGTAAAGTTGACTTAGTTATATAAATGTTGTGTGTTAGGAAAAATCTGATACCAAAAGCCTTTCATTTCACATAGGTCAGACAGTTCACCTTACAAAATCCTGGAACTCTGCTGTTACAAGGAAAATATTTGCATTGCAAGAAAACAAACTGACTTTTGACCTCTGTCTCTGAACACAGAGCAAATGTGGCAAGAATAAGATTTAAAGGCATATTAATTGCTAATTACGTTTCTGACTGAACAGAACACCTGTTGGTCGTCTGGTATCTAAAAGTAGCTCGACCTCATAAAATAAAACTCCCCATAGCGAGTGGTTAAGTATATTTTTCAAGCCCTGGTCCCAGGTAGGTCAAGTGCTCCAAACAGAGCAATTTTCTTTTCAGTGGTATCTCTGGAGTCGAGGTCCTCGGCCCGGATCTTTCCCTTCATCAGTGTCCTGCTGCAGTCCAGAGTGCTCCCCCCACTTCAGCTCACCTCCACCATGCTAGTGTCATTCTTCCATGGCCCTCCACTACTTCCAGCTGTTGGTCATTTGTCAGTGTCCCCAGATAGTGTCTCAAGGATTGCCCTTCTCTCCTGAGCTATTGTGTCTGGGTCGGGCCACAGGTGTTGGGGTACCGCTGCCATCTGGATCATTTTCTAGTACTCCGATTCTTGGAACTGGATGGAGTTGCTCTATTGGAGTCTTTGTCAATCCCTAACAATTCACAAACAGCAGGGAGGGAACAAAGTCAGTGGAGCTGCCCATCCCATCAGAATATAATATAGAATGGATGCCCCTACAAGTAGGAGGCGTTCTGTTCCCTAAGGAAGGAGGTCACAGGATGGAACTCTTTATGCTGTTGTAGTCTTAATGTCGAGAGGTCCTGATGTAGTGTCAAACTGTGACATCGAAACTGGAGGGGATGCTGCTCCTGTGCTTTTGGTAGGATCTGCTCTTTTTGGGCAAAGTCCTGTACGCAGACAAGGATGTGAGCTGGGTGAGAATTTGAGAGCATGGGAGACCAACTCTGTGCACTCGGTTAAGCTGAATGCTGGTGCCCGTCGAGGACTCCAAAATATGAGCGGAGAGGGCTTCTAGGTAAGCTTCGATGTCAGCCTCCTCACCCTCTGCTGATGTGTCCTGAGTGACTGGAGGTGAGCGATTTCTCTCCCCAGCCCCCCCCCCCCACCCGGCCTCCTCATGGTTTCACCAGCGTGTCTTTGAGGGTTGGATCTTTTTTACTGTGAACGGCTGCCATACTCAGGTCCTTTGGGGCTGACTATTGTGTCCAATTGAGCTAGGTGACAGACAGGCAGCTTTCCACGTCTCTGCCTGATGTTGGCTAGGAACAGGTCCAGGTGAGGTATTTCTGGGCGGTGTCTCCTGCCCTCTGCCAGAACCTGGGGGAATGCACTGCACCTCAGTGCTAGGTTCCTTGCTGGAAATTGCCTCCATTGTGTTCCACAACCCCTCAGGGCCCTATTACCCCTACTGCTCACAGCTGTGGTCTGCGACCTGCCACCTCTGACTGCTGGGTATGCACCGCCTCTGGGTCACGGTTTGGCCCTCTGGACCGGTGTCTCCACTAGAACATGGGAGGTATCCTTATGTACTATGTACTGGGCTCAGAAACTTTGCTAGTCTGTGCCGGAAAATCAAGCTCTCCAGAAGCTCCCCCCAGACCAGGATAGGAGAACATCAGGAGAGGGAGGTCCCTCCAGAAATTCTGCCTCAGGTGAACATTGTCTGTGAAGGGCCTGAGTACCTACAGGCATTGCATGATGCCTGGGACGGATGGGCAGCCTGATCTGAGGTGGCCCTCCTCAGGTGGCAAAGTGTGTCCGCTCGTATGTCACTGGTAACGATGGGAGGCCAGTGGCCAATCGCACTGAGATAGACTTAACGTGGTTGCTGAGGTGATGGCTGGAGGTCCCTCTGCCCAGCTGCTTTTCTCTTTCAAAGTCTCTGTAGCCCCACTGATCCAGGCAGTTCACGGAGCAGGGGTCATTCCCTATGCGGCCCGACATTTTTCTCAGATGGGGCACTGTGCTCTGGCCATCCTTCGGCCCTCGGACACTTACAGCCCGGTTCTCTATGGCAACAGGGAGATGTATCTGTGCTACAGGCACCACAAGGTGAGTCCCCGAGTATCAGGGCCTACAGACTCCTCCACCATGTAGACCTCCCCTCTGCTTTTGTAGTGCAATCAAGTAGGCTGGTCAGTTCAGGTCGCTTCCCATGCTGACAGCCCCTGCCAGCGCAGTTGCCTGCCTGGGGCACTGCAACTGCTCACCTTTACAGCTGGATTCACCTGGGGAGCTTCGTTCAGCACTGCCTGTGTTCACTGGTGTGCCTTGGCCCAAGAGGTGCTGTACGGAGCAGTGTTGGCTGCTTGTTAGGAAGGGGGGGGAGGGGGTACAAGCAAGATTCCACATGCATCCAGTGAGAGGGCTGCTGGGATGACAGTCAGGCTGAGAGACTAGCGACTCTGGCAATCCCAGGCTGGGAATACTCTGTCGCCGCTGCTTACCTTTTGTTCTGCAAATGTGGGCCATGCACGGGTCGACCTCGGCCCTCCAGGTGCCCACCGTCCACACCTCCCAATCGTCAGCATAGCCTGTCCACTCCGCCACCACAGCTGTGTGTGCTGAATAAGGCCCTCGGACTCTGCCATCACCTGGGCTGTCCCCCTGGCACAGGGGCAGATCCCCAATGTCCACTGGCTCACACAGTGATGTCAGAGAATGCCAATCATACAGGCCTCTCTGTCTTTTCACATTGTCTGCCATCTTAGGTCTACTAGTGACGATGTAACTGCTCCATTCTGGTGTGGCAATCGCCACCTCTGAGGCTCTGCTCACCAGTGGCGGCTTGTGTCATTTGAAGGTGGTGGGGCGTAAATGTTTGGGGTGAGTGCTTTGCGGCCAGCGAACATGGTGAGTGAGCCCGACCATCCTAAGAGAGGTTCAGGGGGGTTCTCCCCCCGGAAAATGTATTTTAAAAAAAAGTGACATCAAGGAATAAATATAAAAAGGCTGTAGGGCACCCTACAACTAGAGTACAGCCCGAGGCAATATGCTGGCGCCATCCCCTGGAATCAGTTCCCAGGCCCTGTGATTTTATTTATGTTCTGTCCATTGTGAAAAGTTTATTTACATGCGAGTGAGCCGCGAGCCGCAAGCATTTTTATAGATAAGAGTGCCCTTTATAAAAGCCAAGGCTCTGCTACAAAGATATGTAAAAAAATATATATAAAATAAACATTGCAGCTTACATACAGTGTTCACCACACACACTGTAATAATTTTTCCTCCTGGCATTGCTTTCTATTGGGTCTTTCTGTTACCCTCAGTATCCCCTTCGCGCGCTCGCTCTCTCTCTCTCCTTCTCCCGTCCCCCCCCCTTCCCCCCCTCCCCCGGTATTGTAGTAACAGTTTTGGGGCAAGGGCTATGCATTTGGCAAGTGCACTTTGCTTTACAGCTAGCTGTTTACGGGCTGTCTTGTAAACATCTGAGAGACATTTGCTGTGAAATAAAAGGGTTCGGTATATGGTTGCGCACACTTTCTTTGAATGGCGCTCGCTCACACAGTAAATGAGGGCCATTGCATCCCTGGTGTCTAAGATGCGCAGCCCTGTTTACTGGGTGTTTTATTTACTGAAATTCCACTTTTTAGCTGCTCGCAAGTGTCCGCTTCAAGATTTTCTATATTTCACATATTGTCCCCCACCCTATTTCCATCCGTGCCCCAATGTATCCAATATAGTTATCTCTACGGTAGTGAAAGGATCGCTCCAAAAACCACTTGCACACGCCACCGTACGCTATATTTAAACATGAGTTAAGCAATCGATGTATCTTCATTCGTTTTGCAGTTTTTTAAATAGTGTGGAACAGCTCTTGAGGCGCTTGCGTGCTTTACATAGAAATAATACAGGAAATCTGCATGTAATATACAAACACCGCCCGGTCTCTGACCTGTCATTAGAGGCAACAATATGATGGGGCAAAACGTGCATAAATAAGAGGGGAAAAGTTTCACTCTAAAAGGGATTATTCACGTTGGCAATAAACGTAAGTCGACGACTTGCAAAGGGAAACCATTTACTTACACCAAGCACTCCTGCAAAGAGCAGAGCAGGCCTCATTCCAAAATGTTATCCCTTTACCATTTCTGTTGATGATGGCAAATCCTTTACTGCAAACAACAGTTCTCAGGGGCGCTGCGCAGGGCAAGAGGGCAGCACCTGTGCCGGCCCGGAGCACGGCCACGAGGCACCTGGAAGCCGTGCTGGTGCGGGCTGCTCAGGAGCAGGAGGCACCCTCGTGTTTGCTAACAGTGCATTAGCTGCGCAGTGCGCAGACTCGATTTTCGCTGCCTTCCTGAAGCCCCGCCCACCATTTCCCAACTTGTCACAGGGCTACACCCATACTCCGTGACAAATTGGGAAAGGGTGGGTTGACCATCCTCCACTACTCTGACTGACGTGAAGCCCCTAACACTACAGGGCTTCAACCTGAAGCGCCCGGGGCTAAGTTTATTTCCACGTCATTAGGGGGTGGAGACTGGTCCTCTGAGCTATGTCTGTGCCGAGCTGATGACCTCACAGGCCTCAGGCTGTGAGCTTATCCGGCCGGCAAGCATAGACTCAGTCAGGGGAGGGCCTGGCCTGATCCTGCCGGTCTAAAATGACGTGACCCAGCCCCAAGCAAGAAAGAGGTGTGTACATTTCTTTTAGGGAGGGACTGGGAGTTAGGGGAGTTTGTTTTCACCTTTTTTTTTGTTTGTTATGTTTACGAGGGCAGAGCCCCGACGCCCTCGTGTAGAAACCGCCACTGCTGCTCACTATGACCGTTGCTGGGAATGAACAGAGGGCAGTTAGGCTCGATCTGGGCCGATTTCAGCCACCGTACAGGGGGTCCGCTCAGGCCAGCCGGACATGGGGGAAGAGGACTGAAAGCACGTCCTACCTGTTCTCCAGCTTGGCCATGCCCCCCCACCCAATAGGTTCAATTTTAGAACTTCTCTTATAATTTTGTTACATTTTCCTACACCCGATAGTCCAGAGCACTCCAACTTATGTTAGGGACACCAAGGATCTTGTCTGTCTGAGATTTGGAACTTCTTATAGGCCGAGATATTGGAAGCTTATATACAAGCTTACCCTAAGTACTAACATTGGAGGTATCCAAAGAGGTCCTTTTTGAGACACCTTTGAGTTACTCAGTCCCACGATTTTTCATTCTGTAGTGTGTGAAAATGGTCTTAGGAAAAAAATATTTAAATTTGAAAGTACTCTTTATTTACAGACCCACAGAAAACCAATCACTTCTAGTATAGCTGTTCTATAAATAAACACTTTAGAGAAGAAGATTCTATCTAAGGTGAATCCATTTAGAGACAGGGAGAGAGTATAGAAACAATGCATTGCTGATCTATAGGTGATCTGGGATGGAAACAGAGAGGCAACAGATGACTTTTGTTTGGTTACATTATTTATATGAAGATTCACTAACATAGTAGATAACAAAGCTCACATTCTTAGACACCAAGACTTTTCCAGAGAAGGGTAGACTGAGCACATTGACATATAAGAAGCCCATTGGAAAAATAACGTATTGAACTTTGACAGCTTCCATCGAAGGCCTCTAAGTGAACATTTGTCATACACCCAGTTTTTATGAATAAGGAGAAACTGTACTAACCTTCGAGACTACATAATAACATCCATCATCCCTAGCAGACAAGTTAGGAGATAGGAAGCGTCCTGAGAATGTCATGCAAAAAGCTGTGAAGACGGCAAGACATAACAACAGAGAAGCACTCTTGGAAAACACAGTAAGGCAAAAAAGAAAGAAAAAAAACAAAAAAAACATATGATAGATTATTATGCGTGACTACACACAATACAGCTCCAACCACAACAAGAAAATTAATAGAAACTGGTGAATACTTAATACAGGTCATCTCCATTTTGAAAATCCCATATTCTCCCACAAAACAGGCTGAAGTTTAAAAAATTGAACCAAAAACACCAATCATGACCATTATGTGGGGTCTTCTTAGCATAGTTTGCCATTTCATTTGTGGTAACTGCAGCATATGCCCCTTCACAGAACCAACTAAGACATTGGACCTAAGTTCAGGAAAACCATAAACCCTGCAGAAACATACCAAATGTAACTCAGCATAGCGTATATGAGGACTGAGATACATTGAAATGACTTGCAGAACACTAAGAGCGTAGCTATATGAGCACCGTAGGTAGCAACTTGCAGTGTTGGAGGAAAACGGCTCAAATAACAAACCACTACATTTCAATGGGACGCAGGGTAAATGACTTATGTTGGGTTATTTTGGAAAAGGTCAACAATTTGACAAGTAATGCAGAAAGTACCCTATATGAGAAGGAACAACAGTGGGTTTATAGGTTAGGCACATACAAGACTGGACTAAATTACAAAATCCCTTGGGCCATTTTTTCAGATCACAAGAGAGCCCTAGAATTTAGAGAGATAGGAATCACACCTTTTTGGAAACAACATATGCATAATCACGACAAAACTGTCACTCAGCCTATAACATATGCTCATTTTCTAAATGAGATTCACTGATTTTTGCATTTGTATATCACACACTTTTTTTTTTAGAGCTCAGTTTTGATTGCGTTTATAACGCAGAACCAACAAAAACAAGACAGTGCCTATCAATGCGAGTCATCACAAATATCTTCTTTGAGGACAGTGTACATGCACAGTCAGGGATATGCATCAACAGCAACCAATACAGTAATATTTCCCCTCAGCCTCCCCTCCCAGCTAAAATCCTCATGTAACCAATCCTTATGTACACTATAAGTACCAGAGTTGCAACATCGCCACAGTTGGTTATCCAACATATACATTCCATTATTCAGTCATCATCATCAGTGCTCCATTCAGAGATTAAACAGTGAAACGTTCCAATAGTGTTCCCCAAGCAATCAAGTCAGTTAGTGGCCCCTCCTCCCTGTGTGTAATCCGCATATGCTGTTCTTCTGCGGTTCCCCATTCCAGTGTATCTCGTATCCAGGAATGAATGGATGGGTTCCTGGCACTCATCCAGGCTATGGCCACCCTGCACTTAGCCAGTACTACAGCTAGTTGTGTTAGCCTGTATGGGATGCGCCTTGCCCGTGATCTCTTTACCACACCTAAAATGCATGTCAACGGTATTGCTGGACTTCCAAACCTGTGACCTCTCCCACCTTCGCAACCACCTCCCGCCAAAACTGCTGCACCTGCCTGCAGGTCCAAACCAAATGTAGAAAGGAGGCGCTTAATGCACCACATCTAGGACACCGGGCCTCCCTTGTTGGGTCAATCTTGTTGAGCTGATCAGGTGTAATATACTTACGGTGCACAAAATTAAATTGTCGAAGCTTAAACCTATTATTGCATTAAACTGTGCGCACCAGCGACAGAGCCGTAGCCCAATTAGTGTCCTCTATGGGATTCCCCCAGTTCTCGCACCCAGACCCTCCGCGCAACACATACCACACCTGGTTGATTCCCCCCCCCCAAAGAGCTCTATAAAACAGAGGTGGTCATTATGACCCTGGCGGTATTACAACCGCAGGGCCAAAACGACGGGAGCCCCGCCAACAGGCTGGTGATGCCTCCCAGCGTATTTTGACCGCGGCGGTAGCACCGCGGTCGCACCGCCGGGGCCGGCGGTTTTCCACCACAATGACCCCGGCGGATGTAATCCGCCAGGGCAGCGCTGCTTGCAGCGCTTCCCAGGGGATTACGAGTCCCCGACCACCAGCCTTTTTCTGGCGGTCTGAACTGCCAGGAAAAGGCTGGCGGTACGGGGGAGTTGTGGGGCTCCTGGGGGGCCCTGCACTGCCCATGCCGCTGGCATGGGCAGTGCAGGGGCCCCCTGACAGAGCCCCATGCGGCTTTTCACTGTCTGCTGTGCAGACAGTGAAATGCGCGACGGGTGCAACTGCACCCGTCGCACGGCCGCAACACCGCCAGCTCCATTTGGAGCCGGCTCCTATGTTGCGCCCGTGATCCCCGCTGGGCCGGCGGGCGGAAACCAGGTTTCCGCCCGCCGGCCCAGCGGGGATCTCCAAATGGCCGCGGCGGGGGTGCGGCCGCATGGCGGTCAGATCTTGGCGGGCGGTAAGGTCGTAATGACCCCCCGAGTAATTAAATGAGTCTCATCACCCCAGTTTATCAGCCTGTTCAACACCTTCGAGGCCGGTGGAGCGACTGGGAAACCACATCAGATCTCCTGGACCACACTATCCATTTTGGCAAACTGCAGAAACTGACCTGAGCCCAAACCAAACGTATTCTGAGCGTCCTGAAAGGATATAAACTTCCCATAAAGGTATAAGTCCCCTGCTACAAGACATCCTCCTGCTCTCCAGCATATCACACACTTTGGAGTATCACAAATGGTCAGGGTAATCCACACTCACTGACTAGATAAGCATTTCAAGCAAACCAATGGACTTTGCAGAGATATTACGAACAAGTGGGATAAGAGTCAAATTTTGGACAGAATTCACAATTAAATATACAATACCATTTACAGCTAATGCTAAAGAGCAGATGTTTTTCCCGATGCCTCTTGCATGTAGGTCTTCAGTAACATAGACAGTCAATGACTAATAAAAAAGAAATAGAAGCATTAGATCAGAAATAGAATATTGCCTCAGTTATGCACAAGAAGAGCACTAGCCTAAAAAAAAAAAAAATACCTGCATGCTGTGACACGTTAAGTTATCATGCTGACCAATGGGCGCAATCCTTTGATGAACTGGGGAAAAGATAAACTTGCATTGATTCCCTTACAGAATTTGCTCTTTTTGGATTTTGTCTATCTATTCCTTTGATTACAGTGTGCGACTACAAGGAGTGACCTCCTCCCCAACCTGTGTAGTTGATATGGGTCTGCCTGACTCTAAGAATCATATTAAATGTCAGTATTGATCTCTGTGAGTGTGCACCAATATACACAGTCAGAGTGAAGAGGTTCACAAATGGTATGAATGACTGGTAGACAACAAGGGGTTTGGGTTGGGTGTATGGTACTTCCATGTGCTGTGCATGGTGGCCTGGCTCTGGGATGGTTGATCAAACTGCGAATGTGACAAAATGTGCAGTAAGAACAACAAATCATGAAAAACTAATATTACAACATCAATGTACATACCACTCATTCAAAAAAAAAAAATCCTACCTAAAGAACACAGAGAAGTCCTCCTGAGTCAGTCTGTATGAGTGTTTTGAGAAAATGTGACTGGGCAGAATGTGCTTGATTTAATAAGTTACTGTAAAATGATTCTGGGTAATCTGGGGATCTGGACAGGTGCTGAGATAAAGCCCTGTGACCATTAGTGGGCAAAAAAAGGTTTCTGTACCCACGGATGCAGTAAGTTTATTAGGTCTCTCTTACTAACGTTTTCACCAACATCTTTTTTTCCTCTTAACTGGAGGAGAGGAAGTAGAACGGTCTCAAAAATATTATTTATATAATGTGCAAAGCAAATCCAAAATAAACATTTTGCATACGTTTGCGTATCTTTTGTGATGCAAACTAAGCACAACATTTTAGTAAATCTGACCCAGTGCAGATACAATTGATTGGTACAGGATTAATGCATTCGCTCCAATGAGCATTTCAGGTTTCATAATCATGCATCTGCTTATAAATGTGTCCCTCGCCAGGAAGGCTACAGTTCTCTGGACTAAGGGCCTAATTCGGAGTGGGATCTTAATATTCTGACCCCTGTGTAACACCCCTGTTTCCCCAGGGGTCGGAATTATGAGTTTAGTGTTATTTAAAACTTCCAATAATTATCAGATGTTTTAAATACCTTAATGTTCCCTGAATTTCAACATGTTAAGCCTGCCAAAATTTAACAGGGAAAAAGCATACGGTATTTATGGTGTCGTGTGGATTTTGGTTCGTTAACCACCAAAATCCAAGTTATTCCCCAGAAGCTCGTAACAGGTGCTTTTTATCGCATCCCATAAATAAAATCGTATGCCATATATAACTTACCCCAGGTTTTGTTATATTCGAGGTGCAATAAATAGCATCTATAACTGTAATCAGCCCCCCCAAGTAATGGTTAATAGTATTGGAGTTCGCATTTCCATGTGGATGGGGCTTGTTAGTACGATATCAACGTGCCCGCAGGAGCACTGCACGTCCAGCCAAACAGGGCCGATGTGCATTGTATTTCATCTGAACCTGCAAATGCACAGCAGTCCGCTGAGGTTTACTTGTAACTCAAACTTTTGCAGCCTCATCGGTCAATAAACAGGTCTTATCCTGGCTCTTCATGGTTTGGGGCAGGTGGGGAAATAGCAGAGTAGGGTCGTGAAATAGTAGGTTGTATGTTTTGCACATTTTACCTCTCCCAGGACATCAGTTCAGCTTTTAAGTCACTGTGCTACATCTAATAAATGTTCTCTTGCCATTTTATTATTCAACAGTTTGCTACCACCGTGTGCTTTTTTCTTCTGGGTAGGCCTATACTTCCTTGCTCCGAACAGGGAGATAACAAGGAAAGGTAGATAGGGTCAGGAAGATCACAAAGGGGGCTAGTGGGGCCTAGTTGTGAAGGCCTTAGGTTTTCAGTCCAAGGTTAAGGGTTTGAATGCTGATGTGTTAATGGCCATGTGTCTGCTAAGGTGTCGGTTTCAATGCAAAGAAATAATGAAATAAACATATGGTTAATTGTCTTATATGCTCTGGTAAGGTTATGTTATCTAGGAGTTTACAGTTTCACCTCACCTAGGGATTTTTGTGAAACGCGGGGAAGTGGGGTGCACAGTGCCTGTCATTTCTCCCCTGATCATACGCCCTGTCTTCCTTAGCAATGTCATCTTCTACCACAGTGAAGTCAGACTGAGAGCCATGAACTCCAAATGGACCCGACAGGTAAACAAGTCTGTCATTTAGTTGTCCTGTGGTCGAGTCTAGAAAGTACAGTGGGAGAGGGGGCGGTGGGAGGGAGCTGGGGGGGGGGGGGGATGATGGGTGCGCAACAGTAGCATTACAATTTGGTGATATATACAAAAAGGCGCGCAACTCACATACTCCTAGTTTGCACGATTATGGAAAATACCCTATCGCCGCCTATGATTTGGCAGGTTTCAACCCATTCCTCTAGGATGGGGCAGCCATGAGAGAGGCAGCTGTAGGTCTTCCTCCAGAGGCTATTGAAGCAGTCGGGAGGTGGCAATCTAGTTGCTTTGAATGTTATGTCAGACCCCACCCAGCTTAAGTCACCATGGATGAGAGCTAGAAGCAACCTAACACCTTGATGTCACTGCCATGGATGGAAACAAAGACACGCACTTTACAAGTGTGTAAGAGACAAACGATGACTTTGAGGCAGTTTTTCTTTACCTTTCCAAACACTGTGTGTTAGATATATCTGACATTCCTACAGTGGAGGTATGTCTCTGTCTTTGTGAGTAATTATACTAATAACCATTTATAAAGCATGTGATAATTGATTGTTCTTTAAATCTACATCATGCTACTCATCAAATGTAGGACGTCAGAATGCTATACTTAACACATACCTTATACCAAAGGAATGAATCATACAAGTCAAAATACAGGAAATGTTACATAAGAGTGCTTGTTCTAGAAAAACGCAAAATCTGTACACCCAGTGCATTAACCAACAGAGATAGCAATTCATTATGATTTTTTATAGGTGAAAGTAGTAAGCATAGAACACAATGGTAAAAGTTGTCAAAAGTTTATATAAGTATGAGAGATATAAACACCACACTGTTCATATATAAATAAATATAGACCAGGGTGGGGAAGCAGGGAGGAGAGGAACAATATGTAACTGCATTTTATAAATTAGAAAAATGATAAATGGACATTTTCTAAGATAGAAAAAATGATAAATGGAAACTGTAGACATAAAAAGAAATAAAATAAACATCACACATATAAGTTTATAAAATGCTATACATTCACTAACAGTATAATAAAGGCAATAGGGAGAAATTCAAGGTGCCTTTTGTACTTCATCTGATTCAGTGATAATTTTATTAGTAGATGAGTTGGAAAAGGATAAATACTTAGTTAATGGAAGACATAAGAGATCCCTCTTTATAGCTAGAGATACAGGAGACATAAGCCCAGATTTAAAGGGCATTGCGTCATCTCACAACACATTAGCAGCAATTTTTTTACGCTTATGTTGCGTTAGATGGCCAAAAAATGTTGCGCCATATTCACAAAGTGGTGCAATGCATGCATTACTTGGGCAGCACATCAATAGCGTCAAAAATGTTGATGCTATTGCCCCCTATCCTGCGCCATGGTTCGCCGTATTTTAAATACGCAGCATGCATGGTGATGGTAGGGGGATTCTAAGGGGGAGCAAGGACAGTGGAGCTGCACTGGGTGCAACACCACTTTTCTTAAATATGGCCCATAGTATCTAATCTGTGATGAAAGCAAATGGTGTTCCACCAGGACTTGAAAGTAACATTCTAAGTTTGTTTCCAGTCTGATGTTAAGTGAAAAGCAACAGCCAAAAATAAGTCGATCAATTTGTAATTTAGGGTTTTGCGAGGTCACGGAGGTGACAAACTACCTAACATGGTATTGTTTAAGGAAAAAGGAATAGCTACTTTAAATATCTTATTAATTTGAGTCAAGATACATTTCCAAAATTGATGAATAGGAGGGCAGTCAAAGAACATGTGCTTTAAAGCGGCAGTTGAGCATGAACAGGACCAACAAGAAGAGGCTGTATTTGGAGAAAAATATTTTAGAGTCAAAGGGGTAAATAATAGACTATGGTAGACAAAGTAGAGGGTATGTAGTATTTGCAGCTCGCGTAGTTTTGTGAAGCTTAAGCCATAGCTTGCCCTACAAAGTAAGAGGCCAACATTGCATTAAATCTTTTTCCCAAGCCACATCATTCTTTGATTTGGCTCTGTGCAGAGACAATTATAAGGATTTATAAATAGCAACTGCAGATGGGGAATGATCTAATAATGGAAAACACATAGTGGATGTGGAAGGTGGGCAGGAGGTAATTGACAATGTGAGCATGTATTGGTTGAGGAAGGTGCATAAAGTTCATATTGTGTTCTGAAAAGTGGATGGCAGAGAGAATTTAGTTTGCAGGTCTGAAAAGGATAACCGTTGGCTGTCTGCAAGAAATTGCAATATCCCACACAAACCTTTGGCTTGCTAAGTCTTCCCATATATCGGACAATTTTAATTTGTAAAAACGTATTATGCCAAATGAGTTGTTGTTGATAGGTCGCAACCGAGGGATAGGTCGATGGTAGAGTAGGTGTCAGGAGTTTAGGGGAGTGGGAAATAATTGGAGATCGTGTTTGAGAAATATTGGCTGTAAAAGTGAGAATTTCTTTAAAATCAAAAGGGGAAATAAAAGATTCCTCCAATTGTAGCCATAAAGAAGGGTGTAAGAGGAGAGTCATCTGGCAGCTTGAAAGCATAGTGATTTTTTTTAATCCAGAAACTTAAGGCCTCCATTAGATGTATCCTTTTTTTAAGGAGGACAAAGCTGTATGAAGAGATTTACCTTGCCACAAGAAGTTAGATAAGAGAATATCTACTTTCTTAAAAAAGTACTCTGGGATATAAGCAGGAATCATGACACGAACATATATTATCAAAGGAGTGAGCATCATTTTAATAGAATCAATTCTGCCCCACCAGGAGAGAAACAGTGGATGCCAGTGAGCAATATTATTGTTTAGTGTTTTGGTAATATAATACAAATTCAGTTTTAATGTTTTTTTTTTGTAGTCTGTGAAAACCACAAAAAAAAACATTTTGGAGGATTGCCACACAAAACCTGTGTGTTCAAACAATTGTGTATTACACAGAACATTTAAAGGTAGTACCTCATATTTATCATTATTAAGTCGATAACCTGATAAGTAGGAAAATGTGGTAACTTGAAGAAAAGAAGTAAGGGAATTGTAGGGTTGGAGCAATATAGAAGATTGTCATCAGCATAAACTGACTTTTTAACTTGATGAGATCCAATTTGGAAACCTGAAATACGAGCATCTTGGCGGATTTTGGTTAGAAAGGGTTCAAGTGCAATAATACACAAAAGGGGTGATAGAGGACAACCTTGGCGTACCACTCTGAACAAAGGAAAATAGCCTGAGAGCATACCATTAGCATAAATTGCAGCGTTAGGGCCTGTATATAACAAAGAAATTGAAGCAATCAATTTGGGCTGGACACCAATCAATTTTATTGCTTAAAACATAAAATCCCAGCCAATCCTATCAAAAGGCTTTTCTGCGAACAAAGCAATAGCAGAAATAGGATGATATAATGTGGAAGCCTTGCTCAGGACATTAAAAAAAGACTCAATAATTAATAAAGCAGGACTGCTCAGGGCCTATGATATCAGGTTGAATAGGGTCAATGCATAGTGCCAAAATGTTTGCAAAAATGTTGTAATCAGTATTGATTAAGTAGATGGGACGATAGCTCTAGCATAAGGAAAGATCTTTATTGTCTTTTGGAAAATAGGCAGAGCATGGCATCTTGTAAGGAGCACCAAGAGGCACCTTTAGCAACAAATGAATTAAATAAAAGTAAATGTTTGGGTAGGATAAGTTGTGCAAAATGGCTATAAAATTCAATAGTAAAGTCATCATGCCCAGGATTTTTCCCTCTGCATAACACAGAAGCGACATGAGTAAATTCTGAAACTGCTCCATGTTGCTGTAGAAATTTCTGAAGTGCAGCCGGCTCTTCGTAAGTGGTTGTTTTTTCCTTGAGTGCCACTTTAAATAGGCAAGGATGGATTAGGCCAAATCTAAGGCTTATTGCTCTTAGTTGAGGGCACATGTCTAGAAATTGTTTCCGACTATCAGTAGTAGCTTTAGCTACATCCCGAGAGAACAACAGTCTATGACTGGCCCAATAAATGTGTTTTTTGGCTTTGACTGTTGACATAACTTGTAACAAGTCAGTATACCGACAGAAGAAGAATAAAATGACTCCTTGTGGTTTTGTTGAAACTCTGGGACCAAGTCTGTGAGCCCTTTGTATGTTGAGAGGGTGAGTAGTAGACATATCAAGAAGTTTTGGCAGAAAAGTCTGAAAGTAGACAGTTGGGTTAGAGCCTTCAGTGTTTTCAGGAAGACCATATAGGTAGAGATTATTTCTGTGATTCAAGGTCTCTGGTGTGTTTTTTATGAAGAGCTATTTCTGATTCCAAATGAGGGACACCTGAACTCGCAATCTGAAGGGTTTCTGTTTTTTGTCCCACCACTAAATCTCGGGAATCCAAAGAAGACCATTTGTCATCCAGATATTGTAATGTTTTTAGTTTCTTCTATAAAGGGTTTTAATGTACGGATTTCTTCAAGAATCACATCTATAGAAGTTGGTACAGATTTCACTGGAGAGAAGGGATCTTTTTGGTCTTTTATTGGGCCCCACAAGTGTTTTACCTTGTAATTAGGTTTTTGGAATGGTACCTAAATGAAATTCAGATTTGTGGGAAGTTGTAACATTCGTCTTTTTATAGTTAAAGTTTGAATTTGGGAATGTATTGTTGTTGGAGGTATCAGAGTTTAAGATTTCTTATTTTCCGCATAGGTGGAAAAAAGGTGGGAAAAATGTAGGAGATTGCAAGTTCTCAAGGAGCATTAGAGTCAGAAAATTATATAAAATACATTAGAAGCTTTAATAGTGTATGAAAAATCGCAGGCATAAACATGAAGATGAAGAAAAAAAAAATAACAGCACTTATGTCCCAAAAGCAGCAAACTGAAGGATCTGAAATATAAAGAGTAAATTTACGTAAATATATGGTCAGTGTCAATCATCATTGTCAGTTGTATGTTCTAGAAAGTGGCCACGTAAGGTAAGATGAAATTCTGAGGTGAGAGGGCTTCTTGATGCATGAAGAAAAACTGCACAGCATTCAGACCTAAAAATTAGGCAAAAATATATACTTAGTGAAGAAACATAGGCCGCTGGAGAAGAAACATGCCACTATGAAAAGAACCAGCTGGTAGATACAGTGAGCGCAGAAGTATCTTAAAATGTTGTTTAAAGCAAGGAACACACTTGCCACCTCTCAAAATGGCGGGTGCGATCTCCCATTATGAAGAAATATCCTCCAGGGCGGCCACAAACAGGATATAAGGAGCAGCAGGGTCATGAAGGACTCCAGCGACTCACCAGTTCATGGGGAGAAGACAGTGCGTTCTCCTCCTTTGGTGAGCTCTGGAGGGGTCTCAGCTTTGTAAAAGGCTCCCTGGAACTGCTGGAGCTCAACACAGTGCCGCCATCTCGGTTGGCTCCTAAAACACGTCCCCGTGTTTCATTATTATAGCCTGGAATTTGCTTCATACACAAAGATCTCTGCCACGTGTGTCTAAGCCCTGCAATATATTTTTAATTGCAGTCTGTTTGTGAAAAGATTAGTAAGGCAGTTCATATTTACTGTCACATTTTCAAATTTGTGCTTGTTACTGATTTCTTTGAACAGAGGTTTTAAAAAGTACATTCATAAGTGTATTGTCAGTCTCTTCCCCTGCTACCTCACCACCCTGTCCGAGACACCCCTTGACTCCCAGTTTATGGTATCCCAGAGACTTTTTTCTATTTCCAGTACTCTATATGAGGAAAATAACTTATGTATGCCTTTAGTGACACTGTAACCTGCCCTTTGAAATGGCTCCCAGCAACTGGATGTGAATGCAAGTGCTTTGCAGTATCATCGGGGCACGGAGAGACATATACATTCTGCAATACAATGCACTACAGAAAAACCTACTGTCTCAAAAAAAAAATAAAAGACTCCCTGGAATGTTAGGTGCTTTGTAAAAGCAGACCTGGAAACAGCAGACACCTGAACCAAGCTACTTCTTATACTTCCTTAGGCGTGTCTATTTTATCAGCATTGTGTTCCTCTTATGACTTTGCTATAGGCATGTAGGGCTGAGCTATTTTTGCCTTGCTTATCTAATAATTTTGCCTTGAGTGGAACATTTCTTTTCATAAAATCATGCTCAGTCTTGCCTCCATTTATGATAATTTCATGGGTGTTACGTATATCTTTTGAAGACACAATGCCATTTGTTACTGAGCATCATAAAACACATACATATATATATGTATAGATGCTTAATTGTTGGGTGTTGCCTTTATTTTCAAAGGTGTGAGTTCCTGGTGAAACTGGAACGTCTGGTTAAGAGCATCGCATAAACCACTAGTTTGTTCATTTAGTTCAAGACATCATCTGGAACAGATGTCTAGCGTACCTTTTGTGGAAGTTTGTAAAAGTTCCTTTCATTGGGAATTTGGTAAATTTTGCCCTATGTAAGGAGATGCCTCTTTTTGCATGTTCACACCACATTTTTCGGCTGATGCTGCTGTTTTTTTTTGTTTTTTTTACTTTTTACATCTGAGAGTGTACTGAGACCTGCTAACCAGACCTCAATGCCAGTGTTCTGACCTCTTACAAAACATACGTCATATTGGCTATACCCAATTGGCAAGTGCTGACTTACTTTTAAGTCCCTAGTATATGGTACCCAGGGCATGTAACACAGAAGACTACTCAGGGATACAGCTCCGTTTGTGCCACCCTTTGTGTGACAAAGTACAAAACAGCTCCCAGTCTGCTATTGCAGACTGGAAGGACTTTGTCAATTAAACTAATGGCAAAGCCAAATCTCCCCTTAACCCTATATGTAAGTCTCCCCTAAGGAAGATCTGTGGAGCCCTATAGCAGGGAGCCATATATTTTTAAGTAATATAAAACAAGGCCGTAGAACTGGTTATTTGAAAAATAACAGTACGAAGCCGAATAAAAGCATTTAGAGCAAAGTGCACAAAGGCTCTAAGCTGCGAGCAAAGGAATAAAATACATCCAGGGCAAAATGCACAAAGGCCTAAAGCCTGAAGCTAATGTGCAAAGGATACGTAAAACTGACCACACTACACCCTTCCCTTGTCGGCAGCAAGTGGTTCCAATAATATAAAAGTATGCCCTAGATAGAAACAACACATCAAAATATATATATTTCGACAAGGTCAGATGACAACAAAGTCATAAATTTGGGAAGCATGTGACGGTAAAGCCAAATTCAATATAAGGTCAATTTTTGAATTAATCAATGAAGAAAAAAAAAAAACATTATAATCCAATTGTCAGACAGAAGCCATGGAAAGCAGGAGTTCCTCCACTTCGATATATGTCAATATCGGAATATCCACGCCAAAAAGTACCATGGAGCAGGTGTGTTCTAAAGCCCCAAAACCATTCAGGGCGGCACCCCGTGCAGGGCCTATGAATGAGACAATACCATCTTCCTCCAGGAAGGGAATCTCATAAACTGCCTCACGAAGCAAACGCAACCGTAGTGCACAAGTCTGGGAATGAGCCCTAATCGGGAACATCAACAGATCAGTATCAACCGCTGGGGGGCGCTGCAGTGAGAGACAGAGAGCCAGTGCATGTTCAAACGAGCACCAAAGGCACCGAAACACGGGTTGCACACATTCCAAAACCGGCCGGAATGTCAGAGATCAGTCACACTCCAATTGTCCCAGGAGTGTCGCTCCAAAATGCTGCATCATGCGTTCACGACTCAGCTGCGCTGACGGGAGCGCCAATATGGGATCTCGTCGCGGTGGGACAGCCACTGCGGAAGAACAGCAGCAACAGCAAAACCCCAGCCAATAAAGCCAAAGTAATTGGGAATCCCCCAGAAATGCTTCCGAAAATAGAGTGAATAGCCGAAGGTATTAAACCGAATATGGAAGAGAAGGTGTGAGCAAAACCAATACCAACGGCTTTAAAAAAAATTGCAATTCCAGCAGTGCTGGACGCATTAAATATACGTCCCACGAGTTCACCAAAGTGACTCGGAAAGTTAGTATTCAAAAGGGACTGTATTTCTGCCGATGACCTTGCCACCTGAAGTGCGTAGTTCTCGCTAGCAGATGTAAGGGCCACATGCCTTTGAAACAATAGAGCCTTTAGTCGACTCAACTTGTCGAAATTTACCTTGGAAGTAGCAATATGAGGCCAGATGTCCGCTACCTCCCTAATTTGAGTGGGGGGAAACAACACATTCCCGCAGCACTTAACGGCCTTGGTGACAACGACTACGTAAACTATTCCGGCACGCATGCCACAACAGGGTTCACTGTTAAGAAGGACGTAACTGCCGTTTGAAAGCATCTGGAAAGTGTTTTTAATTACTGGGACTGGAACTCCCTTCAGATAACAAGCTAAGTTAGCAATGGAGGCATTACATGCCCCGTGCAAGGACAGCTGTTTACAAACCATGGAATGGCTGACAGAAGCTTCGCATTCGCTACCGCTAAGAAAAACCTCCCTCAAACCATCAATACATCTGTATAGAAAGGGAAGCTCCCATACCTCGTGTATGTAACTGTTTCCCAACCGTTCATATCTACCCACCGGAATGTGCTTTAAACAAGAAGTAAATTGCAGAGTGGATATAGGCAGATTAATAACCCCATGAATCAACCACTCAGCTGACGGAATCTCAGCAACCGTAAAAGGCAGTTTCTCCAATTTTTCAATATTTAACATAACAAATGTTGCTTCCTTTTTAGCCATCAGTTGTTGTTGACGAGTCAAATTAAAGGAAATAAATATCTCCCTGGCACGAATGTGCTGCCACGGAACGCGACCTGCCTTCAAGGTCTGTAGAGTCCAACCCAGCTGCATGATGGACCGCGTCTGACTCTGCCCATGATATAAAGAAGACATATTCGATTTAATAATGTCTATAGCAGAGAAAACAATGTTGTCAATAGTGTAAACACGGTCTGAAAGGGTATGCATCCCATTATCCACAACAGACAACGCCTGTATCAAATTTTCCTGATCAATTTGTCTCAACCGGGCCGCTGCCTCTTGTTGTGAAAGCTTCCAAATCTCATTATGTACTTCATATAGAAAACGCTTCTTCCGCGGCATTCGTGGTCCTGACAAAAATTCTTGTAAGTCAGTATCATTAGACAGTAATGTGAGATGTGACTTAACTGCATCCAGCGTGGATGACTTCAACCATTGTTGACAAAGCTTCCCCACGCTGTATGTAGTAATGATATCAGCATGTTCTGGTGATATGTAGCGAGGGTCTGCCCTACTAGTCCTGAACCCCCCCGAAGAGGTGACAAAACGCTGATGACACCCATTAGTGTCTATGGGCCATAATAACTACCCGCCCGGATGTATCAATGAAGTGTTAAGCGTACCATTCTGGACCCAGTGTGTAAGCTCACTAAAAGTGGTATTAACATATCGCTGCTAATTGTTCAATTTGGAAGGGACAGGTATACTAGGCAAATTCAAATTACCAATCGTTGCTAAGCCCAAACAGCTAGTCTGTTGCACAGTGCAATTGAGGAAAATCATTTGGACAGGAATAATACACGCCCTAAATAAAATGTCCCTGCCTCGCATTTGCCAATTTTTCGTTCCCCAGACACTTTTCAAGTCAACAGTCTTTGACCAATATTCATACCCCTCAACCGAAAGTTTAGACACAAACAAATTTGAATACAGTAATTTAGTATCGGTCAATAACATTTGCTTATTAGCATGCGGAGTAACTTTAAAATAGTAAGACTTAGCACTCTGTTGATTATGCCCAGAAAAATATGCAAATTTATCATAATACGTTTTAGAACTCCCCTGTGGAGGAGTCGGGCAATGTTCCCATTGCACATATTCAAATATCGAATTAGGGCTACTCGCTTTATGAATAAAGTGGTGTCCATAATAAGTGTAGCAAAACATGTCACCATGATTATCTCTAAATAGGTAAGCATCTTCATTGTCATAGACAGTATAATATTGCAATTCTGTCAGCATATAATCTACTGTCTTCACATCCCAATCGTCAGGAACAATGCCTGGTATAACAATATCATTCATTGATAACTTGAGAACATACGGTATTTGAATCAATTCAGTGGGACCATATATATCAAACATCACTTTATCCCACACAATCCCATCCGGAATCGGTATTGCAGAAATGTTCACATTGGAAAAGTCTCTTCGAACCATATGAGACGAAAAATGTGGTTTCAACACCGTCTCCACGTGCTCAATGTCAGCTCGTTCAGGAAGAAAATGACCATGTATTACCAAAAAAAAAGTAACCACAAATCCCAACCACAAGAAAAGAGTCATTACAGTCATAAAAAGCCACAAATAGTTCCAAGGAAAAACAAAATATGTGTGTTTAAGCCAACACAGCAGCTTACGTGGACCCCGGGCTGAAGATAGAGAGGACGTGGAGTCCGACGCGGCATCATCAGTGTCGTTGAAACAGCCAGAGGCAGTTCTTGCAAAAGGTGCAACCGTGAACAAAGAAGCAGATGGTGGATCTCGCATTGGCACGCTATAAACCACATATTCAGAAATATCAGTAGAACGTACAGCAACTTGATCAAAAGATTCCAAAGCAATCGTCGTCTGTGGAACAATCGCAAGATCAGCTTCCACCCTCCCCAAGTTCGGAGAGGAAACAGCATCGGTGCAAATCACCTGCAGTGGGATTTCTTCCCCAGTAGTGAGAGGGATTCCGGAACTACTGGGTGTCCCTCTTGGTCTGCTGTGCAGAATCGGCCACATGTTGTAACTTGACATTATCAATGGAAACAAAGCGATTTCCTTTGGCCCCCTGCAGCGGCGGTAAAATTACAGTTCTTGTGCCGCTGATCCCTAACACAGGGACAGGAACCAGATAAGAAGGACCAAATTCTTTCTTTACTGCGACCTTTTCACGCACAAGATCCCCAATCCTGAGTATCCAACCAGTAGGTGTTACTGGTTCATCCTTAATTCCTGTGGAGGCAGCACTTGCAGAAGAGTTATCTTCACGGAATTGTTGTAAATCCTGCAAAACAGTGACACGATCATTTATGTCAAAGGACGTATCTGCCGTCTCCACACCAGGACCATCTAGATCAGGAACATACATTCGTATTCCAAACAGGCACTCATATGAAGTACGACCCCCCAGGGACCTTCTATGCAAGTTATTAAGTGCTCTCTGCACTCCATACAGGTGGGCTAGCCAACTACGACCCGTACCTATAACTCTGGCCGTTAAGGATTGCTTTAAATCACGATTTAAACGCTCCACGACAGAATTTCCCTCGGGATGAAATGGAGACGAGAACTGGAGTTGGACCCCCAACAAAGCCATGGTGTCCCTGAATGCCTTAGAGGCAAAAGCAGGGCCCTGGTCCGAATGAAAAGCCGCAACTGCATATGTATCGACAAAGATGCGCAAATCTTTAATAACAGTCCGAGCGTCAGCCGAGCGCTGTGGCCAGACCCACACAAATCTGGAGCACGAATCTACAGCAACCAATATATATTTGTATGCACTATCTGGTGTCAGCAGACCACAATGATCCAAGTACACACACTGTAAAGGTTTATTAGAAATCAGATTGGGCGTCTGCTGCGGGCGTCGAGCCGTCGAAGCTTCAATTTGTTGACAGACGTCACAACAAAGGACATACTGCTTTGTCTCTTTATAGAGACCAGGCCACCAGTAACGAGCCTGTAAAAGTGAAATCGTGGCAGCAACACCAGCATGTGCAGATGCCGCCCCCTCATGTGCTGCAGATATTAGTCGAGGTCTCTCAACTTTATTGGGCATTTCACGTACACCAACGCCTGGAATTTTAACTATAGCGTTTAGCATACTACCCATGCAGTAACTATATTTAGAAGGGAATCCTTTAGGAAATGGCGTGCCATTAGCCGTAGCTTTTATGGCAGCCGAAATCTCTGTGTCTGGTTTGGAACTCGAACGAGTCACTGCGGCCACAGTGGCTACTGCCACTGCCGATTTTGTGGCTTCATCAGCCAAAGTATTTCCAGCAACATGTATTCCAGCGCGCTGGTGTCCAAGTGTATGTACAACATGGACCTTAGGAAGCGTTTCTTTCAGATTTGCAACCTTCCCCAACAACAATTTGTGTTTAATGATGTTGCCTTTGGAATCTCTGAACCCATTCAACCTCCAGTAGTGCAAATATTCATTGAAAGACTGAACACAGTAGTATGAGTCACAGACCAGCAAGGTAAGTATCGCCGGATCTGCGTGTTCTAAGGCTAACAATAGAGCCTTGAGCTCAGCCAACTGTGCCGTACAATCTCCCAAGGTCTGTGTATAAGTATGTCGGGGGCAGAACACCTCCCCCTCCATAGTGCCGCTCACCACCGCACATGCAGCAGAATACTGCTGTTTAGTCCCAACCGCTGGCTGCGCAGAGCCATCTGTATACATGACCACCTGATATTGGTCAATAGGCAACGTGCCAGCGGGAACTGGGTATTCCATTTCATATTGAAGAAATTCTTGAGTCTGCAGTTTAGGGTCAAATATATAATCTACATCAGTGGCTGTCAAAGACGTAGCCCATTGTATCCATTGTGGGTGTAAAGCTTTCGAATTAGGAACACTCGCTTTAGTAACAGCCTCTAAGGCTGGAATCGGGGAAACGACAATGATGCGTTGGCCCTGGGCAAGAGGTCTTTCTTTAATCACAGCCATCTGTACAGCAGTGAGTATTTTCTCAGTTTGTGCAAATCGTTGTTCTGCAGCAGAATACAAGTGCGACTTGCATGCTATCGGGACTGTCTCACCCTCATTAAAGGTGACATATGTAAACCCAACAGCACCAGGTATTACCCTGATGACCAGATGCGTTTTATTGTCCCGAGTGTGTAAATGTTTAACTGCTAAGAGATCAGTTTGTAGATCTCGAAGAATATGTGTATGCTCAATCGTCCAAAATCTACTCAATTGAGCACATTTCTCCAAAAAATGTGGCGCCAAGGTCTTGCCCTCATTCGACAACTCATATCCCAGGAAAATGACGCTTAGGAAGGCAATCTTCGATTTTTTTAAATTAAACTTGTAGCCAATTTCAGCAAACCCCACAACAATGCGTGCTACACGCCTTAGATGTTGCAGAATCTCATTGTCCGTCAAATATATATCATCAACATATGATAACGCTTCAGGATCCAACTTGTGCGGAATTTCAGTTACACAAGCAGAAAACAGTCCTGGGCTATTCTTATACCCCTGAGGCAGACGACAAAACGTTTTTTGAGAGCCAAACGCACTGAAGCTGGTATAGTCCCGACTTTCGGGTGCTATATTTTGGCAGAAGAATCCATTCGAGATATCTAATGTTGTTTTGTATTTTTTACGCACAATATTATTCATAAGCGCTGTGTGAATTCTGTATTGCATATGTGCGTGTATGTCCATTTAAGTGTCTGTAATCCACCACTATCCTATATGAATGGTCCGGTTTAGCAACTGGAAATAAGGTATTATTCATCGGCGAGACACAGGGTTCAATTACTCCCTGGTACTCCAATTGTGTAAGAATTTTCCTAACCGATGCCCTTGCCTCAAATTTTATAGGATACTGCGGCTGCGGCTGAGGTTCGCCCTTTATCGGAATTACATGATAAGGTGATTGTCTATCCCACCCCACGTGATTTCTATATAGGGCGGGGGCCTGTGCCAGAGCCCAAGATTTACTATAGGACTCCGCTAGTTCTCCCGGAACAAGTGGTGAGAATGAAGGTGTAATAACCTCCTCCCCAAGTGGACAGTCACGAACAAAGTCAGGTGGCCAATCTTGTTCAGCCAGCAGAACGTCATACGATTTTACCACATGGTCCCAAAAGATGGCGTGTACAATGCGGTCAATGTCCCCTTCTAATTGCAAAGTTACTTTATATACTCTATCGGGATCAGAGACACGCATATCTGCCGTTTCGACTTGTATGAAGTCATCAGTTGCTTTCACCTCCAGATGCTCTAGAAGACTCCGGCGAACTATTGTGACCTCTGCCGCGCTGTCTAACAGTGCTAACGCCCATGTCTTGTTCTTCAAGAGAACTCTCTTCTTGAGCGGCATGTCTAACAGAGACTGCCGCCACTTTCTTCTTCTTAAATTGTTGCTTTGGTTGGAGCGGTTTCTCTTCCTGTTTAACAGAAACCTCAGTTGAGCGTTATGATTCCTGTCTCGGTTTCATGTACTCAGTTCTCCGCTCTGACCGCCCACCTCTCTCACTTCTCTTGTCCGAGGAGTCCTGGAAGGAACGAGATTGGCGTGTATCAGTATATTGATATTGTTAGAAATGGGGTTTTTGGTTGGCAGTCAGGTTGCCCTCTGTCCAAGCAAGAACCCTCACTCTAGTCGGGGTAAGTCACACACAATCCAAAATCAGCCTGTGCCCACCCTCTGGTAGCTTGGCACGAGCAGTCAGGCTTAACTTAGAAGGCAATGTGTAAAGTATTTGTGCAATAAATCATACAACACCATAGTATAACACCACAAAAATACACCACACAGTGTTTAGAAAAATATATAATATTTATCTGGGTATTTTCAGGTCAAAACGATCAAAGATGCAATATGAATTTGTAAAGATATCACTGAAAAGTGATATAAAGTGTCTTAAGTCTTTAGAAAGCAAACAAAGTCTCTTTCAAACACAAAGTACCTGGTTTCTGGTGGAAAATCTCCTCAGAGGGCCACAGGAGAAGAGATACGTGGAAAACTGGTGTGTGCGTCGATTTCTCCTCAGCACACACGGACTTGCGTCGTTATTTTTCACGCGGGGGGTTGTGCGTCGTTTTCCGGCGCGCGGCCAGTCTCTTTCTGTGGATCGCGGGGAGTACCAGATGTCCCGGGTCTGTGCGTGGATTTTCCTGCTTGTTTTCCGGCTGCGCGTCGTTCTGCGGGGCTGCGTGTCGAAGTTTCGATCTCACGGCAGGCGTCGCGTCGATTTCTCGTGGGGAGTCGGGCGGCGTTGTCCTTGCGAGGCCGTGCGTCAAAGTTTTGATCTCACGGCAGGCGTCGCGTCGATTTCTCCTTGGAAGTCGGGCAGCGTTGTCCTTGCGAGGCCGTGCGTCAAAGTTTTGATTTCACGGCAGGCGTCGCGTCGATTTCTCCGGGGAAGTCAGGCGGCGTTGTCCTTGCGAGGCCGTGCGTCAAAGTTTCGGTCGTCCCGAAGGCGTCGTGTCGATCAGCGTCGGTGTGCAGCGTTTTTCTTGCCGCAGAACAAGCTGTGCGTCGAAAATTTCGGCGCACGGAGCGTCCAAGTGGAAGAGAGAAGTCTTTTTGGTCCTGAGACTTCAGGGAACAGGAGGCAAGCTCTATCCAAGCCCTTGGAGAGCACTTTTACAGCCAGACAAGAGTTCAGCAAGGCAGCAGGCCAACAACAAGGCAGCAGTCCTTTGTAGAAAAGCAGACAGGTGAGTCCTTTGAGCAGCCAGGCAGTTCTTCTTGGCAGGATGTAGTTTCTGGTTCAGGTTTCTTCTCCAGCAAGTGTCTGAGTGAATGCACAAGGAGCTGTCAACCAAGCCCAGCCAGACGTGGATTGTAAGGCACAGAAAGATTTAAGTGCAAAGAAATGCTCACTTTCTAAAAGTGGCATTTCTAGAATAGTAATATTAAATCCGACTTCACCAGTCAGCAGGATTTTGTATCACCATTCTGGCCATACTAAATATGATCTTCCTGCTCCTTTCAGATCAGCAGCTGCCACTTCAACAGTGTATGAGGGCAGCCCCAATGTTAGCCTATGAAGGGAGCAGGCCTCACAGTAGTGCAAAACGAATTTAGGCGTTTTACACTACCAGGACATGTAAACTTCACAGGTACATGTCCTGTCTTTCACCCACACAGCACTCTGCTCTAGGGGTTACCTAGGGCACACATTAGAGGTGACTTATATGTGGAGAAAGGGGAGGTTTAGGCTTGGCAAGTACTTTTAAATGCCAAGTCGAGGTGACAGTGAAACTGCACACACAGGTCTTGCAATGGCAGGCCTGAGACAAGGAAAAGGGGCTACTTAAGTGGGTGGCACAACCAGTGCTGCAGGCCCACTAGTAGCATTTAATCTACCAGCCCTATGCACACAGGGTGCACACAGGGTGCACAGGGTTACTAGGGACTTATAAGTAAATTAATAGTCCAATCAGGTATGATTCAAGGTTACCATGTTTTAAGGGATAGAGCATATGTACTTTAGCACTGGTTAGCAGTGGTAAAGTGCGCAGAGTCTAAAAACCAGCAAAACTGAGGTCAGAAAAAAAAGGAGAAAGGCAAAAAGTTTGGGGATGACCCTGTCAAAAAGCCAGGTCCAACAGATATCTATCAGGCGTTTTCAAATTATCCCTATTCCTGAGATTATACCTATTCTGCGGGGTCTCCGGTTGTGGAGACTGTCCCCCATCTTTCTTAGGTGTCTGTTGTTTTTTCTCCCAGCGCTTCTTAGTGCCCTCAGGCTGCTGTTGTTTAGCATTATCTTTACTATTTTTACCCTGTAATTGGGGTTTTTGTGGTCTAGCCCCTAGGCTATCACGACCGATACTGGAATATGCTGCTGCTATTATTCTCGGGAGTTCCCGCTCCTGATTAAGTTGCGGAACGTCTCGAAGACGCATACGCACGGCCAGCGCCACTGCCTCTCCCTTGAGATTACTCAAGATAATAGAAGAAACTGCGGCAAAATTGCCCATCAGCTGCATCCCCAAATCTAAGGCTGGGGCAGCCCCATATTCATCTTGAATTTGTTTAAGCACTTCCGGTAGATTAGCCAATGTTGGTGTACCGTGTGCTGTAGTGTAGAGCGCGGCAGACACCGTGCCCCATGTATTACAATGGTCCACAGTGGGAACCATTCCATACGGCAAACACATCGTCAATATTCTATGTTTATCCTGAGGTCCCGTATGGGGAAATACTGCTTCCAGCGTATGAATTTTTTGCCCCAGCCAAAACGGAGTTTCCTCACGTTTAGCCGGTACCTTACCCATAACTGAGTGTACAGTGGCCAGATTCATACCTGGAACCACCGCCTGTAGGTGCGCCGGAGCAGCACGCGCTGCATTAGTATTTAAGGTCTGCATTACAAATTGAACCAGTCTTCTGTATGTAGTTGCTAAGTCTATATATAAACGACGAACGTCAGCCACTGCCAAGTTAGCAACTGCAGGATATGGGGTATATGTAGCCAATAAAGGCCAGGTCGGACCATCATTACTCAGTGGACCTAACCTAACTTGTGCTACTGTGTGTGGGAGGGTGCCATCAAGCCAATTATGGTGTTCTTGATAAGATAAAGGTATCTCTAAGTATGCATAAGCCCTGTACTGTCCAGGGACATTCGCAACAATGTAGTCGTGAAAAGTGTTTGTACCCCCATCAACTGCTGGAAATACGACCCAAGAATAAAAAAGTTCTGTTCTATAGGCTGCATGGGCGTCCACCACAAAAGTGACCGGACCCCCCTGGACCGTCAGTCCATGTGCTATCAGATGTCCCGTGAGCGGATGGCGCATATTAAGCGCTATGTTCACTACTTGAGGATTCGCCGTTAATTAAAATAGCACCAGGGCAGAGAAGGCACACCGATAATGGGGTTTTCCCTTCAAAGTTCAAGCTTGAACAACCGACCACTAAGTAATAGGATGCACCTATCCCGTGGCGGCAGAAATCCCCAGCCCCACGGACGTCTCCGCTTACGGAACCGAGGAGTCAATATATATATATGAGACCGAGAGAGTCAGCCGGACCCAAAAATTAGAGCCAGACCAAACGTTGGCAGCGCCATGTCGCGTGGGCTCTCATTAGCCGAAATGAGACTACTGGATTTCTAGGCAGCAGGATCGTTCACGGTGTGGGGGACTGAGTCGGACCCACTTGGAAGGACCTCTGTCACCCTAAACCCGCTTTTGCTCCAGCTAACTAGCAGTGCCTCATTTCTCCAAAAGGGAAGAGATGATTGGGCAGCCGAGCACATGACATCTTTGAAACATCTCAGGGAAGTCGTGGTCACTCAGATCCAAACCAACTCTCTCATTTACAGTATGATCTCATATACAAATGACAAAGGCAATGTAAGTTTTATATAATGCTTTAATAAAACGACTGCATTTTAGATATTAAGGCGTGAGCCGCAATAACCAGAACCATACAACACAGTAGGATTGAAATAGTCATGCGGAGAGTGAAACATAAGAACAATGCTATCATGGTGTTTAACAATTTCTACTCTCCCTTAGCTAGTTCTATTTCGAGCACAGCATGTTAAGCTTCTAACTTGCCTTTCTGAATCCCTTGGGAGACATCAGCCCTCATACCTGAGCAAAGGCCTGTGATCTGGTTCAGCGTCTGCAACGAGGCAGTCAGCGTCTAGTTGTGGTTCCCTGGTCGGAATCTCCCTCTTGCGTGTATTGGGACAAGGAAGTGTTTTTATAACTAATATGTCGTGATCACAAAATGTCCCTACGCAGGAATGCCAAAGACTAAACTCCTACCACGTCTATCGGCAATGTACCAGACTGTATCCTTGACTGAAGCACAGAGGGAACAGGAATGTGTTATGGAGAACTCCAGTGCTGAAGTAGGCTAAACAGTGTGATTTAAAAAATAAAACAAGACCCTAGAACTGGTTATTTGAAAAATAACAGTACGAAGCCGCAAAAAAGCATTTAGAGCAAAGTGCACAAAGGCTCTAAGCTGTGAGCAAAGGAATAAAATACATCCAGGGCAAAATGCACAAAGGCCTAAAGCCTGAAGCTAATGCGCAAAGGATACGTAAAACTGACCACACTACAAGATATATATTAGTCATATACCTTAAAAGCAACACTTCTGAATTGTTGGTTTGCTGGGTAAAAGTTAGTAGCCCCATTGGTTAACATGGGGTTACCAGCTGGCAGCCCAGACTGGCTAAGTCCTGAATGGGACTACCTAACTGGGTACGGTAAGGTATCAAATCAATCATGAAATTAAATCTGATTCGATGCCCAGGTTAAATTTAGTGTCACAGGTAAAGTTCTGCAACTTTTAGAAAGTTGCCATTCTGTGCCCCACCCCCTAGCAGGCTGTCTATTGTTAATGTAGACAAGATGGATAAAAGGATAGAGAGGAAAACAGAGTGCCCAAACTGGTTTTCCCTTTGGTGTGTAGCCGTCAGGTAGCCACACCTCTAGGGTGGGCTACCAAGCTCCTGACAACCGTAGAGGGGTTCTTGCCCCTCAGATCATGTTGAAATGGAGAAAGGACTAAAGAAGAACTGCCAAGCTGCCCTTGAACGTGCACAAAGAGAAGCTCCACCATCGGCAGGACTGCATCTGCAACACTTTGGGCTTGTGACGTTTGGACTGTGGTTGTGACTCCTGGCTAGGGGAAAAGTTGATTCCAGGCCCCATATCAAAGCAGTGAATCCAAGTATCAGTTGGCTGACCCCCTGTGACCAGCTCAGAGGACAAAAGAGCTGAAGAAGACCAACCTGACAAGTTGGTAGCCACAGCAGAGGTTTTGCCTCTACCAGTCGCACAGCCTATAAAGTGACCAATCTTCAACAGCTAAAAGTTGCATCCGAATAGGCTGGACCTTGGACTGTCATCAAAGTCCAGTCTTTTTGCCTGTATCCTCACCATCAGGAGCACTCCATTAAAGTCTACAGTAGCCGGCCTGTAAAGTTTGGAACTTGCATTAAAAATATTCTGGTGGCCAGGTAACTGTCCAAAGTAACCTCTGTGGCCCTCTAGACCTCCTTCCTGTTGAATTTGGCGAATCAAGCCAGGCCGGAGTAGCCAAGCTCTTTCAAACTTTTTGTTAACCAATGCTTGTTTGTGGTTGCATTTAAAAGTATTGATATCTACTAAAATCTGCATCTCGGGACCCTCCAATGGATTATGCTTATCAAGGTCTCTAACAATTCATAAAAATATACTCTATTTTTATAAATTGGTGCCCTGGTTCTTTCATTTCATATGACATTGTTTGGTACTGCTAAATGCTCTACACTAAGTTCCTTTGTTGAACCTTGCTGCTCCTAGTCACAGCTACCCAGGGTTGCACTAAAGGTCATACAAATGAACCTGATGAGACCCAAGACAGTTTTTGCGAGTGTATTAGACGATAAGGCCCCATAGCCATATCACATAATAATACACCAAACCCTCACACCCTAGATTCCCTTCTCTTACCACACAGAGTATAGCACGACCTTGCCTCAGATTAAAAATATCTGCTGCAAAAGCTGTTAAAACATTACACTGTGCTGAGCGAATTCAAAAGTTGCTTGTTAATTCATGTAGTTAGCCCTGTGCACTCCTCTTTAAAATCTGCACATGCTCCCTCTCCCCTCTTTTAAAGACAGAATGACATACTGGAGAATCATGGGCTGGTGAAGAGGGAGTCGTTATAAAAGAAAATCCATAGGATCGAGGTCTTTGAGGAGTAGAAAGCATGTAAGCAGGAAAGGTCCAAGAAAATATATTGAGTGGTTCCTCCTGGTCAATTGGCATATTCATTTTCTGAAATAGTCAATATAAGTAGGTAGACAGGGCAGGGAAACCACATGGATATATTACTTGTCTCATTGAGTCATCTATGGTAAGGAAAAGCCTTGATGTTTTTTTTTTTTTTACTACGTGTGATGAGCATTGCTTAATGTGCTGCAGTTAATAGTATGAAGAGATGCATGAACCTAACCATCTTACAATAGGCATGTCTTGGATCTGGAATGGAAAATTAATTGCAGACTTGGTTCTACCAAGTCAAAAATCCCATGCAGAGCACTGCTCTATATCCAGTAACAGGCCCTTTCCCGCTCCTGTTTACCACCTGTTTTAAGAAGGTGTTAAATGGAAGAGGGGGATTGCTGTGATTCAGGGGACGGGGAGTGAGGAGTGTACTAGGGGACAGGGAAGCTGTTTGGGGTGAGGGGGAATAGAGAGTTTCATGTTCCCATATCATGTAGGATGACCTGCAGTTCTTGCTTAGACCCACATGCAACTTTACCAGGTTTATTTTTGCCCCAGGTCAAGTCAGGCCAGTGTTCCCCCACCCTTTAATCCTGAATATGAGAACAGCGGACTAGCAGTGAAGTATACCCTCTGGTTGGCTTCTAATCAAGCCCATAATGTTTTTGATAATTGTGTCTGTAGGAAAGTACCCTCTTTCTTGGCGTAGTTACCCCCATTTTCTGCCTGTTGTCAGTGTGTTTGACTGTGTTCACTGGGATCCTGCTAACCAGGACCCCCGTGATTGTGCTCTCTCCCTTTAAACTTGGTTACTTGAACCACATACACCCCACATTTGGCATACTGGTGCCTCCTTGTAAGTCCCTAGTATATGGTACCCAAGGGATCCCCATGGCATGGGCTGCAGCATGTATTATGCCACCCATGGGGAGCCCGTGCAAAGTGTATCTGCTGGCCTGCCATTGCAGCCTGCATGAAAGGGTGCATGCACCCTTTTTATTACCGGTCACTGTAAGTCAACCCTATGGTAGGCCCTCCTAGCCCAGAGGGCGGGCAGTAAGTACCTGTGTGTGTGGGCACCCCTGCATGAGCAGAGGTGCCCCCATGAACTCCAGCTCCATTTTCATGGACTTCGTGAGCGCAGGGATGCAATTTTACGCGTGTACTGGACATCGGTCATTACCTGTGTCCAGCTACATAATGGTAACCCCGAACGTAGGCATGTTTGTTATCAAACATGTCAGAATCAGACCCAAATACTATTGCTAGTATTGGAAGTATGATTCCATGCACTCTGGGGGCTCCTTAGAGGGCCCCCAGCATTGCTCCTAGCAGCCCTCTGGGGTTTTCCAGACAACCCAAGCTGCTGCAACCCCTCAGACAGGTTTCTGCCCTCCTGCTGCTTGATCAGCTCAAGCCCAGGAAGGTAGAACAAAGGATTTCTTTAGGGAGAGGGGTTCAATACCATCTCTCTTTGGAAATAGGTGTTACATGGCTTGGGAGGAGTAGCCTCCCCAAGCCACTGGTATGCTTTGAAGGGCACATTAGGTGCCCTCCATGCATAAACCAGTCTACACCAGTTCAGGGACCCCTACAGTCCCTGCTCTGGCATGAAACTGGACAAAGGAAAGGGGAGTGACCACTCCCCTCTCCATCACCACCCCAGGGGTGGTTCTCAGAGCTCCTCCAGAGGGTCCCTGGGTTCTGCCATCTTGAATTCAAGGTGGGCACGGGCCTCTGGGAGCATCTGAGTGGCCAGGTCAGGCAGGTGATGTCAGAGTGCCCCTCCTGATGGGAGGTCACCTGGCTAGGTGATCAATCCCTCTTTCAGGGCTATTTAGTGTCTTCCTCTGCAGTGGGTCCTCAGATTCAGCTTGCAAGATTCCCGCAGGACTCCTCTGCAACCTCTGCTTCAATGTTTAGCCACTGGAACTGCGGATGGACCCTCCAGGAACACACAACCTACATCAACAACGAAGACTGTTTGCAACATTGTTTTCACTGCTCCTTCCAGCTTCTGCAGCATTTACCCGGCAGTGCATCCTCTGAGGGTGGCAAGTTTTCAGTCTGTACGAGAAGGAAGAAGGAATCTCCCTTGGAGTGAAGGAGACACTCCCTGCATCCACAGGCACCAACTGCAACGACGACCGGCTGCATGGATCTCCTCTCATCCTGAGCTGCCTCATCCTGAGCTGCCTGGATCCTGCATCACGTGGTGGAGGTAAGCCCTAGCCTTCCCATGCAGGGCAGTACCCCCATGCACCATGTCTCTTGCAGCTACCAAGGCTTGTTGGCATCTCCTCCAAGGGATCTTCAGGCCCCGCGTAGCCCCCGGCACTCCTTCCTGTGATGCACATCCCTCTGCGTGCTTCTCCTGTGGCGTGGAACCCTTCTCCAGTTGTGCTGCGTGGGCTCCACTGAGACTTCGGGTTCTTCCTCCAGTGAGCGTCCTGTGGGGCCTGCCTTTTCTACTGTGGACTCTGTGCCTTGCTGAGGGTCCCCTCAGGACTCCCACCATGGGTTGAGTCCTCCTGGAGGTTGGTGATCCCTGGCAGCTCCACTTTTGCTTCACCATGACTTCTGCCTTTGCCAAGGCTTGTTGGTGGCTTTTCCATGCAGCAATCATCCATCCGGGGTGGGACGTCAACTTTATCCTCCAGGAACTGTTTACTGACTCCAGGGCTGCATTGCTGACTACCTTTGCCCTACCTTCGACCAACTCCTGCAACCACAGCTGGGTGGGTAGTGGCTCCTGTCCCCACTGGACTCTTCTGTGACTTCTGGACTTGATCCCTTTCTTCCACAGGGCTTCCTCTACAGGAATCCATTGCTGGTTTCTTGCAGTCTTGTCTGGGTGTTGCATTATCTTTTTTTCTTCCTTTTGGGTACTTACCTTTGGGGTTTCCTAGTTCCCCCAGCTCCCCTCTACACACTCCACTTACCTAGGTGGGGTCTTGTATTCGCATTCCATTTTTTTTTTTTTATTATATGGCTTGGGCTCCCCCTAGGTTCACTGTTGTCTATTGCCATTTGTATTGTTTTCTAACACTTTCAATGCCTATTTCTGATTACTAGTGTACATATCTAGTGTGGTACTTACCTTCTGTTGGAGGGTTCCCTCTCTAGTACTTTTTGGTAATTGGGTCACTAAAATAAAGTACCTTTATTTTTGTAACACTGAGGCCCTCATTAAGAGCCTTGCAGTCATCAGACCGCCAGCCTCGCCCTGGCGGTCTTACCACCGAGGACCCAGCCAAACCTCCACAACGCCACCTGGCCCGCCGGCGCAGTTGCACAGACACAGCCGGCAGTGATCACCTCCAAACCGGAGGCAGGGCTCAGCCTGCCAGCCGGTGTACAAGGCTGCAGACTGCCATTTATGCACGGACACGCACTCAGGCACACCCATGCAAATGTGCACACTAACACCCCCATTCTCTCACTCACACACACACACACATTCAATCACATACACGCACACATTCACAACCCCCTCTGCATACTTGCACTCATACTACCCCTCTCCATACTCGCACTCACAGACACCCCCCCTGCACCGCATGCACCCACAAACACCCCCCAAATGTACATATACATTCACACCCCCACTCACACATGCACCCCCATCTGCACACTTACACACTGACACCCCCACTCACTCGATCACAAAAACGCACTCATACACCCCATTCGCACACATACACACTGCACACATGCATCCAACACTTCCCACCCCCCTCTTTCAAATGATCACCTTACCTTTTCCAGCAAGCTGGTTGTCCAGAAAGGGATGGGTCCTGGCAGTTTTGCACCGCCAGCACCACCACGCAGCAAGACTCTGCCAAGACGTATTATGGCTCATAATATGGTGGGTGGAGTCTTTCTGCCGGGGTGGTGCTGGCGATGCAACTGCCTCTTCGGAGTCAGACTTCGGTTCTCAGTTGACTCCAAATATGGCGGTCAGCAGACCACGGCAGTCTTTGAAAAAGGCCGCCAAAGTCATAATGAGGGCCCGAGTGTTTTCTTTCATGTGTGTAAGTGCTGTGTGACTACAGTGGTATTGCAGGAGCTTTGCATGTCTCCTAGATAAGCCTAGGCTGCTCATCCACAGCTACCTCTAGAGAGTCTGGCTTCTAGACACTGCCTACACTTCACTAAGAGGGGATACCTGGACCTGGTGTAAATACCTTAAATACCCACCACACACACCAGGCCAGCTTCCTACAGTGTTCATGAAAGATGTTCATAAAAATCTTTAAAAATCCTTTAAAGAATGCTGTCATGTCTTCCTAGGTCAGCAACAAGTGTGAGGTGCACTGAAAGTGAGCACCATTTGTGCCCAATCTTAAATATTACCAGGGAATCCATTATCTCATCTATATTTTTCCTTTTTCATTTGCATGTTTTTGACTTTGGTGCAAGAAGTTCTTTCACAGAAAAGAGGAGCTGCTATTAACAGTTTGTTTCCTGTATAATTAGTCTTAGTGTAATAACAACAATGTTGTGTGGATGTCTGCAGCCATACCATTGTCTCAGCTAAGACTGAATTGTTTAACTCAGGAATGTGGCCTGCAAATCCTGGATTACGTTCACGGCCGGCTTGGTATTTTGGTTGTGTGTTGGGTACCACCAATTGCGAAAATCATTTATATTTTCCTCAACACCTGCAGTGCTTGCTTTCCAAAAAGAAGAAATCCAACTATGCTGGTGTGCTCCTGTCCCACAGCAGAAAGCAAAATCATGTTTTTCTTCAATCACAAAGCATGATTGGCCACAAAGAGAAGAAGGGGACCCACTAATCTGGCCGTCCTGTAAATTAAACCTACCCAATATACCAAGAGGCATGTGTAGGAAAGTACCATCTTGCCTGGCATGTTACCCCCATATTTCACTGTATATATGTTGTTTTAGCCTATGTGTCACTGGGACCCTGCCAGACAGGGCCCCAGTGCTCATAAGTATGTGCCCTGTATGTGTTCCCTGTGTGATGACTAACTGTCTCACTGAGGCTCTGCTAACCAGAACCTCAGTGGTTATGCTCTCTCTGCTTTCCAAATTTGTCACTAACAGGCTAGTGACCAATTTCACCAATTCACATTGGCATACTGGTATACCCATATAATTCCCTGGTATATGGTACTGAGGTACCCAGGGTATTGGGGTTCCAGGAGATCTCTATGGGCTGCAGCATTTCTTTTGACACCCATAGGGAGATCTGACAATTCTTACACAGGCTTGCCAGTGCAGCCTGAGTGAAATAATGTCCACGTTATTTCACAGCCATTTACCACTGCACTTAAGTAACTTATAAGTCACCTAAATGTCTAACCTTCACCTGGTGAAGGTTGGGTGCAAAGTTACTTAGTGTGTGGGCACCCTGGCACTAGCCAAGGTGCCCCCACATCGTTCAGGGCAAATTCCCCGGACTTTGTGAGTGCGGGGACACCATTACACACGTGCACTGTACATAGGTCACTACCTATGTACAGCGTCACAATGGTAACTCCGAACATGGCCATGTAACATGTCTAAGATCATGGAATTGTCACCCCAATGCCATTCTGGCATTGGGGGGACAATTCCAAGATCCCCCGGGTCTCTAGCACAGAACCCGGCGACTGCATAACTGCCTTTCCGGGGTTTCCACTGCAGCTGCTGCTGCTGCCAACCCCTCAGACAGATTTCTGCCCTCCTGGGGTCCAGGCAGCCCTGGCACAGGAAGGCAGTACAAAGGACTTCCTCTTAGAGAGGGTGTAACACCCTCTCCCTTTGGAAATAGGTGTGAAGGCTGGGGAGGAGTAGCCTCCCCAGCCTCTGGAAATGCTTTGATGGGCACAGATGGGGCCCATCTCTGCATAAGCCAGTCTACACCAGTTCAGGGATCCCCCAGCCCTGCTCTGGCGCGAAACTGGACAAAGGAAAGGGGAGTGACCACTCCCCTGACCTGCACCTCCCAGGGGAGGTGCCCAGAGCTCCTCCAGTGTGTCCCTGACCTCTGCCATCTTGGGAACAGAGGTGTCTGTGGCACACTGGACTGCTCTGAGTGGCCAGTGCCAGCAGGTGACGTCAGAGGCTCCTTCTGATAGGCTCTTACCTCTCTTGGTAGCCAATCCTCCTTCCTAGGTAGCCAAACCTCCTTTTCTGGCTATTTAGGGTCTCTGCTTTGGGGATCTCACCAGATAACGAATGCAAGAGCTCACTAGAGTTCCTCTGCATCTCCCTCTTCACCTTCTGCCAAAGGATTTGACTGCTGCCTGCTCAGGAAGCCTGCAAAACCGCAACAAAGTAGCAATACGACTACTAGCAACCTTGTATCGCTTCATCCTGAAGGCTTTCTCGACTGTTTCCAGGTGGTGCATGCTCTGGGGGTAGCCTGCCTCCTTTCTGCAACAGGAGCTCTGAAGAAATCTCCCGTGGGTCGACGGAATCTTCCCCCTGCACCCGCAGGCAACAAAAGACTGCATCACTGGTCCTCTGGGTCCCCTTTCAGCATGACGAGCATGGTCCCTGGAACTCAGCAACTCTGTCCAAGTGACTCCCACAGTCCAGTGACTCTTCAGTCCAAGTTTGGTGGAGGTAAGTCCTTGCCTCCCCACGCTAGACTGCATTGCTGGGTACCACGTGATTTGCAGCTGCTCCGGCTCCTGTGCACTCTTCCAGGATTTCCTTTGTGCACAGCCAAGCCTGGGTCCCCGACACTCTAACCTGCAGTGCACAACCTTCTGAGTTGTCCTCCGGCGTCGTGGGACTCCCTTTTGTGACTTCGGGTGGACTCCGCTTCACTTTTCTTCTAAGTGCCTGTTCAGGTACTTCTGCAGGTGCTGCCTGCTTCTGTGAGGGCTCCCTGACTTGCTGGGCACCCCCTCTGTCTCCTCATCCAAGTGGCAACATCCTGGTCCCTCCTGGGCCACAGTAGCATCCAAAAACCCTAACCGCAACCCTTACAGCTAGCAAGACTTGTTTGCAGTCTTTCTGTGTGGGAACACCTCTGCAAGCTTCTTCACGACGTGGGACATCCATCCTCCAAAGGGGAAGTTCCTAGTCCTCTTCGTTCTTGCAGTACAATAAGCTTCTTCCAACAGGTGGCAGCTTCCTTGCACCCTCAGCTGGCATTTCTTGGGCTCCTGCCCACTCTCGACACTGTTGCGACTCATGGACTTGGTCCCCTTGTCTTACAGGTACTCAGGTCTGGAAATCCACTGTTGTTGCATTGCTGGTGTTTGTTCTCCTTGCAGAATCCCCCTATCACGACTTCTGTGCTCTCTGGGGGTAGTAGGTGCACTTTACACCTACCTTTCAGGGTCTTGGGGTGGGCTATTTTTCTAACCCTCACTGTTTTCTTACAGCCCCAGCGACCCTCTACAAACTCACATAGGTTTGGGGTCCATTCGTGGTTCGCATTCCACTTTTGGAGTATATGGTTTGTGTTGCCCCTATACCTATGTGCTCCTATTGCAATCTACTGTAACTTTACATTGCTTGCATTACTTCCTTTTGCTATTATCTGCATAACTTTGGTTTGTGTGCATATATCTTGTGTATATTTCTAATCCTCATACTGAGGGTACTCACTGAGATACTTTTGGCATATTGTCATAAAAATAAAGTAACTTTATTTTTAGTATATCTGTGTATTGTGTTTTCTTATGATATTGTGCATATGACACCAGTGGTATAGTAGGAGCTTTACATGTCTCCTAGTTCAGCCTAAGCTGCTTTGCCATAGCTACCTTCTATCAGTCTAAGCTGCTAGAAACACCTCTTCTACACTAATAAGGGATAACTGGACCTGGCACAAGGTGTAAGTACCTATTGTAACCACTACAAGCCAGGCCAGCCTCCTACATTTGAGGATCAAAGGTAAGCAATATCTAACAATTAGCATTCTCTTGATGGCGAACGTTGGAGGCTTTCCTTTCTATACATATCTGCTGGTAAGTGCAGTTAAAGTTAATTACGTTTAGAGGATACATTTATTGAAATTTGGAGACCTAGAATCCAGGTCCTATCACCTTAGACTTGTTGCGGTTACTAATTTTAAGGTTTGATCTACTATACGAAAAAAAGTTACAATGATTAATTTCCCTGTTTTGTAATGGCTACTGGTAAAATGTCTTGCGGCATGGTGACTGGGTGATATTTAGGGGGTCATTCCAATGTTGGCGGGCGGCGGAGGCCGCCCGCCAGGATTCCCCCCTCCGAAATACCGCGCCGCGGTCAAAAGACCGCGGCGGGTATTACAAGTTTTCCCCTGGGCTGGCGGGCGGTTGCTGAAAAACCGCCCGCCAGTCCAGGGGAAAACGACCTTCCCACGAGGATGCCGGCTCGTAATCGAGCCGGCGGAGTGGGAAGGTGCGACGGGTGCAGTGGCACCCGTCGCGTATTTCAGTGTCTGCAAGGCAGACACTGAAATACTTTGCGGGGCCCTCTTACGGGGGCCCCTGCCGTGCCCATGCCATTGGCATGGGCACGGCAGGGGCCCCCAGGGGCCCCGCGACCCCCCCCTACCGCCATCCTGTTCATGGCGGCTTTCCCGCCATGAACAGGATGGCGGTAGGGGGGGTCGGAATCCTCATGGCTGCGGAGCGCGCTCCGCAGCCATGGAGGATTCACACGAGCAGCGGAAAGTCGGCGGGAGGCCGCTGACTTTCCGCTTCTGACCGCGGCTGAACCGCCGCGGTCAGAATGCTCGTTGGAGCACCGCCAGCCTGTTGGCGGTGCTTCCGTGGTCGGTGGCCCTGGCGGCCACCGGCCGCCAAGGTCAGAATGACCCTCTTAGTCTCCAATATGATTGGAAAACACTTTTTACATTTTTGACAAAGTATTTGTTCTTTGTCAGTGAATTAATCACTATGACATGGATTTTCTGCTGCTGAAGAAGGGGGGACCAAAAGAATAAGATCCAGACACCCAGCGCTTCTGGTGCCTATTCACCCAGAGAGGGGCCTCGGATGACGGCTAATGCAGTGGCAAAAGTCTCAAGCAGCTGAAAGAACTAAACAGACACACCATTGTCGTTGTCATCATCATCATCATCATCATCATCATCGGGAAAAGCAAGATTCAGAGTCTAGTTTTTTGGCAAGAGACAGCTGGTTCTCCCAGCCATAGGAAATATGTTTGTCAGAAGAAACTAGATCCCATCTGAGAGTTAACCTGGGTTTTTGATGAGATGGTATCAGCCAGCTTGTAACACTGTATCTCAGTTTAACAGACCCTGATCAGTTACACCTCTGCATGCTTAGATAAAGGCCCTTATCTGGAGAGCATGGTGTCTTTACCTGTTCACCACTTCATGAAGAAGATGCATACTGCCTTAAGACTGTCTATGTTGGCTAGTAGGACAGAGCATGCATTTATAATTCCCGAAGAATGTACTTCTGTGAGGCAAATAGATCAGTGAATGCAGAGTGCTATGAAGAAGGCTTATGGTAGAACAATCAGACAAAAAAGCAGGAACCCTTGAAGCATACATAGCACTACCTCTTGTTAAATATATTCTCGGATTTTCAGTTCCTGGCAGAAGACATGCAAGGGGGTGGGATCATTCTGAATTTCAGGCTCATATGGAAAAGCAGGCACATATCCTTTCTGGTAATACCTGTGATGGAATTAAAGCCTTTTCTTCGGCATCTGAATCTTCAGTAATAGCTCAAAGGCACATGTAGATGACACTTTGGAAGTCTGATAATGCAGATAAGGCAGCACTGGTAAAAATCAATTTTCTGGGCATTATGCTCCTTTGAGATATGTTTGAGCAAATGGTCACAGACGCAGTCAAGGACAGACAACATGCATTGCTTTATGAAGGGGGACGTGGTTATTTTAACTCTGAAGAATGGCAATCTAGCAAGGACTATTTTTGGAATAAGTGTTTTAGCCCCAAAAATCAGAGAAGAGCAGTGCAGTTTATAAAGTATATTAAGTTTAGGGTCACTTTTAAGAACAGCAGTTCTGACTATTGGAGTACAGAGGGATGCAGACCCTATACAAATACTTTATGTGCGGTAATGCAGACGTTTCAGATCATTGGGTCTTGAGTATTGTTTGAGAATGCTATTCCATGGTTGGGGTAGATAAACTAAGATATTGTGTCATTTTTGCGTTGCTCAAACGAATACATAGGTGAAAGAGCTATTCCCTAACATAGGAAGTGCATGATTTTGTTCACCTTGTGTGGCCCAAAAATTGCACAAAGAATGTGTTACGTCATGCTATGTGAAAACATTTTTAGTGTGTACAAGGTGGGGGTGTGAGGGCAGAATCATCGCAAAACCCACGTAAAATGATTTATAATATTTTGCAATGTAACTCAAACGTCATTTTGCGCAGAAGAATAATGCAAGGTCAGAGTACATGCAAAAAAAAACCACAAGGTTAAAATAACCAGTATAGAAAGACGGTTGAGATTTACCACACATTTCTCTGGAGATCGCCATTCTGTGCCAAAGTCTGCTACTGCGTCAACATAGGACCAGAAATGAGAGGATTTTCACAGGCAGGGTCACACTCATTAACCAAAGAAATGAAGAACGTATCCAATTTTACAGACGTAACAGAAATGATAATGGCTCTATTAGACACAAATTTGACCCACTTGAGAGCCCATCACTGCCACTTACATGCCACGCCATGACACGTGAAACTGTTTGCAATGCTACATCATGGCTCAGTTTAATTTGACAGCACATGTGCAAAGTGGCTGGCTTTTGTAGCGTGTTCTCTCGTCTTTTCTTCCATACTTTACGGAAGCCATTTTAAAACCTAAACCTCAACATCCCCATTTCCCAAAACCTGGACATGAACAAATTGCATGTCAATGAGCGATTTTACCAAATCGCTAATTTTCCGACTGTTCAAGGTGCGATGGATTGTACAATTGTCAATTTAGTTCCAGTAGCAGCCTGTACTTACCTGTGCCAGTCATAAATACACACTCAGTAAATGTGCAGGCCAGTTCTAATTTAGCACAGTGCTTTACTAAGACTGTTACAAAGTTTCATAGGAGAGCACATCATTCTTACGTTTTCAAGCTCTCTACCATCACTCATTCATCTGAGAGCGGGAGATTACCTTTTACTTATTTTTGATTTTGGAAGTTACATTTTCGGCCAATATGCAGAACTGTTTAATTGGCTTTAATTATAAAATCCATACCTTGCATGTCGGTTTGAATTTATTTTTTTCACAAATATATAAATTGTATTTCGAACATACATAAATATTGGAATTTGGTAAAAAAAAATATATTATAATATTATAAAATGTAATGATTGTTTTGCCAGGTATATGTAACTGACAATTATAATTTGCATTGCTGTAGATTTCAGATGTCATCGGTTATGTAAATGTGAAGTCATAAGCAGTGCATCATAGTGGTGCAAATTCTATTTATGCCAGTTAGATAAACCTGGTGAATTTCAGTGCTTTATTGGTTTAAAATGGGAGTGCTTTTTCAGTGAGTTTCTAAATGTAATGTAATGTCTTGTTATGATACTCCTGTGGCCAGCCATGCATGGCAAGGAGTTGGCCGTAGGGGACCTGCTCCCAAACCCCCTCAGTGGCCTACTTCTTTTCACACATGCCCTTCGACAAAGCGCAGTGTGGGGTTGGCCGCATGCACCCAACTACCTGCCCCCAAACCTCCTCATGTGGCCAACCCATGACACACATGCCCTTGGGCCATGAACAGCATTGGTTGGCCACAGGGTCTGGCATGCACCCGACCCCCCCCCCCGCTTTACCCCCATGTGGCTGGCCAACCCCTCCACAGATCCCTATCCCACGTTGTCCTTTTAATTTTTTTTTTCCGTTCCCCTGGAACCAAACAGGGTACGGGGAGGTCACACTCTCTCAGACAGGACTGTGGCAACCCAATATTTTTATTTTTGGGCCAAGGGATTGTGTGTTTGTAGGACCCTCCTCACACACACACACAAGGGCACACACAAGGGCTAAGGGATCAGAGTAGCTCTACCCTTCCCTTTTTAAAGTTTATTCATTTGTTTTTTTAGGACTCAGGAACTGAGTCCCCAACTACTGTAATGGCATCTGCAACATTTTCCTTTATGTTGCTACTGCCAATCACATAGTTCAGTCCCGCAAGACTGGCCAATCCAATGGTTGTATAAATGTTTTTTTTTTTCCTGGGGGACTCCTGCAGCAACAAATATTGCTATTATTTTCAAACTCAATTTCAATAAAACAGCTGAACACACTTTCTGGATAAATATGAAGCTTTCTGCTAAATTTGGAGTAATTATCTTTAGCCATTTTCTCTGTATTACTGTTCAATTTCCCTATGGAAATTGCATGGGGAAAAAAAATGTTTTGGGACCCCTCTTGTTCTCTGCCCCTGATTGACAGATCATACTGAAACTTTCCCGGAAGAAGGTGAGGAGAATGAACATTTGTTTTTTTTTTTGGAATGTTCGGTGAAGGTTTGTTAAACATAGCCAAAGTTATTAGCATAAAAAAATAAATGGTCTTCCTATGGACAGTTTGGCACGTATAACTAGTACAACCACTATTGGCACTCTACATATGTATATATATATATATATATATATATATATATATATATATATATATATATATATATATATATATATATATACTGACAACAAAGGTTAAACCTTTGTTATAGTTAGTAAACAGTTAGCAACATTACATTAACTATAGCTAGGTCCTTCTCCATGCAAGGTCTATACCCCTACTGTGTACAGCCCTCTAGTCCACCCTATGCCGCTACACTCCATTGTACAACACTCTATAACACTTTCCAACACTATACAACATACTACTCCACTGTACTTTATGAGATGCCACTCCAATTTATGACAGTTTACTTAATTCTATGTTATGCTTGCCCACTCTAGTGCACTCCATGCCACTGTACTGTAGAACACACCACTGCACTGTATAACACTTTAGTAACACTGTACGCTATGCCACTCCACTGTACTCCACTCCATAGTACTCCACTGTATGACACTACACTATAGGACACTCTCCTCCACTCTACTGTACGACACAGCACTTAACAACATTGCGCTCTATGACACTGGACTCCATGATTTGAAACTCATTTAAAAAAACTCAAAAAACTTCAATTTACTGAGAAAAAAAAAGGTTACACCCTTATTAAAGTTAGGAAAACGTTATTCTTTCTGTACAAACCAAACTTAAACTACACAAACATTACAAATGCTAAAGTTATTGTTATACCTTAAATTTATAAATTATTCACCACCTGTAAATTATTATAACTTTTATTCTTTATATACAAACCAAGCATAAACTACAAAAAAATTAGAAATTTTAAAGTATATACTTATACCTTTAAATCATAATGTATGCAAAACCTTCAAATTATTATAGCTTATGCACCTCCACTCACACTATATCGAGCTTGGTAAACTCACTACATTAACTATAACTTCCCACTCTACTATGGATTATGTTCTCACAAATGACGTGATTTGCGATGTCATAAGTATTGATGTAAATACTATTTTTTAGATGGCATAAGTGACATAATATAAAAGAGTAAAAGGTGACCTGTATGCATTCCCTCACTAAAGGGTTAATTCACCTCAATCAACCTTCGTAAATATACCAAATACACGTCTACAGAAAAAAAAATAATAATAATCATCAGCTCCATGTTGTGCAAAAGGCAAGCCCCCACATTAATATAAAATGTGTCTCAAAGCCTTAGAGCCTTATTTAGGTGTTGGCGATCTTACCCGCAAGCCACGTCAGAGGTAAGCCTGAAAAGGCGGTCGCATAGGTGGGCTCCCACCTGACATATTTAGATTATGTTGCATCAGCTGCATCCCGTTGCTAATGTGGCGGACTCCAATACTGATGATTAGCACTTTGTTGTTGTCTCGATGGCGGCATCCTGCCAAACCTATTCAGATCATAGTCGCGCTGGCGGCGTGTCAGCCACGGGCCCTCGGCGATGGGAGTCCATGGTGGGACCCATTCAGTATAGTACCATGGCTATGGCCATTGGCTGAATGCTAGTAGCCCACACCTATTGTAAATTGGACAATTGTGAACAAACGCAAAACACACAATGAATCCCACTCCATTTCAGACCACGATCTTTTGGAACTCCACTGCAGAAGACCAGACAGACAGCCAAATCCACAACATAGGAGACAGGGTTTTTGATTCTGTTTACCTCTCCACCTGTATCTTTTTTATCAAATGTATTTTTGTACAGTACCCCTTTTTTTAGCACTAGTTTTGGTAAGAATAATTTCTCAATGGCAGGTAGAAGAATTACCCGTTTCACAGAGGCAGTATTGTCGGTCATTGCGGATGAAATCATTAGAGTACAGCCACAATTGTTAGGACCACAAGTTCAAAATACTACAATTTCCCAGAAAAGGCAAATGTGGGCAAGAATAGTTGGCATGGTAAATGCAGTAGCTAACAACCTGCACACACAGGAGGAGATTAGGGAGAGGTGGAATGACCTGTGGGAGAAGGTTCGTTCACTGGCCTCCAAGCGTCACCTGGAGAGACAGAGGACTGGTGGTGGGGTCTCCTCTCCCTCCATTACAACTCTTTGCCTGGGAGGAGAAGCTCTTGCAACTCCTCCATCCTGAAGGCTTGACTGGAATCCGTGGTCGAGTGCAGACTGGTAAGTCAGACCTATGTATGTCTCCCTAATCACTAATTGAGTCCTGCCTCTCAGGTAGACCATTAGAATGCTGCAACAACCTTAGCAACACAGATATAGCTATTTGTAACTAAACAAAATATGTTTTGTCATACAAATTGCCAGCAGCCTGGGCGTAGCTCTCCTCCTAACAGAATACTATATGGCTAGCCAGACTGTGTGTAGTTCCCCATGGATCACCCCTTGCATGGGCTCTGCCCATTACGGTCTATTAATGTACGTTGTTGTCCTACCCAAAAATAGCCCAAAACGACATCCATTTTCACAGGAGACTATGGTGTCCCTAAGTTCCATTGTCTCCCAGTCACATGATATCCATGTGTATACCATATGTAAACATGTTTTCATATCCAATGCAGTCATTGAAAGTGATAAGTGGAAGCTATTTTTCAAGCAAGTATTGTCCATGGTATCAACAGATGACTAAAACTACCATGATGCTCTGTTCCTGGATCTGACAATCAAAGTGGAGAGTAATGTTGTAACACTGTCAATTACTTCAATATGCACACACATCACAAAAACCAATGCATGTGTCTCCATGTCATGTTTAGGAATTAAATACCTCCTCATGTGCATCTCAACCTGCGTATAGCTACATTGATTTGTTGAAAATGCTTACATAAATCATAGTTTTCTTAATGCAAGACATAAGGTTTGTAGTGGCATGCAGAACAGAATTAGTTGCCACGCACAAGTAACATTTCACTGTTCATATGATGTCCAATTGCAATATCATCTGCGTTGTGAACCACTGTGTATCTAATGTTTTGCAGCCTGCTAGGCCTTGGAAGGATTCAGGACTCCAATGTACCCACCACTGTGTTGGCCCCAATGTCTGTCATGTAATCCACAAATCTGAATTTGCACTGGTGTTTCCATCTGTGTAAATCGGCTGCATGGGTTAAACAGTGAAAATTACACAAAGGCCTAATCAGTCAATCTCTCTCTTTCTAGGTTTTAGGTTGGCCCTCATGTAAATAAAGATGCATGCAATGCACAAACATTATTTAATTCATATATCGTCTGTATCATTCACTGGTCAAACGACCTGGACCACTACCCCACCATCTGGCAGCCAGGAGACCTCCACTCCAGCCCAGGAGCAAGCCTTCAGTGAGGTCCCCAATGCTGCAAATCCAGATGAGGAGCAAGCTGGCCCATCTGGTCTGTCTGGCCACACCACTCCAGTAAGTCAGACCTAGTCCAAAGTAACACTTCCCACCACTGCTCTAAGACTACCTCAGCAGGAGGACATCTCCCCTACCTGTGCACCAAGAGTCAGCACACCCACCCTGTGCCCCCCTCATCCTAGTCCTAGCTCCTGTTGAGCCACCAAGAACCCAGGCAACTGGTCTGCCAGGAACCAGTGGTTTGGGGGCACATCTCATGGGCACAAGCCAGTGGGGGTAGGGGGTCAGGGAAGGGGATCTGTGGGCCAGCCAAGGGAGGCTACTTGGGTTTTGATGAGCCAGACCACCTTCGACCAAGTCTTGGGATCAGTCCAACATTCTCAAGACCTGGTGGGCCAGGTCCTACCTAGATCCAGGACCTGAAGCAGGTGCAGAGGCTGAAGCAGGTGCAGAGGAAGACCAATGTGGAGCTCCAGAACATCAATTCCACATTGGGCTTCTTGATTGGGGTGATGTATGACATCCACCAGTTCATGTGCTGGGCTTTTCGTGGTCCATCTGCCCGTGTCTGTGGTCCCTCAACATCGGGGAAAACTACAACTCTGCCAGCCACAAACAGGGAGGCCCTGCCACAGGAGGAACCTGATCCTACCACCCCAGTCCCTCCACTTGTGCCCTCCCCAGAGGGGACAATCCTATGGACCAGCAGGAGAGGATGGCAAGACCAACCACCTCCAAGAGATGTTGAACCTAATCTTCCCCCTGTGTGTCTACCATTCACCCAGTGGACTGTTCTGTGGACACATTTACCTTTTCGGAGAACTGTAATATTTTGGGCATTGGACTCCAAAGTGTTTTTGGCTCTACTATCATGCTTCCATCGACCAAGACAGACTCTTTTTTTTGTTGAAAACTAATTGTTTGATTTACTTCACACTTACTTTTGTTTTTACGCAATAAATGTAGTAGGCACAGAGTACAAGACTCTTGTTTGATTATTTGTGGCTTTTTCATAGTCATGTCCATACACCAACATCATGCTTGGAACAATTTGTACAATTATTTTGTAGAAACAAGTTACAATTACAAAGAGGGAAAGTGTCAAAAATATATTCATATACTCTACTGAGAATGTGTGTGGAACACACACATTTTTTAAACAAGCCCTTGTAGAAATGGAGTCAAAAAACAGTTTTAACCCCAATGTCTTTGCCAATCAGGTCTATAGGCTCCAGTACCTTGAGACCATGGAAGAAAGGGATTATTCAATAAGAACAGAATAAATTGGCAAACTATCACCGATACATGATCTCAGTTGAAGCCATACATCCTGCCCTCAAAACAAGAATCCTAGATCTATAACACCAATAGTTATGGAAGTGACATTTAGGGAACATGACTGGTACAGAACACTGTGGCAGTATCTGGTGCAATGACACATTCACCATTCAGTGGTGTACTAACAAACAGTTCTATCACCAATGAGGAAACACATTAACAGCTACCTCCACTGTCCACAAATTGAAGATGTAGCCAATCTGAAAGGAAAACATTATGCAAGAGCTTCACATACACATGTGGTTTGAGCAACTCGAGTGACACATATTGCCTTGATGGCAGCATCACAGAGTCAACAGGTCAGACACAATCTACTGAACTTCCAGGCCATCAGAGTGTACGTTTTCTGTGGAAAAGGTTTGTCCATCCCAAGTGGGTGCCTCTTCCAGGATCAACATGTTCACTTTGTACTTCCAAACCACAACAAATCACTGCAAAGGTCACAATGTTGGAATGTCCAAATGAAGATGACATGGTAAAGGACCATGAAGCAGAATAACAATGGAAAAATAATTTTAAGTCATAGAATATGTAACTCAATTGACAAGTCATGAGGATGCGCAAACCTAGCATAAGCACTTTTCAACTATTTCAGTGACCACATAAACCAATGTGTGGACACACTGATCCACTAGAATCTGTGCCTTGACCATTCCTGCACTGACCATACCTACAAAAGTACAATAGAAGACAGATATGTACCCTAGGGACCAAGTTGTACTGACATTGGAGCATAAACCTTGTAAAGGTAAACTTACACTCGGGTGAATAAGTGAGCAATCACATATAGACGCAAGGCAACTCTTTCACCACTGTCATCTTCATAGGGCATATCAACATCCTCAACCGGGGGCTCATCATGGTCACCCTCCTCTGCAATTATAGGGATGTCTGTCCTCAGGGCAATGTTATGGAGAATGCAGCAGGAAATAGTGATTTGGCACAAGTTATCACTACCTAGGGTCCTGCTACATAATGGTAACTCCGAACATAGGCATGCTTGGTGTCAAACATGTCAGAATCATACCCCAATACTGATGCCAGTATTGGTGGCATGATTTCATGCACTCTGGGGGCTCCTTGGAGGACCCCCCCCAGTATTGCACCTACCAGTGTTCAAGGGTCTGCGAGCAGCTCACTCTGCTGCAGCCTCCCAGACAGGGTTCTGCACTCCTGCTGCTTGACCAGCTCAAACAGGGGAAGTCAGACTAAAGCACTTCCTGTGGAAGAGGGGTGCAACCTCCTCTCCCTTGGAAATAGGTGTTATAAGTCTGGGGAGGGCTAGCCTCCCTATGCCACCGGCTTGCTTAGAAGGGCACATTTGGTGCCCTCTTTGCATAATCTGGTTTGCACCAGTCCAAGGACCCCTCGTCCCTGCTCTGGTGTGACATCCACAACGTAAAGGGGAGTGACCACTCCCCTGTCCATCACCCCCAGGGGTGGTGCCCAGAGATCCTCCAGGTGGCCACTTGATTCTGCCATCTTGAAACCAAGATTGGCAGAGGCCCCAGGGAGCATCTGGGTGATCAGGGTAGTTAGATGGCATCAGTGACCTCCCCCGATAGGGGGTCATCTTGCAAAGTGACCAAGCCCCTTTTTGGGCTATTAGGGACTCCCTTGGGAGGGGGTTCCCAGATTCGGGTTGCAAGACTCCACCAGGATGTCTCTGAAATGACTGCTTCTGCTCCTGGCCATCGGAACCACTGCTGGACTCCACAAGAAACTAACAAGACTGCAACACAGAGACAACCTCATCCTGCAATATTGTTACCACTGCTCATGTCAGCTTCTTTGCAACATTTCCAAAACAGTGCATCCTTTGGGGTCAGCAAGAATTCAGCTGCACCAAAGAAGCAAGATGGAATGAAGGAGTCATTCCCCTGCATTCACAGGCACCTAAAGTAACAAGATTTGGCTGTTGAGATATTCGGTCCTCTGGATCAGGGAAGATTCTCCAACACAGTTGCTGGTTCTGAGGGGTCCTCTTTGCCTCCTGTCCAACTTGGGAAACGGTGAGCCCTTGCCTCTTCCTCGAGGACAGAATCCTTGTGCACCACGACTGTTGCAGCAACCAAGGCTTGTCGACTCCTCCTCTGAGGGATCTTCAGGCTCCACTTAGCCCTAGCACTCCATCTCTGCAAGGACAATCTCTGCTCTGCTGAACCAGCAACATGGGACTCCTCTTCTGATGTGCTGTCTGGGCCTCACTGACTTACAGTGCCTGCTGCCGTGGGTTGCTCATGGAGCTCCGACTGCTTCTGCTGGCTCTTCTGTCTTCGGAGGGTCAGCCCTGACTCCCCTCCAAGGGTCAAGTCCCCAGGAATTTTTTGGTCCTCTCCAGCCCTGCAAATACTCTTTAACTCAGACTTCCATTTGCTTGTGCCTGTTGGTGGTCCTCCTAACCACTGACCAGTCTGCAGTCCGGTGGCCGTCGAGGGACCGCTCATAGGCAACTTCAGGGACTTCTCTGCAGCTCTGGGACTCCGCAGCCGGCCTTCATCCATCACCATCATCCTGAATCTTTACCCACAGAAGGGTGGGCATTGACTCCTGGCGTGCCTGGACACTCCTGTGAGGGGGGGAGTCATTCTCGCATTCCACTATTTTAGTATATGGTATGCCCCCCCCCCCCCCAAGAGGGCCCTTGCTATTTCTAATCTTTTTATGTTAATTCCTAGTACTTACCTCTCCATATTTTGTGTGTACTTACCTCCAAGGGGGGGTGGGGGGGGTTGCCTATAGTATTCTTTTTCAATGTTACAATAATAAAGTACCTTTATTTTTGCAACATTGTGTGGTTCCTTTGATGTGTGATAAGTTACTGTGTGACTAATGTGGTATTGCAAGTGCTCTACACTCCTAGATAAATCTTGGCTGCTCACCACAGCTACCACTAGAGAGCCCTGGTTTCCTAGACACTGTAACACTTACTAGTAAGGGTTGTCTGGACCTGGCATAAGGTGCCAACACAATAGGTGTCCACCACACACTAGTCTAGCCTCCTACAATATCTACAAGTCATGTTGTACTTACCAAAAAGCCAAGCCCTCTCTGGTACAAGTTGTGACATCTGCATGGGTATATTGCTGTTCCGTAGTATGAATGAATCATGTTGACCCAGGGAAGAGGGCGCGCACATGTGATGTATAAGTCTGGTAAGCAGACAACTTGCAAATTGATGGACTAAAAGTTCTTCCAATTTTGGTAGACCTGTTCTCTGTTGTGTGTTGGCACCAAGGAAATATGCATGCCATATATTGCTCCTACCACACATAGTATCCCACCCATGGAAATTGAATGTAGTTGTACAAGTTCCTTATCAGGGAAGCAAGGACTTCTTGTAGCACACCATTGAAAGTTGGTTGGGACATGCCCCCCCAGATACTGTCACAGTGTATTGAAATGTGTCAGTGGCTACAAAATGCAGTACTACCATTAGTTTAACTATTGGTGTTATGACTGTTGGATTCACATTGTGAGCCGGCCTGTCCTTGGTCGGGTCTTCTGTTTGACAATAGGATTAGAGAATTATAGGCAGAAAAAGCATTTAGGTTTACTAGTTATGTCCAGCCGTGAGATGAATAGCGAGTTTAATCACCTTGGTGACCATAGACCTCTCGTTTTAAAGCTGGAGAGGTCTCTTTCAGCACGAGATGATGGGGCTCGGGGTTCCACTAAGATGGCCACCGGGGTTCCCCTACTTTTTAGAGAAAGACGCAAGCTAGTGCACCTGGTAGCTTTATAACCCACGCGCACGATAGGGATATCGTTGCTGACACTGGGCACACGCGAGGAATAAGTAACCAACCCCTCTACGACCGGATTTACAGACGCTACACGCGTCACTCTATTCCCGGTAAGTTTGAGCTACGACCTTGTAAACTACATACGAGTTCTGGTTAGCCTATGCGTATTTGTGACAGCTTCCGCTTATGTTTTAGACTGAGGATTTCTTTCCCGATAGCGGTTTTGGTCCAGTTAACAGGAACACCCCCCAGGCCAGATGATTCTACATGATTCTACTTGCTTCTAAAACTATAGGACAAAGTAAGACCAGAGCACAATATCGGTGGCATGAATGTAGAACACAGAGCTATATATTTTTTTTAAAGTAGATATTGTGTTCCCTGCATGGTAATATATTAATGCGGTTTTGTATCTCTGGGCTGGCTAGGTTTCCTTGCAAAAGTAGATGCGGCTAGTTGCAAGTAGCTTTTCGTCCAACAGAATAAAGGTAACTAATAGTGCTTTATTCGTAGTGATTGCACCAGATGTAAGTAATGCATGCTCATTAACAACATAGAGCATGATATCCACGTTAGACTCTTGGCACAGACTTTTTTGATCCATTACTTCTAATTCAAGATTTTGTTATCACCCTCTCCACACAGTGGTGTAAGTGGTGTGTGATGATGTATGACGGGACACATATGTTTCTGGTGACACTGGTTCATACTCCGATGGTATACTTACTTTCTTGATACTGTATGGAATGGTACAAGTTCATGTTTATTGTTGATTTTTATAGAGGCGGTATATTGCCCTTCTCCAGTCCTGATGAGGCCCTGACTGAAGAGGCCGAAATGCGCTGACACATCTTCTGCAAGATTGCGGGCTTGTAAATTAATGTACTACAATTAAGAAATTTGATATGCAGTATATAATACATTTGGAAATAAATATATAGGTATTTGACAGCTGGGTGCAGCGAAGGCCCACAATCATTGCATTTTCAGTGGATTACAACTTTAATTCCATGATAGTGACCACAATGTAAAGAAATAATGTGGGGCATAACCCTCCTTTTGATACACCGCCAATACTCAGGGATTTGGTCATTTGTCATAATTGTTTGTGATGTCATGTATATATTTATGTTATGTATATATTTATGTTAGAGAATGTTCACCGAATAACCACTGCTGACCTTTTTTTAGAATCATTGAAATAAACAGTGGAAATAAATTGGCCCAAGAGACCAGGATTGAGCACTGTTTTCTTAAATTAATGAGTGTATTTGTCCCTACCTGCTGTCATTTTGTGTTTAGGATTCACATTGTGAAGCAGGAGATCAGACTCCAACTGCTGGCACAAATTCAGGATAGTTTGCCTATTTACACGCTATAGCTTGATTACATCCCTTTCATCCATGGTGGCAAGGTCTGGAAAGGGCCAGAACACCTGGGGCTGTCGCCTCCTACCCATGACTAGGTTCAGGCATCTGTATGTATGGAAAAGAAAATGTCTTGTCACAAGAAAATGGTCACACCATACTACTAATGTCAAAGCACATCTGATGAATGGGTAACAGTAAAACTGTAGTTATGTTTTACATGTACACACTGCCATCAAATATATGGCATAGTAAGTAAATTATAAGCATTTATGATTTTTTATCATGATGTGCAAATAATACATTTGACCTGCATTATTTGCACTTATTTATTTTTTCCTCATTTATTTTTAAATACCATCAACGGGGTCAGTACTACACCTGCAGCACTATCCTTAAACAGTCACGGTACACATTTTTACATGCCAATTCTTGCTCAGAAAAGCGTTGTTCGTATCTGACTGTCAAAAATACATTAATACCCATTTTGGGTGCTGGTGATGCAGATGCAATTGTAAAATGCGCAGAGAAGCACACTAAAATGGTGTCTGCGGAGCGTGGCCAAGATGGCGGTGTGAGCGGACACGTCTTGGAGCGCTCTGCCGCCTCGGCCCAGAGAATCAGCGCAGCAGTCCAGGGCCCCATCGTTTTGAGCATCCGAGTGTTCTGGCCGTTGTCAGGACCCGGGGACCGAGCGGAGCGCCCTGGAGGTGGGGCGGGCCGACAGGGGAGCCGTGCCTGATCGGGCCGCTGGAGGTGCCCGGGGCGCACGTGGTCGGCGCTGGCTGCCGGGCCGGGCCTCTGGCCCCCGCGAAGCAGAGAGAGGCGCTGACGGGTGGAGTCAGGCCCGGCGACGGCGGTGCCGGGAGCGGCCCTGGAGTTCGGCGCACACACCGGGCCGCAGAGGTAACGGGACGGGGGATGGAGTAGGCAGCACGTGGCAGTATTGCATGGCTCTGGCCCCCCGGCCCTCGGAGAGCCTGGCGGTCCCGGGAGTTGCCGGGTGGGGTCCTGGGGAGACGAGATAGGGGAAGCTGGGTCCTCCTGCCCCTTATTGAAGTGGTTGAAGTGGTTGGCCCGTGGCCCGTGGCCCCTGGAAATGGGGAGTGCATCGTTGCAGCAGGAGAGAGGGGCTCGGTGGGACTGGTCGGCCCGATGCGGGGTGACAGAGGGGCAGCCGGGAGCTGCCCTTACACGGGAGCCGGAGTGGGAGCCTTGCTAGGAGTCAAGAGAGGCAATGGCATCCACCAAACCTAAGAGGGATCAGTCGGTCAGGGAGATGCTGACGAGATCTCACCCTTCGCAGGGCAGAAACACCGAGGTGGCTGCCCAGACGCGGGGGCTCAAAGAAACGGGAGATGCAGAGGACGACAGGGCGGCCCAGGTTACGAAGGGCTTCCTCACCTCCTTAACTCTTTGAGGATGGATCTGCAGGAGCTCCAAAAGGATATCTCCCAGGAGATGCAGGAACTACGCGCTGATATCACCTCGTTGGGTGAAAGTGTGTCCAGTATAGAGAACAACGAGATCTCCAGAGGTGATGAAGTCGAACAACTTCACCAGGAGATTATTCGCCTGCGAGAAGAACAGGAGCAATTGCAGATCGCGACGAGGACTTGGAAAATCACTCCAGATCCCATAATATACGCATTAGTGGGGCTGAGGGAGATGACATTAGAGAGTATGTTAAGGCTTTGTTTCGCTCACTCCTAGGCCCGGAAGGCAAGCAAGAGATCACATTGGATCAGGTCCACAGAGCAGGCTGGCCGGGGGGTGCTGGAGCGCACCCCCCCAAATCTTAGCATGTGTCCACAATTTTACGACCAAAGAAGAAATCTGCCTCAGATCCAGTTTAGGGGGCACAGCTTGCAGCCCTATCAGGACCTCTCTATGCTTTCACTGCAGAGGCGTAGAGAATTCAAGCCCATCACAGACTATCTCTGGGCCAACTCCACACCTTACTATTGGGGTCACCCATTCCGACTTGTGTACCGGTGGGGGGACCAGACGTGACATGTGAAATCGCTTCAGGAGGCCCGCCGGATCCTAAACCTGGAGGAGACGGAGCAAAGGGCGATGTCCCCTTGGGGGGGGGTCCTCCCGAACACTGTCCTTGATGACGCTGAAAGGAAGGAAAACTGAAGCTACTGCAGCCATCATCCACGGAGAGAGCTCTTGAGAGACAATCTGTATTGAATAGTATCACCGCCGGTGCCAGCTCATAGCTACTGATTGCTGCCAGAAGATGATGGAGATGCCCGCGGGCTGCTCTGGGAGAACGGGGTGGAAAGGTGCTGGAGTAGGGCCCGGGCGGCAGGGCCTCTGGATCCCACGAGTGGGCCTTGCGAAATGTCCCCAACCTCTGCTCGGAGCCTCGCTTCTTCATGGACCTCCTATAAAGCACTTGACTGTTGTCTGATGTGCACCTGTTGTGCCTTTTTTGTTAAGTTACAATATGCTCCCCCGCAGGAATCACACTCTGTTACAGAGGCCTCTAAACCCCCACGTTTTTCTCCATTCAGGGCTGTCTCCGAGCCCAGCTTCTTCATAGGGGTAGGCTGCTACTGCTTTCCGCCCGCATCTGCACACCTGATATTTAAATGCCTAAGCCTCAATGTCCGGGGCCTTAATAATCCCTCAAAAAGGCTGGCGGTTCTCTCTTTTCTGGAGCGCTCTGAAAGCCATATTTGCCTACTACAGGAGACACACTTGCTGGCTACAGACATGTATCGTATGCGATCCAAATGGTTCCCCCAGTAGTACTGGTCCTCAGCTCCTACTAAACATGGGGGTGGCGATTTTGCGAGCATTCCCTGGGGAATTCATTGCTAAGATTCATAAGGTTAGGGGCAGGTACCTGGGCTTTAGAGTGCGAATCGACTCATTCCATTTCACAATAGCTTCTATACATGCACCTAACACTCAAAAAGAAACATTCATGAAACAGGCTTTATCTTTGACGTTTCCGACCCCTGATAGAGCTATACTCGTGGGTGGGGACTTCAATCTTGTCATGGACAATGATCTCGACAGATCAGGGCAACAACACGGGCAGACAGGGGCTCTTACTCCTGCTGGACTGCAGTTGCTTGCAGACTGCGATTTAGAGGATATCTGGCGGAAGGCTCACCCGAACCTCCAAGACTATTCGTTTTACTCGGTTGCCACAAAGACTTACATACGCATAGACTATTTCCTGGCCTCTTCTGAGTTCTGAAACCACGATAGAGCCCCGAGCTCTAGTGGACCATGCCCCTAAAACTCTGACAGCCCAACTCAGCTTCAGCCAAACCCAGGGCCCTGGTTGGTGCTTCCTTGATACGATCTTACAGTCCTGACGTACTGTAGACGCTGTGCGACAGGCGATCATAGACTACCTTAGTCGGAATGATAATGGGCTAACCAGTTTGGAGACGCTCTGGGAGGCGCTCAAGGTAGTCACGCGCGGAGAGGTGATCTCAATCTCAGCAAAAGAAAACAAGGCCTGGTGGGACCAGAGAGTGGTGTTGGAGCAAAAGGTGACTGCACTGGAGCGCTCTCATAAGCACATGGGTGCTCCCAGAGTTTGGAAGGAACTAGAGAAACTGCGCCTGCAGCTGAAAAGATTGAACTGGGATCGGGCGAGTATACTTTAGCACGGCCCGAACGTAAATATTACATCAGGGGCAACCGCTGCGGGAAACTTCTGGCCCACAAACTAAGGGTACAGCGCCAAGCCAGCACCATAAAGATGGTGCGTTCCCCCTCCCTAGGGGAGGCGCACACAGATACGAAAATTGCGGAAGCATTCTCCGAATTCTACAGGGAGCTAAATGCAGCAGACTCATCGATTGCCCTTGACCCCTCTTCGTATCTTACTGATTTCACAGTTACCCCACTCAGGGAACAGGATGCATCTTTCCTTGACCAAACCATCAGGATAGAAGAAGTGATCTTGGCTATTTCCCCTCTTACAGTCAGGAAGTCGCCTGGCCCGGATGGATACACCCTGCTTTTCTACATAACCTTCTGTACGGAACTGGCCCCAATACTCACACGTCTCTTCAACTCTTTCACAGAGACCAAGGCCCTTGCTCCCAGCATGCTTGATGCAATCATCACGGTCATCCACAAACTTGGGAAGGACACAGAGGAATGTGGATCATACCGACCAATCTCACTTTTAAATATAGATGCCAAGCTGTTCACTGGCATCCTGGCATAGCGCCTCAACCCCTACTTGCCCGGGCTTATTGACCCGGATCAAGCAGGTTTTATACCCCATCGACAATGTGGGGATAACACATAGCGACTCTTACATCTTATAGACAAAACGCACAGATCCCACAAGGAGGCGCTCCTCCTTACTATTGACGTGGACAAGGCGTTTGACAGGGTGCACTGGCTTATCTCTTCCAGGTGTTGGAGCGTTTCGGGGTTGGGCCGACGCTCCTGACCTGGATAAAATGTGTCTAACAAGAGCCCAAGGCAGCGGTACGAGTCAATGGAACGCTGTTGTTGCCTTTTCCGATAAGACAAGGAACGAGACATAGCTGCCCACTCTCCCCGCTCCTATTTGCTCTCTACATGGAGCCCCTGGCACAAAGACTACAAGCCGATCCCCGTATTACTGGCATCAAATTTGGGGGCGACTACCACCTTATCAGTCTATACGCTGATGATGTGATCCTCACTCTGGCGGAGCCCAGGGTCTCGCTCCCAGTGCTTACTGACACCTTATGCACGTTTGGTACTGTTTCAGGATTCAAAGTGAATGCACAGAAATCTCAAATTTAAACCTGTAGGTCCTCCCTGAACACGAGGGGGAACTGTGCTCCAGATTCCCTTTTGTCTGGACGTCATCGCATGTCCCGTACCTTGGCATAGTCCTAGCAACGACGACCGCAAAGACAGCTTGCTTGAACTATGCTTCCCTCTCGAGGGAGGTATTAAAAGACCTAGAGATATGGGGGAAACAAACTGTTGGGGTTCGGCAGGGTCGCTGCAATCAAAATTACAATTCTGCTGCACATACTCTATTTGTTTCAGACACTTCCCCTTGCTCACCACCCAACACCATAGCTACACTTCAGACGCCGATCTTAAAATTTATATGGGACCGGAAGCCCGCATGCATATTTCACCACACACTACACCTTCCTAAAGCGGAGGGGGGCTGGCGGTTCCCTGCCTGCTGAAGTATTATCAGGCGGCTCATTTGCGTTTCATACTGGAGTGGAGCCGCCCGTTTACCGAGAAACACTGGTGCTTTATGGACCAGGCGGTTGCGGGGTCCCATATTTGGAAGGAACCTTGGCTGCGGCGCAGACATAGAGCGATAGGGCTATACTCATCACCTATCACCGGCATGACTCTCGGGGTGTGGGACGCAGTGCGACCAGATATGGCCTGACGACTTTTCCCTCCCCCATGACGCCGATCTGCACAAATCCAGACTTCGCCCCCGGCCTGAAATCAGAGGGCTTTCTACGTTCGCATGATGGGGGTTGCAGAAGGGTGGGGAGTCTATTTGACACAGATGGTATTATCCCCTTTGATTGTCTGAGAGAGGCATACGGGTTAAGAGGCAGACAGACTGACATACTACCAGGTCAGACACTGGGTACTCCAACCAGCGGTCAAGCCTTTAGTAGCTAGAACACTCACAGCATTCGAGAAATGGCTACTGGTGAAAAAAGATGACAAGCGGCTGATTTCGGTAATCTATAAGCACCTCCAAGTAGCCGCACTGCCCTCCAAAACTAAAGGGCAGAAAAGATGGGAGGGCGAAGTGGAGAGGGACCTGACAGAGGAGGAGTGGGAGGAAATACACTTCAGGGCACACCACACAGCTCACAACATACCAGGGGATGAAACAGCCTATAAGATAGCAACATACTGGTACTATACCCCTGCGAGGATACATGTGTGGGACCCCACTAAATCTGGGCTATGCTGGAGGGGGTGCGGAAACACGGGCACACTCATTCACTTGCTGTGGTACAGCCCTCAGCTGAAAAGATATTGGAGTAGCATCCTCGATTAAATAGATAGAGTATTCCACACAGAGATCCCCAGGCTTCCAACGTATACTATTCTGGGCCTGCCCAACCCTCTCAGCTTTCCCCTCTGCTCCTTGAGGGGACAGCAGATTGCCCTTACCCTCCATGTGGCACACCAGACGATCCTAGCTCTGTGGGGCACGTACAGGGTTCTGAGCTACACTTCATGGCTCCATAAACTCTGGTTCATCCTAGCGATGGAGAAACTATCGTTGGCAGCCAGTCAGGGAGCAGAAGAAACGGCCACATTGTGGAGACCCTTTATACAGATTCTGTCCACTGAATTCAATGAACTTACCTGTCCTGCATACTTAAAAACCCTGTGACTGCTGCAAGATGCGTGACCCTCGCAGGGACAGCCAAATTCCTCTTTTGTGGGCTCTGGGATCCGGGCCCTGGCAGACAGTGGGGCTGAGCACCCGAGGGGCATAGGGAGAAGATATCGCTGAGTGCTGTTTGTCAGGAGCTATGATGCTTTATCTTGGTTTTTTTCCTATTGATTTTTCCTTTTCTCCTCTTTTCCTTTTTTCTTCCTCCTTTCGATAACTGTTCTTGCTCATTGTTGACGGTTGACAGTATGGTAACAATGCCATTACAACACTCTCTGCCAGAACCTTTTTTAGACTGAGTGAAAAGTGGATCATCAACGCTGCCGGCCGATGAGGTTATAGGCGCACAGCTGTGTAATTTGTTTCTTACTTCCCAAATATCAATAAACAGATGTGATCCATAAAACGGTGTCTGCCTGACCTTGCTGTCAGGACATTGCATAGCGGATGACTGCCAGCAGACGGACCGCCTATAGATGGTGGGAACCTCCACGATGGTACCTGCCATAGGCTGTGTGTGACAGCTATGCACAAAAGCCAATGGCTGTGTCTGTCTCAATCACACATCACATCATCTGTATACTTTTGCGCTGCATATTTAAAAAAAAAAAAAAACACTTGTCTCTTAACACTGCAGCCATCAAGACCTCCTCAATTTCAGCTGTGGTTACCGGCCCCTGGGAGCCAGGATGCTGGGCAGCACAGGTAACAGAGCCCCCGCCTTCTCCTCCTGAGGCACTCCTTACTAGGGAGGTTCTGTCCTTGTACAGAAAACTCTATCGGACCCCAGAGGAACAGGTACATGTCTGACTGAGTAACCTTTTCTTTTAAGGTTCACAGGGTATTTGGTTCCCTTTTGGTAATATGGTTGTTGTGCTTTGAGTTGACAGAATGATGTATTGGGGACAGATTTTTGTGATCAATATATGAATGTTCTGTGCGGGACAATGTTAAGCCACCTGACAGCAGAAGCTGCAATATGTGGTTATGAATCACACATATCCTATTTCCTCAAACAAACTGCAGGCCACTGACTGACAATGGCTAGTAGACAGTGTACAAGTTGTATGACCAACACCATACAGCCAATGTGGAAACGGCAGTGATTAAGTTTGAAAATTTTGGAGATCTGGAATTATCTGATGCTGTACTGTGATGTGGGAGTCCAGCGCATATTCTCAATCATTTAGCTCTGTATAGTTTCAACCTGTCATGAAGCCACATATAGTTACTTATTTTAGGTGCAGCACGTTCAGATGACAGTGGCTCACAATCATCCATCCCAGTCTGTTCCATCAGAATCCATACATGTCTAAAACAACCCATGATTCCCTGCTCTCATTGACACATAGCAACCCTCCTCTGTTGCCTTCATTCAGTGTATGTGATGTAGACCATGGATTCAGACTCAGGAGTTTAGGCAGGAAGCCAATGTAGGATGCAAGTGTGATTATGAGCAAGGATTGTATAGGTGGTTTTGACTACGGTGGCCCATAATGACTGTGAGTGATAATGGGTGGCTCTCAACAGACATGGTTCCATAGTTCCGGCCAAGATGATGATGTTGTCCTGAGTAGGTAGCATAAGGATCTGGCAAGAATTGATGGTGCACATGAGATCACTGCAAATCAGTATTTCCACTCTACCTATGACTGTTCTGTAGTCAAAAGAAATTGAAACTGTTTTGTAAATATACATGTTCATTGGGAATATATGATGTCACCGGAGTGCTGTCCAACAGTGCCACTGAATGGCCCTTTCCTGTTCTTTTATGTCTTCCATACAGGTCAACGCTTATAAAAAGGCCATCGCGAAGAAGGTGCGGACCCTGGGGGTCCACAAGTTGCATAGCCTGAACTGTCAGAAGATGTGGAAGGACCTGCGTTAGGCAACTAGAAAATCTGCCAAAAGCCAAGTCAGCCAGTCCTCCCAGCGATTCAGGCAGGTGCACCGCACCCTGACTCCCCTAATGACCTGCATCCTTGCGGTGGCTTACCCGGATCTGGATGGGCAATTGAGGTCCCAACAGCAGCAAAAAGGGGGTAAGTAATTGTTTTGAGATATTGTTATGGTTTAACCTCTTTACTTTCCAGCCATGTTTTATGCAAACAGCTGCAAGGAAGGAACACATCCAAAGCCCATGATGATTTCTGGCGATGTAATGTGGTCAGACTGTCGGATGCTGTGTGTGTTGCATTGCTTTGTGCTGTGTCAAACCACTATATTCATCCTTCAAATGCAATTACTGTTGTGGGCAGGCACATGGCTACATGCACACAAGAGAATGCCAGCATTTACACAATGACGAGTGACAGTTTAAATAAATGTGCCCCAGCTCATGATGGGGTTAGATGAGGTGGTATATCACGTGTGCAGTGAATGAGAGTCTCCTCCCTGGCGGCTGTGTGAAGCAGCCGATACTTCTGACTTGACATTGCTAAGTTGGTGCTACGATAATGTGCATTTGCACTGGCAGTTTTGATATTCTGTGTACAGTGACATTCTTCCTTACCTGACACGTTTGACATCAGTTTCCCCGGCAAAATAAGGATAGTAACTGGTGGGCCTGAGTCCTTAGTGCATCACATATGTGCATGTTAGCCAGCCCGTGATTGGCAACATGAATTTCTTTGCAAAAATGTATTGTAAGCAATTGACAGGAATGTGGCCACACTGGTGAGAGATATGTGCCCCCAGGACAACATTTTGATGTCCTTAGTCCTGCCCAGAGGGTAATTTGGTGATGGTGAGCAATGTGATCTTGAAAGGGACATTTGCATGAGGAAGGTTACATCACATAGATGTTGTGGTGTCCCATTTTGGGCAGGCAAATTCAATTAAAATATGTTAGCCTTTGGGAGAAGGGAACTAATATTAGCACTGTACTGCAGTGGTTCAGAGATGTAGCCAGGCCTGTGTTTACTCTTGCTGTTGGAACCCTTTGTTATGGACTGAACTACAAGTGTATAAGTGACAAAGGCATACATGATATTGAAGTAGAGATGGGGATAATGGAACTTGTTGCAAATGTTGTGTGATGAACATTGATGTCCAATTGTGTTCTCACAGATACATATTAACTGTTGTATCTTGTTTTTCAACACTAACTGAGCAAGGCGAAGGTGACAGTGGCCACATCAGCGGGGATGAAGCTGGCCACTGGGGATCAAGTGCCGTGTCCACCAACACCAAGGGACCCAGTAGCAGGGAGGTTGAGTAGACAGGCCAGGAGGCCATGAATGACTCAACATCTTCCTCTGAGGCCTCCAATAAAGACCAGTACCTACTGGTGACGGACCCTGGCGAGACTGACACCTACATCTTCGTCCACCTGCATTCCCAGCTCCACCCTCCCTTTTACTCTCCCCCCCCCTCCTCTCCTCCCCCTTCTCTCTCTCCCCCCCCACTTGGCCATAGCCACCTCACTAAAAGGGGTGGCATCATCTTTGCTGCAAAAAATAAAAAATAGAGAGCAAAAAACACTGGGGTGGCATGGTGAGCAAAACACTTGATGGGTTAAACCCAGATCTGTGACTGAGGGCTGAAAGTTTGATTTGTTCCACATTCCGTCCATCATCTGTTCTTTTTGCATTTGCTGCCCTAAGTGCGCTGGGGATGCCCGCACGTGGATCCCAGGCTCATTGTGCCACTGAATTCAAGCTATCCTGGCTGAAGAGGGGTGATACCCTGAAACCGGTCCCAGGATGCTTGTTTCCAGTCCAGGGAGGACCTAGCTTGGCAGTTCAGGCTGGACTGTTCCCATGTGGAGCAGGGTCAAGACTAATTTGTATTCGGCTAGGTCCAAACTAGGGTGGTATGGTGAACTAAAGCAATCTGAGTGATTAAACCCTGATCTTTGACTGGGGATGAATGATTGATTTGTTCCACATTCCGTCCATCATCTGTTCTTTTTGCATTTTATTTTTACCTTTGCTGCAGGTACCTCTGCCCCTGTGTCCCAGGCTGCGCTCACTGAGGAGGCCGTGGACCAATTATGAATGATCACTGTAGGCCACAGTGCACTTTTGAATGCCATCCCAGAGCTGGCTGGCCAGACACCTAGATGCTGTCCTTCCTGGATGGCATTCAGAGTGCCCTGTCCATGGTCTGGCCTCCTCATTAGTCGCAGCCTCCGACCCACCCCAGCCTCATGCCCAGACTCCAACCCCTTCCACATCCCAAATCCCTCAACTCATCCCTGTCCAAAGCAAATGCAAACATCCACAACAGTCACATGCAGCACATCTCAACATAAATACAGCAAGAAACATGAGGACAGACACATTCAGCCCCAACACACACCACCAGTACCACCCCTACTCACTACACCCACCACTACCCAATCACATACAGACATGACACCTACCAATACATCACACAGATGCCACCAGTTATTACACACACAATCACACATGCATTCACCGGCACACCCACAACATTCAGACACCACAGCCACACACACACTCGACAAACACCCACTCAGACCAACAGTAAAAAAAAAACCACAAACTTAGATGCATCACATACACCAGACCCTCATGCAACCCGACCCTTCAACAGACACATGCACATCAAACATTCCCTCTACTTCCCAAACCCAACTCAGTCATGAACACCCTACCCATTTCCCTAAGGAGAGCTTGTTCTTTTCCCTGACTCTGAACCCTACCAAGTCCCAACCCACCCTTTCCAAATCACCCACCCACCCCTTTCAGATCCTAAAACACACCTTCAACATCCCAACCCACCCTTCCACATCCCAAACCCACCCCTCCCACATCCCAAACCCACAACTTCCAAATCCAACCCTCCAAAACCCAAGTACTAAACCCCTCTCCCCCTCTTACCCCCAATAGAATCTTTGAGGTGCCTGCAGTCTGCAGGATGCCCCTTCCAAAGGAGGTATATTCTGGCAGTGACATTAGGAGGCAAGTTGTGGGCATGCACTCACACTATGGACTACTGGCCTGGTGTCTTTGTGTTTTCTATACAATCTCCTTTAACTTACTTATGGGAGAGTTATCTCATTTCTATAATACATTTTTATTTTGAGAATGCCTTTGTCCTGGCTTTATTTTTGGATTGTTACTAATTATTTACTGATGTTATTCTGCTAATGTGTGGGCCATGCACTTCCTCTCATCTGTTACAAAGACAAGCACAGGGGTTGTGTTTATGTTTTTCAGTTATTTTAAATGCATACATTAGTGTTGTACACATTAATTGTGGTGCAAGCATTCATCATGTTACTGGAAACTTCCACCAAAATTATATGTGTTTCTGTCACTGTGATTGGAAAATACATGTGTTTTTGTTTTGACATGATATGTCAATGATATGCACATGTATATTACACAGATAACCTGGCACTTCACATTTTTATGTGATCGTATGTTTGTGATATGTTGCACACACACCAAGGAGACATGTGACCTTCGTACATGTTTGCAGTTCACCAGTGAGTATTGTGTTACATTCTGAGTAAAACCACTTGTAGCATGTTGTAGTGTGTGTGTTACATTGGAATGGGTTTTTGGGTGAATTTTGGGGTTATTTTTCCAATTATCACTTTCAAAGTTTGGGGACATTCTTGCACACACCTTTGCGGACACATTCATATTTGTGATTGTTGAGACTTTGCGTAGGTGTCCATTGCCATGTAGAACTCTGTCGCTAATTGGTGGGTGCTACTTATGTCCCAGAGTCTGTTCTGTTCAATTTCATACTTCTACATTACACACCTCCGCACTGTGTAACAATATGGTGGTATTTATAAAGATTTTGAGGCATGCAGGAGTCCATTGTTGTTATGCAGCTCCAAGTCTGAGGGTAACAGGAATGCCTGTGACTTTCCTTCTGTTCGGGGGCAATGGGGTTCTTTTCCACCTTGGATCTGATCCAGGAGCAGCAGGAGGACTGGTAGCAGCTGATTCCTGGCGACTGGATATGTGGAAAATGTTCAAAAGGTGGGTTTCGTGTTTATATAGCTGCCAATCCGCCAGCTCAGGTGTAGAGGTTTATCCGCAACAGTTGCGACAGTAGGACTGCACATCATGATTGGCTCGGTGGTAAAATGGGCAGTTGTTCTGCCGTCAGCCGCTTTAGCCTATGGCGCTGTCAATGTAGGGAATGATTCTTGGCGGTGGACCGTTGGCGGTCTTTCACCTATGCTCCGGCTAGTATCTAAATATGGTGTGAGGACCGACAATTGGGCAGGTTTTACCAATGAAAAGTTGACGGTGAAGCCATTACCGCCAACCTCTTAATCAGGCCTTTAAATTATAATTTTTTATCATGGTTAGCTGCTGCCACTACTGTTAGTTGTTGATTTGTAGATTTATTTCCTTGGTTAATACTTTAATTGCTTTTTACCCTGCACCAGTAATTTACTCTCGCACCACAACATACCTGCAAATTTGTATGCTATAACTCAGACACACATGATAGGGAATTCCTTCAGGGCTACCTGATCTAGAGGGCTTTTGCATCAATTGCTGGATTACTGTATTGTATGTTCCCATTTCACAGATGGCAGTACTGGACTGTATTGCTATGACCTATGGGATCCCACCATGTATGTCATCCTGTGATATTGTAAACTGTGCGACTGCTGAATAAAAAACAAGTTTAAAAAACAAATCTTTAACACACCATTAACGTACCATGCATCCTGCATACCCAGCCAGACACAACAAGCACTGTGACCCATATTTACTTAAGTTTTACATGAATATTTGAGCAAAGCAAAAGTTAAAATGTATTTGCTTACCAATGTAAAGACCCGAGTGCACCTAGTTAAAATGTGTGGCACCATGAGTCTGGTAAGCACAAAGACTCACAAACGAGTACCTCATTACACCATAGACACAGATAAAACTTTTAAATCAAAAGTATGATTTTGAACACACAGGATTCTGATACCACACCTCTATGTGCATCAGTAATGACAGGGACATAACTCTACAGTCCGTCACTGCTTGCAAACGTCATGCACCACTCCAGGACCATACTCAAATCAAGGTACAGGGCTTGACTATTATACACAGTACATCAACAACACAAGGCATAAAAGCTCAACCCTTGATATGCTTTAAATCTAAGTTTTCCTTAAATTAAAAAAAGTCAAAAATGTTATACTTTTCATGTTAATAAAATACTCAATTAAAAATAAATATATCTAAACTAAAATTTTAAAAAATGTTTAATATAATAAAAACATAAGAAGTGTAAAATACGCACAAGTGCTGGCTACATTTTCAAAAGATCACCTTATTCAGCTAAATTGGCGGTTGCCCGCCTATAATGAACCAAAAATTGTAAAGCAAACATGGCTCAGAAATAAAACAAACAAAACCTTTTAGTATTAAAAAAGTTTTTTTTTTGTAAAAATATATTAATAAAATATCAATGTATATAATTAAGCACTTTGACAAAAGTTTGAGAATACATGTTAAGCAGGTTTGTTTTAGAAATGTTGGTAGAAGTTAATATAAAGATTATAACAATTTTTTTTTTTTTTTCTTTCTTTTTTTTTTTTTAACACCATGAACATTATAAAGCTAAATAAAAAGTTATAAAAGATTGCTCACCAACTTTACCATTAAGTTTGATCATAGGTGATGGAGTAGATCTGCCTCCCTGGTCGCCACTTCTGCCAATCTAGCTTCACCTGCTGCAAGGGTCTTTCAAAATTGGTTATGCCACATAGATGGTGCGCAACCCTCTCCCTCCTCTGTCTATGCTAACTGGGGGATATCACTGATCTAACTCTAGCCCATATCCCTGAAATACCAGGCAGGTAATGAAGTCCCTGCCATCAGAGTGCCCCAATTTCCTCCTCATTGTTAATGTCATGGCAGCAGCCTTCTCGGCTGCCAGGAGGCATGACTAATCTCAAAAACTCACACAAAAAGCCAAAACCTAGAACAAAGGTCAAAGAAAAACAGCACAGACTCAAAGTTCACAAAATAATATTATCAAGGGCTACACACATAAGCAAACTAACTAAATGCAGAGACTCCCACTTCCTAAAATGAGACACGAAAACAAGTACAACTAGAACTCTTCACAATTCACTCCCCAACTTCTAAAACAAAAATATCTTCTTTATATTTCTACTTCTAACCAACAAAAGAAAAATGAAGAGCTCATCCATTCTAGGCTTTTTTCCCCCAATGGGATGATGTCGTTTTGCACTGCATGACTTTTCTCATGCAATGTAATGCAAGTCCTATATAATAAACATACTGAGTACTCAGAGTCATTAGAGGACTTTTAGGAAAGCTTGAGGTATACCTAGTCCCGGACAACTGTTGGACAGCTAGAGAATGACGTCTAAGGACAAAAAACTGTTTGTGGGAATAAAGTCTATCCACAATGGCTCCATGCTGGAAAAAGAAATACTAAAACTGCAATCAATAGGGCCCATCTTGGGACGTAATCCTGAGTTAAATATTGCCGTGGGCATGGCTGTACTAAAAACAGGAGATCCGCCCATGGTGTCAACACTAGAGATCACTAGCCTGTATCTGGATGTGATCAGTCAAGAGATTTTGGTCAAGCCATGGTTTCAGCAACACAATCAAATGTAGCATGTTTACATGGAGATCAACTGTGCACATGGGAATGCAACTCATCTGTTATACCCATGCATGAGCACTGGATACTGTGCTAAAGGAAGCCTACAACACCAAAACTGCTAAGCAGGCACTGCAGTAGCACAAGCACTCATCCTATGCAAAATTTGCATTCAGGTCATCACCTCTCAGAAGGGTGAAGTAGAGTGAGTGCAATGAGAAGCATGATGCGTAGCTAGACAAAAGACTATTTGACCACAGGTGCGTTATAAAGTATTAATGACTAACATCAAAGAGATGGATAATAAGGACATTAAAGTGGAGATGTGCACCTGAACCATAATGAAAATGATACTAAATCACAGCAGGTGTAAGAAGGACATCCATAAAAAAAAGAGAAGCAAGAGTAGATACTAGAGAGCGAGCCAGACATTCCTAACAGCGCTCATGACAATTTGTGTTGTGATGACATTTGTTTAGTATTCCTTTACATTCCATGCACTTTTATTTTAAAAATACACACACTTAGTTGTATATTTACAACATAAAGTTAGAATTAATTTTAAAGCACTGAGCTGTAGCATCTCCATACTAACTTACTAAGAAGGCTGAAAACACATTTCCATCACAACCAAAGATGGTCAATTGCAGAAGGGTGTGTACTTAGCCCTCAAGAGTTGAGTCGAAGTAGGGCAGAGCCGCAATGTTCTAGGATGAGGCCCAGTACTCTCTGCCTTCCTAGCCCCCACCCCACTGTCTAACAAAGCTAGGAAAAAAATGAATATTTCCCATAGAGGGACCATCTTAATAATCTATGTATATTGACTTCTAATTTTGACAATAAATAAACTGAATAATATTGAGACTCATACAATGTAAATCATGGGAACTAGCTCAAATATGTTTTAACTTCACCAACATTTAATGTAAAAATAAGTTTAAAATCCAATGGTACATAAATCATTTTTGTTATTCACATATCCTAACCTGACGTGTGAAGGTGTCCTCAGGGTCCGGAGTGTAAGTTCCTTTAATTCTGCCAAACATCTCATGGCCAGTGACTGCTGCCACCTTCTCATCCATAGGCTTCATATCCTGATGGATGTTGGACCTTCATCAGTTAGCACTGAAACCCCTCAGTTCTACATTGGCTTTTGCTAGGTCTTATGATTGTATTTGTGTCCCCTTTTCTAACATTCCTCCACAATCCTGCGTATTGGTGCTCCAGAATAAACTTTATCAACAGTGCCCCTGCACAAAGCAGCCATCCTAGCTAGTGGGAGTTTTGAAGTGACTTATTTGGTCACCCCAGTAATCCAAATATCACCTTCCTCCTGGATAAACCTAACCTTCTTCTCTCTAGTATTATTCTGAATACCCCTTTCTCATTGCTATGTGACCTCCTGGCTTATATCTTCTTCATGGAAAAAGCCAGAAGGTTTATGGTAGATTTCCATGCTTTTTAAAATGTAGTGCAAAGCATTGATGCTTTCTGGCATGCAATGACACAATCATGCACAGCCGTGTCACTGAGCATTGTTTTGTGCTGTTGCACAGGCAGAGTAAATATAGATCTGTCCATGGGGAATAAATTGTAGAACACAGCACAAGTTTTTTTCATGCAACACTGCACTACATTCCTATGCCTAATCCCAAAGGTTCATGCATTAAGAGTCCATCTCTACAATTATTCAAAAGGAAGCAGTAATTCCAGTGTCTAAAGAAGGAGTATATTTGAATCTCTTACGAGTGTAGAGAGCAACAGGAGGTTATCACCCAGTACTGGATCGAAAGAGTCAGCAGTTGGGTCTGAACATCACAATTCACGATGGACTGTCTTTATAAAAAATAAAATAATTCCATTAGTCCACCTAGGCATGAATTGCTACCTTTGATCTGTAGGAAGCATTGCTTCCTATTCTGATGAACCAGTATCATAAAAAGGTCTAAAATTAGCAGTAAAAGGTCATAATTTCTAATCATTTGAGTCCACCTCAAATATGCCCCTGGGATGTTTACCAAAGCGATGGCATCTCTGGTGGGGCATCTCCATGGAGAGGATATTTTCCTACACCTTTACTTGGGTGATTGAATGATACACTTCAAGAAATCATGCAGCAAAAACATGAAGAAAGTCATGAGTTCTTCAGGACCATGGACTGCTGATCAATTGGAAGCAGCCTCAATTGATTCCTATTCAGGATTTAGAGTTCAAATGCCTTTTTTGTAGTCCTCCTGCCTTGAAGGATAAAGAAGAGCAGATCTCATCTTGTAGCCCTACTGGGTCAGGACTATCCTACAATAAGATCTTGGTTTCATGTTCTGGGGGACATGGGAGCTATTCTGTCCATAGTGCATGGGTCCTTTTAAATAAAATAAAAAATGAAAAATAGTGCCTTGGTCCAGGTTTCCCCAGGGAATAGTGATAAGAACTTTCAGTATGGAGTTTAACTTCTAAGAATGTTGTGGTACCAATCTCTTCAACCCAGTGCATTAGCAAAGAGCTGTCTTGGTGGCTAGCCAGACAACACCTAAAGAAGGGGTTCTCTTATTTCTCAATCTAGGGCCATCATCGCAGCAGATGCCAGTTTTCTTGGCTGAGGCTCAACTTTAGGAAAGAGTATTGTTGGGCCAATGGACAATGCAGGAAAAAGACATTCAAATTGTAAGGAGCGGTAGGCTATTTTTTGGCATTCGACTCTAGTAGTTCTAATCAAGACAGAATATAGGAGTGTGAAGTCCCATATCAAAAAATGGTGGGGGTAGGGGTGGGTTGATCAGTCCCATGCTGTGGCACAGATTTTTCTGTGGAAAGAGAATGCTCCGATTTCCATCCAAGCAGCTCATGTTTAGGGGTGGAAACTGTAGAAATTGACAGATTAAACAAATGAAGATGTAGACAATAATTCTGGGATTATGGAAAGATTGTGTTTAAAGTGATTTGTAAAAAAAAAATTAAAAAAATTATAATAATGAGGAATTCCACGGATTAACTTGATTGCAGATTATAAAATTGTTCTTACACCTCAGTTTGATGCAGATTTTAATTGGTGTGAGCTTGAGGAGCTTCGCCCTTCCCTCTAATCTCAAAATAATTTACATTGAGGAGGAAGCGATCCACAGTCCTTCCGATTGCTCCTGTTTGGCCACACTCCTTCAGGTTTCTTCTTCAGCTGGTGATGAATGACATAAGTGGATATTTTAAACTCTCCTGTCATTGTCTGGCTTTCCTGTGGTAGGTAGGGCACAAACACAACACGATATACCCACTGGCATTAAGTTCATTCGCAGGAAGGAAAGGCTGTCTTTCCCGAAGCGTCGGTGCCACTTGGCGTGGTATCACTGGAGGATGCACTATGCAACAGTCCTTGAACACAAATTACATTTCCCAGGAGTCTAGTGAACTCACAATATGTAGCAATACTGACCACCATTTTGAAGTGATTTGTTTGGAAAAATATTTTTGTGCAATAAAATGTTCTGGCTAAGCAATGAAAATACTTTGGTGCTCATTTACAAGCCCCTTGCACCACTGTAGCGTCATTTTTTCCTGACGCTACGGTGGCGCAGAACAGTCCACCCTCCCTGTGCCGTATTTACAAACTGGCACACTGGGACAATTTCACCAGTTTGAAAAACCTTGTGCCACATTATACCTGGCCAGGTATAATATATGGAAGGGAGGAGTTCTTCCTCAAGGAGGCTCTTAGGAATGGTGCAGTGAAATCTGTAAGATTTCACTGCTGTAAGATTTCAATGCAACATTCCAGTTGGGGCAAGCGTTAGAGTGACGCTGTGCTTTCTTCTATGGGCCCCCCTGCACTTTGCTGGAGTAGCACCAAAATCTTTGATGCCAATCCAGCAACATGCCACAACTGCGTCAGAAGTTCTGACGCACTTGTGCTAACAAGTGCCATGGTGTGTTGTATTGTAAATACAACGCTACCATGTTGTCATTTGGGGGGGGGAATAGGTGTTTGCTGGGCAGCGCAAGCAAACTGGAGCATCACAAGCAATGCGCCAGTTTCTTGTAAATGAGGCCCTTTATTTCCCCAGCCAGGAGCTTTTTGCTAAAATTTGTGAAATCCTTGAAGACTATTTCTTTTTGGGAGCGCACTTTGACATCAATGCTGGCTATATTTTCTTTTTTAAACAAATTTGTATTGCTTTTTAACATATGTGGATCTCGTAATTGTTATATGAACTTACAACTCTTCGGCAGACAATACACAGCAGAGTACATACACTTAACCACATCTATATAGCTGGAAGTACAAATCTGTATACAATGTTGATAAATGTCATAACCAAATAGTAGGAGAACAATATGATTGATTGAGGCCACTTATTAGTGTTAACTATACAATGCTAAACATTTGCTTTGCTCTCCTTGTAACGTGCCATCTACTCCCCAGTGTGACTGTAATGCAGCTTTAAGCACCAACCCCTCCATTGTTTAGTGTAACAGAGGGTCGTTGGATAGGACTTATGTTGATTGTCAGTCACCGTGGACCTACAACAAGTGTTACTTGATCTCTATGAGTCATACAATCCTGTTCCTGCTGTTGTAATGTCAATTACATCTCGGCCTTAGCAGTAGAGCATGAAACTCAGTCTGTCAATGGATTTGGTGAGATACAGCTTGTTTCTATTTTAGCGACTGCTTTAAAGGACTCCAAGAGAGTATCCCATTCCATCACTTTTGGGGTTTTTCACAGTCCTCTATATTCCTCTCTGCAGAGTGCTGTAGATTATATTATTCTCAGAAATCTAACTGTGCAGTTGAAAACAAAACTGAATATGTAAAGTACTAAATCCGAGATAAACCTGGAAGGAGTTTAAACTATATTTTTGTAGCACTTTGGATATTGAGTTACGTGATGAAAGGGAAGAATCCTCACCACCTTAAGGGCCTTCTGACATTCCTCATAATGTATATATATTGTATTTATGGTAGTGCTATATGTTTGAGGAGAAAATGATTCACTGAGAATTATATAATCCTGATGAATGCTTATTTACGTTGCAAAGTAAGAAACTCCCTTCAATATATAGAACCGAAGTGAGTGTATACTCACATAACATAGGGTAGTTACTTTATTATTAAGGGGGGCAATAAACTTTACTAAGAATCTATGTGTTACACTTCCATGAACATTAGCGCTCCGTCAATAACAGGTGATCTGAGGTATAGAGATGTTCTGGAAGGCTTCCATTTGCTATAACTAAGTTGTATAAGTCTGTGTATAAATACGTATTGTCTGATGATGACCCAGTAAACTGTAAGGGTCGAAATGCCATTGACACATCATTGACAATTTGGGAACAAAACATTGACTGACGGCTTCCATCTTGTGTGGGCTACCTAAATAAATTTAAGAGCCTCTGTCATTGTTTTTTTGTTTACACTGTATATTGTCTCTATGTGTGTGTTTGGTGTAATATGTTGAACACAAATAGTTTGTAAATTGTATTGTGTTAAAATCAGCTAATAATTTTAAATTGGTTTGAATTTTCTGTTGGGGGCTGTTTTATTTCCATTGGAAATGTGTGATATATAGTTACATTATCTCTTGAAACCGATGAGGTTTTTGTGTGGTATGCGGAGGAAAACTAAAGCATCATGGGTGGAATGCTTGAATTAATCTCAGAAACTAACAATTACTTGGGGTCCATTATAGATAGCATTTAGGGCCATCAAATAGATTACTTTTGGGTTGGAAAATTCTCTGGAGCTCCAGGGGAATCAAGATAAGATTCCCTTTGACCTTGGTAAGACAAGTGTTTGGATTTAGACTTAAGTGGAGGTGACACAAGCTAAAAGAGGCGAGGGACGGGGAATGGAATTTAGAAATTAAATGCAACCCACTCCTCCACAAGGAAGACTTAGACATGATCCCAAAAAGTAAAAGAGCTGCATGTGTTAACATTTTCTGCAATCACAAAGGATTGTTACATACCTCAATACAGAAAGGCAAAAAAGCAACCGGCAACACTAAATCGAGGTAAACTAGCACACAGTAATGAAGAGGGAATTTTGAGCTGTATATTCGCACCAAGAGACAAGAAATAGCACTAGCACATTCTCTCAGCAAAATATCACCTCAGTCCATGGTGATCAGGGTTTGGAAAAAAATATCCTAAATTTCATGTACACTGCTTTGAGTACCATCAATAGTCAAATGTAATCCATTTGATGATTTGGAAAAATTCGGGGAAATTATGGTTCAATTTACTTCTCAGGGTTGGAAGAGGGAAGAGGTTTGTATAGACTCATAAAAAGCAATTATAGCAGCCGTAGCATTTTGAACAGAAAACTACGAGTTTTCCTCCATCTTCATAGCTGGAGATACTCTCCAGATTTCAGTGTTTGGGTGTCACTAGTGCCTAATTTGAGCCAGTGGGGCCCATCAACACTTTTCTGGGGACTGTCACTTATTTTTCCTCATCAGACATTTAACAAGAGCAAGACAGAAAAAAATGCAAAGGGGAAGGACAGAGGAAGAGTAACACGGAAAAACTGTCACAACGTTAGCAACCAAGAACATGCAATATTTATATAAGGGGGCAGGGAGGATACACTTTGTTGGTTGTTTATTTTTGTTAATAGTCATGTGGGAAACAGTTTGATCAAATCTCGGGGGAGGAGTTCAAGGGGCCAGTTGTCCAAAGTGATACTGTATATTATATAAGAACGTAGGAATTATTTATTTATTTTATTTAGTTTATTCGGTCTAAAATTAGACCATTAAAAAGCATAAAAACGAACCATACATACAAAGTAAAATAAAGATCATAACCATCACGAAGGAGAAAAGGGAAAAAAAAAACAAATACAATTAATACACTCCTTGTCCAACAGACCAAATGTTAAATGATACTCCTTAGTTGATGCCTCCTAGCTTATTGGATACCATTTACCAAGACAATTTAAAGGAGAAACGGATAGTTAGTTACGCACGAGCTTTATTCGGCCATCAGGCCATCAAAGCAATACAATACAAGATAAAATAATCATCATAAAAGAACATATACATATCCATCAATAACCAAATGTATAAAAGAAAAGAAATCAGTTCTGTCCAAGCTAAAACCAATTAAGATCATTATAGGTAAAAGTTACGTATACGCCATGCCTCTACTAAAAACTTGCTTACAGCATAAATTAACACACTTGAATTGTGACTTTTCAGAATCCTCAAAGCTAAAGCACATTTCCTTAACTTCAGTTCCCGACAAATGCTACGGATCCATTTAGACCTTGGAGTTAAATAAGCAGTACAGAAAATCATAAAGTGCTCTACTGTTTCCGGGGAATTGCAACACACAGGACAAATATCGGATGTTAAATTGGGTCCCCATCTGCTTGTCAATAAACGGATAGTATACTAAATCTTTTCTGATGTTACCTATAAAAACTTCGGAATGCCATGTATTTTAAACTAAACATGCATAAACACATATTTAAAAAAAAAAGAAACTGTTCTAATGCAAATTATGCATAAAAAGTGGTTTGTGATACTTCGTAAAATACTTCATGCTTGCGACAATTAAAAACCAAACATTAAAAAGGGTACCATAGGGTTAACCTCATTTCTTGAATAAAATATTCATGGGAATTAAATCATGCCATTTGCAAAGTGCTATATGCTACGATACTATGAATCAGTTAAATGGGAAAACCCAATAAAATCTAATATCATAGGTAAAACAACACAAATAATCATATTTGAGTTCCCTAAGCGTGTAAAATCCTCATCCACTAGCTGCAGGACCTATCTTCAGCCAGTAGACTAGGGTCTAAAATAGTCCTACTACGAATTGTCCATGCTGCTGACAGATATTTGGAAACAGAGCTTACTATCAACGTGGAAGTATCATATTTGCATAATCTGTAGGCACTGGTTCGATCATGCAATAGCAATAATTTGCACAAGAGGATAATCCACTTTCCTCTAGGACATTTATACAAGGGGGCAGAAAAATAAGACATGCTCAGGGGTTTCCTTACATAAGTGGCAGTTTATGCATTTATCAGACATGGGACTGTTGGACGACCAACGGGCCGTGAAGCTATTAACTGCTAATGTTCCGTATCTGAGCTGAAGGAATAAGGCTTGGGCACGTGCTGGTATGGGGAGATCCAGGAAATTTTCGGGGTGGGGTTCGTGTTTGACCAGCAGGAACTCTGCTGTCAGCCGACCTGGCCCATTACAATGAAAAGACTTGTTATAAATTTTTCCCCAATATCGCTCTTTGATCAACAATCTGGCGTTAGCAGGAATCATCTCAGGATTCTCCCAATAATGGGAGAAGCCCAGCTTAACCCAGGCTGATTTCATCTCCCTCAACCAACAAACTTTTTCCCATCCCTGGAAAGGTGGTATAAGGTCTTTGATTGCTGTCCTGAAGGGCTCAAGTTCTTCTGTTTGCCATAATCGAACCCAATATAGAAGTGGCCTTAAGCTTGCTGTGTCTTTAATACTATTTATACCCAGGTCTAATCTTAGGGGAATCATCGGCGTGCCCTTCCCTAGCCTAGATATGTGTCTGAAAAAATTGTTTTCTTTGATTTGGAGGGTATCCAATTGTCTGTATGAACCCCAGAGTTCCGCTCCGTACAGGGAAGCTGCACGGATTTGGACTTTATAGATTTCGGAAATAGGGATCAGAGGGGGGCTTACTACGGTATTAGCCTTTCGTTCTAGCACTCCACCTCTTTGGCTGATAATAAGTGCCCCTTTTCTTATGGCTGCATCCCAACTGCCCTTATCCGATAATCTGATGCCCAGATAATCATACTCCGTTACCCTCTCCAAAAGGACTGAATCCATCACTATATTTGCTTTTATTTTCCTATTCGGGGTGCTATATATCATAAGTTTTGTTTTCTTGGCATTGATATCCAGCCCGTAATCTCTGCAAAATACACAAAACTGATTGACCAGATTTTGAATTCCCATGGATGTTTTGGCCAGCAGGATAGTGTCATCCGCATAAAACAGGCATGGCACTTTATTCCCGGCCAACTTAGGGGAGTCATTGGTACAGTTTGCTAGATAATTGATGCAATTATTTATATATAGGAGGAAGAGGGTAGGGGCTAGGACACAACCCTGTCTGACTCCTCTTTCAATAGCAACTGGATCTGTTAAATCGCCATCCTTACCACTCCTGATTTGTGCATAGGTGTTCTTGTGTAGTCGGACCATAAGTTTCAGAAGACCTTTGGGGATGCCCATATCGCCTAATGTCAGCCATAGCTGGTTCCTGGGGACCAGATCAAATGCGGCTCTAAGGTCAATGAAGACCACATACAGGTTACCCCCTCCTACTTCCACAGTCTTCCATTTGATTGTTAGGAATCTTAAGACTTGATCTATGGTACTAACTGCTGGCCTAAACCCTGCTTGCAAATTAGAGATGGCATTGGTTTCTAAAATCCATTCTTCGAGATGAAACAGGACTTGCTTTGCAAAACATTTTTGAAAATTGTCAAGTAAGGAAATTGGGCGATAATTGGCAGGGACAGAGGGGCTGCCTTTTTTAAAAATAGGAACTACCTCCGCTCCCTTCCAGGAGCTCGGGACAGGTGCTCCTGCAGCAACTACACTGGAAACCAAGTTCAGGTATGGGGCCCATATATCCGGACTTGTCTTGTACAGGTCACCTGGGATTTTATCAAGGCCTGAGGCCTTTCCCCAGTTCAGTGAAACAATCGCAGCCTTGGTTTCTGCCAGGGTGAATTTGATTGGGGAGGCCTCAAAGATCATAATATGGTTCAGTTCCCTGGTAGTAACATCTGTAGGCCATGAATATAATCGGCCAAAGTGATCTGTCCACTCTACGGGGAGTATTGAGGCGCCAGGCAGACGGCTAGGTTCCCCACTAGCGTCGGCAACCAGTTTCCAGAATCTCGAAGTATCATTAACTTTTGCAGACTCTAGAAGGGAAGACCATCTAGACTCATCCCATCTCCTGCGGGCCCTGCTAAGTTCCTGTTTATAGTCTTTCCTTGCTTGCCTTATATGCTCTCTCTGGCCCCCTCTTAGAGCTCTCAGTAGTTTGTGCTGTGCTTCCCTGCATGCGGCACTAAACCACCTTGCATTACACTTCTTTTTTGCTTTACTAGCAATCTCTTTGGCGAAAAGGTGTTTTAAAGAATTAAATAATTGTATATGGGCTGCTATAAGCCCTTCACCATCTTCTAAAAGTAGGGACATGCGCTCCATTTGGTCAGCCAATAGGCTATACAAAGATGTCATAGAACCTAAGTCAGTGTTCACAGATTCCCATTTGACATTTCGTCTATTATTTGTCAGTGCAAGCTGTTGATCGTAAATCTTAGGACAAGGAGCTTCAAGTAGAGGTAATAGACCCCTGACCGATAGGATCAGTGGCTCATGGTCACTTTCCTCATGTTCTAAAATCTTCATATCAGCCATATGACCCCCACAACCGAATGTCAAGCAAAATATAATCTATCTGGCTCTTCTGGGCTCCATGCCTAAATGTAGGATGATGGTTAACGTTCGAGCGGGAACGACCGTTACAGGCCCGAAGACCATGTGCCAGTGTAATGTCCACGACTTGGTGTGTTAATCTGTTCATTCTCGGTCTTTTACTCGACACCAATTGAGGGATACCCCAATATGCATCCTCTTCTTCATATAGTTCCTCGGCCAACGAGTAGGGCTCAAAGGTAACATTAAAATCCTCTGCGATAAGAATAAGGTGGGAGGAGGTTTTGCAGGAAAGAAAACTGTCCAAAATAGTCAAAGCATCTGACTCATATTTGCTGCCCAGGCTCCTATTCTAGATGTTAATTATTAGGAGCGGTTTCTCCTTAAGGGATGGTATTGTTAAACCCATCAGATCGGGACAGCCCATATCTACTGCTTCAACCCGACATTTGAGGGAGCAGCTGAGCCATATGAGCAGCCCGCCTGAAGGTCTCGTGGAGGTCGCCTTGCATGCTGGGACCCAATAGCTTTTTAAACCAATTTTATATTTGGGCTCCAATTCCCACGTTTCTTGAAAAAGGTATATTTTATGTTCATCTATAAATTTGCCCCATTCAGAGATACCCATTTTGTTCTCCAGCCCTGCAATGTTCCAGCTAAGGACTGTGTCTAAACCATCTGTTCTACCTTGGAGAGTTTTAGCCGTAAGACACCCTCTAGCAAATGAAGTGCCATGGGGAGGTTTGGTACCCCTTTCAATCATAGCTAGACTAGCCTCTGTTAGATTTTCTGTTACATTATCACCCGAAGTGTTACTCGCCCCATTTAGATCGGGCCCGGCATGGTTGGTTCAAGTACCCGGACAGATGGGGTAGACCCACGATTGTTGGAACCTATTGATTCCAGGGCTGGGTTGCTCTCATGAGCCTCGCCCTCCTTGCTAGCTCCCCAAGTACAGATCTCCCTACTCTGACCACAAAGGGAAGGTGGGAGGCTATTTTCCATCCTGGAGAATTCTGTCTGGGCTGGTGAAAGGATTAGTGTGGGGCCTCTGATGTCTACAGTAAGAGTCTGATCAGCCTCAGGACTACCTATTCCTATTCCTTGTGTTCCAATAGTTCTGGATATAAAGATAATTCTTGTCCCAATTTCTAGTTCCTTGAGGCTTAGGTGGGCCATACGCAGGACTAACTTTTAGTCAATCAACTTCAGAAAGAGAGGGTGAGAGGGAGCTGCGTCCTATCTGGGGGGCAGGATGCATCTGAGAACTAGTAGAACCTCTGAGTAGCATTAGCACCCCCTTAATAGCTGATGTAACTGTGTGGGGGTAGAAAGCCTGGAGTCTACACAAAGATACTTCTCCCCCTAAAGGATTGGATGTGCACACATTCGAAGCGAGCTGCTGGACAAGGGTGGGTGAATCAAAATTGATAACAATACAATCCCCCATACCGGGGTTCTTAAGTGGACCCACCCAACCCACCCTCCTCACAATTATTATTGAGGGTACCATATGGAATGCAAATCTGGCGTTACTATATAACCAATGTATGACCTTGTTTTTCAGTTCTATAAATGATTCAGGAGTATGGGTTTTAAGTTTAGGGACACTTGTGATAACAAGAACGTATGGGCAGGATTCCGGCGGTAGGTGTAAAGTTCTCAGGTTAGTCCCTTCATCCATATACATCAGATCTGTTGATGGGTAGTTCTGATCAAGAATATCTTTGTAGGATTTCGTTCTCATAACGTTGGAAGAAACAGCTCCTCCATTCCCCCTCGAAAAGGGGGTGGCAGTCTTAGGACATTTGTCCTTTGAAGCAGTAGCCAGCCTACCAGTTAAAACCCTCTCTGGTTGGTACAGAGGATCAGGACAGTTCATTGAAGGGTTGTGATCCATACCCGATGGTAAGGTAAGGTTGCTGGCGCTGTTGCCCGGTAGGCTCGAGGGGAGAATTTGGCAGGGAAGCTGCGAGTCCGGTAAGGGGGGAGTGACCATCTGCTTGGACTTGATAAGATCTCCCAGTTTCTCCTCAATGGCTTGTAGGCGAGTTACTATAGGGTGTAGCCTCTTAGAAAACTAATCTTTGATGTGTTCTATTATATAATCAATTGCTGGACGATGCTTGAGCTAACGTATGGTCCTTGTTCCAAGTTGGTGCGCCATGATTGGGGGAGCTCAAAATGCAGGCCCGTTTGTTCCTTAAATTTACCTCACCTCGTTTTCTTTTGCCTTTTATGCAAAGGTTTTTAAAGGGGCCTTCCTCCCGCCCCTGCTGCCGTCTCCAAGCGCGTCCCGCAGGAAAGTGGGCGCGCAAAAGTTTTTAAAGGGGCCTTCGTAACGCCGCTGCTGCCGTCTCCAAGCGCGTGCCGCAGAAAAGCAGGCGCGCAAAAGTTTTTAAAGGGGCCTTCGTCCCGCCCCTGCTGCCGTCTCCAAGCGCGCAAGAACGTAGGAATTAATCAACGGTGCAGGGAACCAATCACTTAAATTTTAAGAGTACTGGCTTAGGGTCTAATCTAGGAATACAGGGTACCGACCACTCAACCATCCAGGTGTGCAGGTGGTGAAGGCCTTATAAGAAAATAATTTAAGGTGCTTTGGTATATATTGTATGAGGGGTATAAAATGCAGGTCACAATTCACAGGAGATGCATTGAGTCCATCATTCTGATGAATTAAGTGTGGTTCATGATTTTAAAGGAGGTATGATGTAGATACAAGCTTGGATATGGGAAAATCTGTGCCTTTTTTGGCCCATAGATGAACCAGAGATGGCAGCACTAGATATCTGGCCTAATCGAGACATGTCGCATGCTTCATGCATAAATCACGCTGCTGTGCTGCTATGCCATTTGTATGACACTACACAAAGTAAAACAATATCATATAAAAAACAAATATCGCAACCCTATACTTAAACAGTAAACATACAAACATTGATGACCAAAAAAACCAAAATCACAAAATAAATATCTAAAACAGAACAATATTGTAAACAAAAGTAAATAACATCTCACCAACACATTAAAACTAAGGAAACATACTCGTAGTTAGGAAAACCAACGGAAAAATAAATTCTAAATAAAGCACACAATAGTAAATTTGTACACACATAAAAATAAGTGACAGGATAGATGCACATTAAATATAGCAAACACTAATAAAGGTTTGTCATAACTGGTGCAAAAATAATTCAAACTAGTATCCATTCACCTAAAGAAATTAAACTTTAAAACAGTTACCAAACAGAAACACTTTTCCCAAAAAACAAAAACAAAACAAACCACAAAAAAACAGCAGAATAAAAAGGCAACAAATACACACAAACTACTTCCTAAAAAAAGAATTACAGCAAGACAGCATCAGTCGGTTGAATTTCAAACCTAAAAAGAAAACTGCGAAACTACAAGAAGTTACTAAATATTACAATCTACGTTTAGCAATAAATACAAGCTAGCAATATTAATAAATTATAAAAACTATATTAAAATAACATAAATAAAACTACACTGCACATATATTTCTCCAAATTACAGGTGCATTGTCTACAAAAAGGAATACATGATATAAGGAAAGTAAAATAAAGGTGGACACAGAGTTACTGGAAATTCACAAAAAGACAGCTTTGAAAGTAAGTATAGTAAGCGAAGCACAAACTTTAAATGAAACTAAAAATAATGCTTTAACAAACTCGTAACTATGGGCCTCATTATGACATTAGCGGTCAGACTGCCAACAGGCTGGAAGAGAGGACCACCAAATTATGACTTCGGCAGTGATGCATACAGAATCCCGCCAAAGCACCGATGGCACTGCCGGTGCGGACAGACCGCCACAGATAATTGAAGGCACGAGCAGGCCGGCAGAGACCAAGTTTCGGTCAGACCTATTACGAGGTTGCACACCGCCAAAATTTTTGCCGCGGTCAGAGTACCACAGAAAACCTGGCGGAAATGGACTGTATAAAAGGAGACACTCGCCTCTAGGGAGCTATACTCATCCCAAGCCGCCATGGAACCACAACTAGACTTCATCCCACTGCTCCTGCTTGACAAAAGACTACAGAATCTTTGCCACCGCCGCTGACAGCAACCGTAATTACACACACTAACCTGTTACAGTTTAATACTGTGACATTTTGTACAGTTACATATACTATAGGGAGGGAGCTACGAGGACAACACTCTCACACGTAACAGTACACTGACACGCACACACAAAGACACCCACACATACACAGCACACACACTGCAGCCATCACACACATCACACGCCAAGAACACGCATGCACGGCAATACAGCACAACACCAACACAACTGCACCATCTTGAACACATTGTCAAGCACTCACAACTGAAGCTGGCCAGGGACTAACCACACATACAAAACAATGTACAACCAACAGGGAACGAACACATACAATTACACAACTTAGCAATCAACACAGCACATCATACCTATCATACCACGCACATTCACGCAGTGAAAGCACACAAAGCCACACACCACAACAAATATGTCAACAAAAACACCACACACTACCATCACAACATATATGCAACATACACATGCCAATCACACAATCCACACCCAATCCTAGGAAAGGAAAAGCAGGGCAAAGTTAACTTGAAAACCAGCAGGCCAATGGCCAGTCCAATATAAAAACAATGTGTGCGCCAAAGGCACTATATAGTGCCCCATCTTGACTCCAGACTGCCATGTAACCTCCACAGGTAGGGGCATCAAGGGGGCAGGCAGGCACCTCAGGGATGACTGGGGGTGTTGGGCTTAGGCTTGCGCCGGGGGTTTGATTTAGGCTTGGGGAGGGTTGGATCTACTTGGACGGGCTGACTTCTTGGCAGGGGTGGGGCATGGGTACTGGCGGGGGGGATAGGGGAGCCCTTGGAGGTTATAGGGGTGGCCTTGGGGAGGGAAATGGATCATGTAGGGGTGTTACAGGTGGAGGAATAGGGAAGAGGTCAAACTTCGAGAGGAAAGAATTTTTGAACACATGAGGACGGTCATAACAAAATGTTTGGTTGTGGAGAGAAAGGGAGTGGCTTTCTGAGGTGTTTGTGTGGATGTCCTGGGTGCATGTTTGTGTGAGGTATGCTTGTGGGTGTCTGTTGGGTGGGATAGTGAGGGCGTTTATGTGTCTTGGGCTGAGGGGGGTGGAGGTGCTGGAAGATGCTGTGGATCTGTCTGTTGGGGTTGTGATTGCAGGTATGATGGATGTTCTGCATGTAGGCAGGTCAGTGGTTGGGGTGTCTGCAGGTGTGGTGACTAGGGTGGATGTCTGAGGGTAGAAGAGGTGTGGTGGCTGGATCAATGAATGTTGGTGTGGTGTCAGGAGGTGTGTCAGGTGTTGTGTCTGTGATGCTGTGGGTGGTGGGGGTGTCATGGCAGGTTGTGACTGTTGCTGTGTGTGCAGGTGTATGTTGCTTGTGTGTATGCCTGTGTTGTGTTTTGTGGTGCTTATGTTTGTCTACTCTACCCTTGGATGTAGAGGTGGATGCATGCCTGTGTATGTGCTTTGGCTGGGTCAGGGAAGGGGGATTCGGATTGGGAAGAGGAAGGTGGAGGGGGGACAGTAGACAAAGGGTGACTGGCTGCCGTCAGTGTGTAGGCCAGAACCTCAAAAGATCACTATAGGTCATACAGTGCACCATGAATGCCATCCAGGATTGCATTACTCTGTTGTATCTGAGTTGCCAGTCCCTGGATGGCATTCAGGATGGTCGACTGACCCACAGAGATCGACCTCTGGAGTTCAATAGCTTCCTCACTGAGGGCAGCAGGGCTAAGAGGGGCTGGGGCAAAGGTGCCTGCAGCAAAGAGACACCCACCCTCTTGGGTGAGCTGGCACAGCCAACTGGGTGGGCAACTACAGGAAAGGCAGTGATAGAAAGGGGTGGCAGGCAAAGATGGGTCTGCCACTGTCAGGGGGTGTCCACTGGAGGAGGATTCCGAAGATGATGAACTAGATCCAGTCCACCCACCCGTGGCACTAACCCCACCCTCCAGGCCACTGGGGCTTCCAGTGTCAGTGTTATTGTGACTGGAGGTCATGTGGCCAGAAGCTTCCTCACTCAGCTGTGCACCTTCTCCTTTGCTTGCTGATCCAGATGCCTGGAAACAGAAAGTTAGATAGGGTCATCACATTCTTTACATACCACTTACATCACATTGTGCACATCAGTAACATCACATCTAGTTTTAAAACACCCCCAGGTAGTACCAGTTTAGTGTCAACATCATGCCACAACAAGATACAATGTACATCACTCAATCTTAACAGTCACATACCAGCTAAGCTACCTAGCTCACACCTAGAATACCATGACAGCGGTAGAGCTATCGCACTAACCATTCCATAACAAGGTGACTTGTCCACATGATACAGGGTCCCTATCCACAGGAACATGGACAACGAAGCTATAGGAAATATATGTGATATAGATTTCCACATAACATACACAAACTAAACACATACCAACAAACTGGCCTGATGTCATGTACCAGGCAAAGAAACATTGTATAGTAAACACAAGACAGCATGTTGCACACAAGCCATACCCAAATCATGTCACTGAGTTCACAACCTTCAAAATGGAAATATGCAAACATGTAGCTACTGTAATTGGAATAACCAAATTTCATGTATTCTGACTCATCTTATAACACCTACACATGTACCAATAGTGATGTAGAAAAGGATTATACATATTTCATGGACTAAGTCATCTAACTCATTGTCCACCTGAAAACAAAGTATAGCACTCATAAGGGCCTAATAAGCTCGGAGCATTTATTCACACACAAACACAGGTAGGATATCTACTTTTTCCAGTCAATGGACACCTGTCATGTGCATAAAGGTGACATACAGTTCAATGTATCATGCAATTGTTCTATCAATAGCCCAATGACTGAGTGGCAACATCACTAAATACACATCAGAAATGACTAGCCTTACATCTGTTTGGGAAGAACTTCAGATAGACAAACCACATCTGAGGCTGCCATGACAGGTACAGCCACCATGATGCAAACCAAATGCCTGAATACACATACTATACCACTCACATGTGTATGTCAACTACCACACCTGCACCACATTGGTGTCAGTGCAAACAATAGGTTTCCATGCAACATGGACTCAAAACTTATCCAAAATAGCAACAGAAACTATGTTTGTAACTCATTTCAATGTGGATTCATGACATAACCGTTCAATGTACACATGAGGTTGGCAAAAAACAGTTAAGATTGTAACTGTGAATAACATGTATTGGCCTATTTATCATGCCTACAACACTATGGCTAAGTGAATAACTGTAGCCACTTCCCACCAACAGAACATGAACACTAACATTCATAGCCCTGACACCAATGTATGTGATCCAATAGGTGTCTAGCAATACCTCCATGGTTACCAACATGTAGGACGTCGACTCCGATGGCACATTACACAGGCCTATGTACATCCCCCACTTACCAAGGGGTTCACTTTGCAACAGGACTGAAAAATGTTTTGCAAGTATGGCATGCGAAATGTCAGATGGACATCACAGCCTCACGTGATACGGTCACTCATCAGAAACATTTTTAAAAGTAGGAATGACTTAAAATTGTCAGACTCATATGTTGCACATAGACATGGATCTAGGGACATTGAAATGGACAGAGGTCAAAGACCTGGACAACGTACCATCATTATATTTGGTGTACGGACCTGTAGGTGGAAAGGAACAACCACCAGGGTATGAAAAGCTGTATAGTGGTACACACATTTGACACAGTCACATGTGCATCATCATATACTTCAGTACAGAGGGGACAACATAGGAGAGTAATATGTCCCTATCCAAATTAGAATATGCACACCTGTGGTATGATTGCTCCCAGAGGCAGTACACAGCAGCTCAGGCCGTGGAGCCAAGTGAGAGATGAAGTATGAGATGGCGCTCACGTCCGCCACGTCAAAGAGCATCATCGCTGGCAGAAATAGCCACTGGCCCAAGACCACCAAAGGCAGCAATGTGTTCCAACGGTAATGTCTACCGCTGTTGTATCCGCCTACCGCCATGACGACTTCAGCCAGTGGACTTAGGTCACTTCATAATGTCCAGTATAGTAGGTCAGGCAGCTGCCATTTTAAGGCTCATATATGAACAAAAAATGATTTAAATGTGTCACAAGCTGTAAAGAACAAGTTACTTACCTTTGGTAATGCATTATCTGGTAGAGACAATCTAGCTGTAAATTCCTTACCTTTGAATTCCCTGGTGTCAGCTTTGAATCCAGAATTTTTTGCTGAGCAATACCCTGCGCGTTTGTGCCGCCACAGTCGCCTATAAAGGCATCACCCCGGCACGCTCAGTTTTTACCCACAAACTTCCACGCCAGAAGCACAGAGTCATGGATAGAACCAACAGTTTGTCTGTACAAAACTAGGGTCCTGAAAGGGATAAACCCTACTAGACATATCCGCAGAGCGGGGAGGCATGGGTGGGTATAAGGAACCTGTAGCTAGATAGTCTCTCTACCAGATAATGCATTACCAAAGGTAAGTAACTTGTTCATCTGATAGAGACTTCTAGCTGCAGATTCCTTACCTTTGAATAGATACCCAAGCCATACCCTCCTGGCGGTGTGCTGTGGATAAATCTCCTTTACACTAAAAAGCCCTGTAGGACTAAACGGGCAAAGTGTCCATCTCTCCATACCAGATGGTCCATGCAGTAATGCTTTGCAAACATGTGCAAGATGCCCACGTTGCCGCCTGACAAATCTCCAGGACTGGAACGCCCGAGCTAGCGCAGTGGTAGCAGCTTTGCAACGGTAGAATGAGCCCTCAGGAGGCTGCTTCCTGGCCAATGCGTAGCAGATCTTGTGCAGAGAACGACGCAGCACAAAATGGTTTGCTTCTGCACTGCCCAACCCTTCTTTGCTCCAACGTACCCACAAAGAGTTGGTCATCCACCCGGAACTCTTTTGTCTAAACCATCTGTTCTACCTTGGAGAGTTTTAGCCGTAAGACACCCTCTAGCAAATGAAGTGCCATGGGGAGGTTTGGTACCCCTTTCAATCATAGCTAGACTAGCCTCTGTTAGATTTTCTGTTACATTATCACCCGAAGTGTTACTCGCCCCATTTAGATCGGGCCCGGCATGGTTGGTTCAAGTACCCGGACAGATGGGGTAGACCCACGATTGTTGGAACCTATTGATTCCAGGGCTGGGTTGCTCTCATGAGCCTCGCCCTCCTTGCTAGCTCCCCAAGTACAGATCTCCCTACTCTGACCACAAAGGGAAGGTGGGAGGCTATTTTCCATCCTGGAGAATTCTGTCTGGGCTGGTGAAAGGATTAGTGTGGGGCCTCTGATGTCTACAGTAAGAGTCTGATCAGCCTCAGGACTACCTATTCCTATTCCTTGTGTTCCAATAGTTCTGGATATAAAGATAATTCTTGTCCCAATTTCTAGTTCCTTGAGGCTTAGGTGGGCCATACGCAGGACTAACTTTTAGTCAATCAACTTCAGAAAGAGAGGGTGAGAGGGAGCTGCGTCCTATCTGGGGGGCAGGATGCATCTGAGAACTAGTAGAACCTCTGAGTAGCATTAGCACCCCCTTAATAGCTGATGTAACTGTGTGGGGGTAGAAAGCCTGGAGTCTACACAAAGATACTTCTCCCCCTAAAGGATTGGATGTGCACACATTCGAAGCGAGCTGCTGGACAAGGGTGGGTGAATCAAAATTGATAACAATACAATCCCCCATACCGGGGTTCTTAAGTGGACCCACCCTCCTCACAATTATTATTGAGGGTACCATATGGAATGCAAATCTGGCGTTACTATATAACCAATGTATGACCTTGTTTTTCAGTTCTATAAATGATTCAGGAGTATGGGTTTTAAGTTTAGGGACACTTGTGATAACAAGAACGTATGGGCAGGATTCCGGCGGTAGGTGTAAAGTTCTCAGGTTAGTCCCTTCATCCATATACATCAGATCTGTTGATGGGTAGTTCTGATCAAGAATATCTTTGTAGGATTTCGTTCTCATAACGTTGGAAGAAACAGCTCCTCCATTCCCCCTCGAAAAGGGGGTGGCAGTCTTAGGACATTTGTCCTTTGAAGCAGTAGCCAGCCTACCAGTTAAAACCCTCTCTGGTTGGTACAGAGGATCAGGACAGTTCATTGAAGGGTTGTGATCCATACCCGATGGTAAGGTAAGGTTGCTGGCGCTGTTGCCCGGTAGGCTCGAGGGGAGAATTTGGCAGGGAAGCTGCGAGTCCGGTAAGGGGGGAGTGACCATCTGCTTGGACTTGATAATATCTCCCAGTTTCTCCTCAATGGCTTGTAGGCGAGTTACTATAGGGTGTAGCCTCTTAGAAAACTAATCTTTGATGTGTTCTATTATATAATCAATTGCTGGACGATGCTTGAGCTAACGTATGGTCCTTGTTCCAAGTTGGTGCGCCATGATTGGGGGAGCTCAAAATGCAGGCCCGTTTGTTCCTTAAATTTACCTCACCTCGTTTTCTTTTGCCTTTTATGCAAAGGTTTTTAAAGAGGCCTTCCTCCCGCCCCTGCTGCCGTCTCCAAGCGCGTCCCGCAGGAAAGTGGGCGCGCAAAAGTTTTTAAAGGGGCCTTCGTAACGCCGCTGCTGCCGTCTCCAAGCGCGTGCCGCAGAAAAGCAGGCGCGCAAAAGTTTTTAAAGGGGCCTTCGTCCCGCCCCTGCTGCCGTCTCCAAGCGCGCAAGAACGTAGGAATTAATCAACGGTGCAGGGAACCAATCACTTAAATTTTAAGAGTACTGGCTTAGGGTCTAATCTAGGAATACAGGGTACCGACCACTCAACCATCCAGGTGTGCAGGTGGTGAAGGCCTTATAAGAAAATAATTTAAGGTGCTTTGGTATATATTGTATGAGGGGTATAAAATGCAGGTCACAATTCACAGGAGATGCATTGAGTCCATCATTCTGATGAATTAAGTGTGGTTCATGATTTTAAAGGAGGTATGATGTAGATACAAGCTTGGATATGGGAAAATCTGTGCCTTTTTTGGCCCATAGATGAACCAGAGATGGCAGCACTAGATATCTGGCCTAATCGAGACATGTCGCATGCTTCATGCATAAATCACGCTGCTGTGCTGCTATGCCATTTGTATGACACTACACAAAGTAAAACAATATCATATAAAAAACAAATATCGCAACCCTATACTTAAACAGTAAACATACAAACATTGATGACCAAAAAAACCAAAATCACAAAATAAATATCTAAAACAGAACAATATTGTAAACAAAAGTAAATAACATCTCACCAACACATTAAAACTAAGGAAACATACTCGTAGTTAGGAAAACCAACGGAAAAATAAATTCTAAATAAAGCACACAATAGTAAATTTGTACACACATAAAAATAAGTGACAGGATAGATGCACATTAAATATAGCAAACACTAATAAAGGTTTGTCATAACTGGTGCAAAAATAATTCAAACTAGTATCCATTCACCTAAAGAAATTAAACTTTAAAACAGTTACCAAACAGAAACACTTTTCCCAAAAAACAAAAACAAAACAAACCACAAAAAAACAGCAGAATAAAAAGGCAACAAATACACACAAACTACTTCCTAAAAAAAGAATTACAGCAAGACAGCATCAGTCGGTTGAATTTCAAACCTAAAAAGAAAACTGCGAAACTACAAGAAGTTACTAAATATTACAATCTACGTTTAGCAATAAATACAAGCTAGCAATATTAATAAATTATAAAAACTATATTAAAATAACATAAATAAAACTACACTGCACATATATTTCTCCAAATTACAGGTGCATTGTCTACAAAAAGGAATACATGATATAAGGAAAGTAAAATAAAGGTGGACACAGAGTTACTGGAAATTCACAAAAAGACAGCTTTGAAAGTAAGTATAGTAAGCGAAGCACAAACTTTAAATGAAACTAAAAATAATGCTTTAACAAACTCGTAACTATGGGCCTCATTATGACATTAGCGGTCAGACTGCCAACAGGCTGGAAGAGAGGACCACCAAATTATGACTTCGGCAGTGATGCATACAGAATCCCGCCAAAGCACCGATGGCACTGCCGGTGCGGACAGACCGCCACAGATAATTGAAGGCACGAGCAGGCCGGCAGAGACCAAGTTTCGGTCAGACCTATTACGAGGTTGCACACCGCCAACATTTTTGCCGCGGTCAGAGTACCACAGAAAACCTGGCGGAAATGGACTGTATAAAAGGAGACACTCGCCTCTAGGGAGCTATACTCATCCCAAGCCGCCATGGAACCACAACTAGACTTCATCCCACTGCTCCTGCTTGACAAAAGACTACAGAATCTTTGCCACCGCCGCTGACAGCAACCGTAATTACACACACTAACCTGTTACAGTTTAATACTGTGACATTTTGTACAGTTACATATACTATAGGGAGGGAGCTACGAGGACAACACTCTCACACGTAACAGTACACTGACACGCACACACAAAGACACCCACACATACACAGCACACACACTGCAGCCATCACACACATCACACGCCAAGAACACGCATGCACGGCAATACAGCACAACACCAACACAACTGCACCATCTTGAACACATTGTCAAGCACTCACAACTGAAGCTGGCCAGGGACTAACCACACATACAAAACAATGTACAACCAACAGGGAACGAACACATACAATTACACAACTTAGCAATCAACACAGCACATCATACCTATCATACCACGCACATTCACGCAGTGAAAGCACACAAAGCCACACACCACAACAAATATGTCAACAAAAACACCACACACTACCATCACAACATATATGCAACATACACATGCCAATCACACAATCCACACCCAATCCTAGGAAAGGAAAAGCAGGGCAAAGTTAACTTGAAAACCAGCAGGCCAATGGCCAGTCCAATATAAAAACAATGTGTGCGCCAAAGGCACTATATAGTGCCCCATCTTGACTCCAGACTGCCATGTAACCTCCACAGGTAGGGGCATCAAGGGGGCAGGCAGGCACCTCAGGGATGACTGGGGGTGTTGGGCTTAGGCTTGCGCCGGGGGTTTGATTTAGGCTTGGGGAGGGTTGGATCTACTTGGACGGGCTGACTTCTTGGCAGGGGTGGGGCATGGGTACTGGCGGGGGGGATAGGGGAGCCCTTGGAGGTTATAGGGGTGGCCTTGGGGAGGGAAATGGATCATGTAGGGGTGTTACAGGTGGAGGAATAGGGAAGAGGTCAAACTTCGAGAGGAAAGAATTTTTGAACACATGAGGACGGTCATAACAAAATGTTTGGTTGTGGAGAGAAAGGGAGTGGCTTTCTGAGGTGTTTGTGTGGATGTCCTGGGTGCATGTTTGTGTGAGGTATGCTTGTGGGTGTCTGTTGGGTGGGATAGTGAGGGCGTTTATGTGTCTTGGGCTGAGGGGGGTGGAGGTGCTGGAAGATGCTGTGGATCTGTCTGTTGGGGTTGTGATTGCAGGTATGATGGATGTTCTGCATGTAGGCAGGTCAGTGGTTGGGGTGTCTGCAGGTGTGGTGACTAGGGTGGATGTCTGAGGGTAGAAGAGGTGTGGTGGCTGGATCAATGAATGTTGGTGTGGTGTCAGGAGGTGTGTCAGGTGTTGTGTCTGTGATGCTGTGGGTGGTGGGGGTGTCATGGCAGGTTGTGACTGTTGCTGTGTGTGCAGGTGTATGTTGCTTGTGTGTATGCCTGTGTTGTGTTTTGTGGTGCTTATGTTTGTCTACTCTACCCTTGGATGTAGAGGTGGATGCATGCCTGTGTATGTGCTTTGGCTGGGTCAGGGAAGGGGGATTCGGATTGGGAAGAGGAAGGTGGAGGGGGGACAGTAGACAAAGGGTGACTGGCTGCCGTCAGTGTGTAGGCCAGAACCTCAAAAGATCACTATAGGTCATACAGTGCACCATGAATGCCATCCAGGATTGCATTACTCTGTTGTATCTGAGTTGCCAGTCCCTGGATGGCATTCAGGATGGTCGACTGACCCACAGAGATCGACCTCTGGAGTTCAATAGCTTCCTCACTGAGGGCAGCAGGGCTAAGAGGGGCTGGGGCAAAGGTGCCTGCAGCAAAGAGACACCCACCCTCTTGGGTGAGCTGGCACAGCCAACTGGGTGGGCAACTACAGGAAAGGCAGTGATAGAAAGGGGTGGCAGGCAAAGATGGGTCTGCCACTGTCAGGGGGTGTCCACTGGAGGAGGATTCCGAAGATGATGAACTAGATCCAGTCCACCCACCCGTGGCACTAACCCCACCCTCCAGGCCACTGGGGCTTCCAGTGTCAGTGTTATTGTGACTGGAGGTCATGTGGCCAGAAGCTTCCTCACTCAGCTGTGCACCTTCTCCTTTGCTTGCTGATCCAGATGCCTGGAAACAGAAAGTTAGATAGGGTCATCACATTCTTTACATACCACTTACATCACATTGTGCACATCAGTAACATCACATCTAGTTTTAAAACACCCCCAGGTAGTACCAGTTTAGTGTCAACATCATGCCACAACAAGATACAATGTACATCACTCAATCTTAACAGTCACATACCAGCTAAGCTACCTAGCTCACACCTAGAATACCATGACAGCGGTAGAGCTATCGCACTAACCATTCCATAACAAGGTGACTTGTCCACATGATACAGGGTCCCTATCCACAGGAACATGGACAACGAAGCTATAGGAAATATATGTGATATAGATTTCCACATAACATACACAAACTAAACACATACCAACAAACTGGCCTGATGTCATGTACCAGGCAAAGAAACATTGTATAGTAAACACAAGACAGCATGTTGCACACAAGCCATACCCAAATCATGTCACTGAGTTCACAACCTTCAAAATGGAAATATGCAAACATGTAGCTACTGTAATTGGAATAACCAAATTTCATGTATTCTGACTCATCTTATAACACCTACACATGTACCAATAGTGATGTAGAAAAGGATTATACATATTTCATGGACTAAGTCATCTAACTCATTGTCCACCTGAAAACAAAGTATAGCACTCATAAGGGCCTAATAAGCTCGGAGCATTTATTCACACACAAACACAGGTAGGATATCTACTTTTTCCAGTCAATGGACACCTGTCATGTGCATAAAGGTGACATACAGTTCAATGTATCATGCAATTGTTCTATCAATAGCCCAATGACTGAGTGGCAACATCACTAAATACACATCAGAAATGACTAGCCTTACATCTGTTTGGGAAGAACTTCAGATAGACAAACCACATCTGAGGCTGCCATGACAGGTACAGCCACCATGATGCAAACCAAATGCCTGAATACACATACTATACCACTCACATGTGTATGTCAACTACCACACCTGCACCACATTGGTGTCAGTGCAAACAATAGGTTTCCATGCAACATGGACTCAAAACTTATCCAAAATAGCAACAGAAACTATGTTTGTAACTCATTTCAATGTGGATTCATGACATAACCGTTCAATGTACACATGAGGTTGGCAAAAAACAGTTAAGATTGTAACTGTGAATAACATGTATTGGCCTATTTATCATGCCTACAACACTATGGCTAAGTGAATAACTGTAGCCACTTCCCACCAACAGAACATGAACACTAACATTCATAGCCCTGACACCAATGTATGTGATCCAATAGGTGTCTAGCAATACCTCCATGGTTACCAACATGTAGGACGTCGACTCCGATGGCACATTACACAGGCCTATGTACATCCCCCACTTACCAAGGGGTTCACTTTGCAACAGGACTGAAAAATGTTTTGCAAGTATGGCATGCGAAATGTCAGATGGACATCACAGCCTCACGTGATACGGTCACTCATCAGAAACATTTTTAAAAGTAGGAATGACTTAAAATTGTCAGACTCATATGTTGCACATAGACATGGATCTAGGGACATTGAAATGGACAGAGGTCAAAGACCTGGACAACGTACCATCATTATATTTGGTGTACGGACCTGTAGGTGGAAAGGAACAACCACCAGGGTATGAAAAGCTGTATAGTGGTACACACATTTGACACAGTCACATGTGCATCATCATATACTTCAGTACAGAGGGGACAACATAGGAGAGTAATATGTCCCTATCCAAATTAGAATATGCACACCTGTGGTATGATTGCTCCCAGAGGCAGTACACAGCAGCTCAGGCCGTGGAGCCAAGTGAGAGATGAAGTATGAGATGGCGCTCACGTCCGCCACGTCAAAGAGCATCATCGCTGGCAGAAATAGCCACTGGCCCAAGACCACCAAAGGCAGCAATGTGTTCCAACGGTAATGTCTACCGCTGTTGTATCCGCCTACCGCCATGACGACTTCAGCCAGTGGACTTAGGTCACTTCATAATGTCCAGTATAGTAGGTCAGGCAGCTGCCATTTTAAGGCTCATATATGAACAAAAAATGATTTAAATGTGTCACAAGCTGTAAAGAACAAGTTACTTACCTTTGGTAATGCATTATCTGGTAGAGACAATCTAGCTGTAAATTCCTTACCTTTGAATTCCCTGGTGTCAGCTTTGAATCCAGAATTTTTTGCTGAGCAATACCCTGCGCGTTTGTGCCGCCACAGTCGCCTATAAAGGCATCACCCCGGCACGCTCAGTTTTTACCCACAAACTTCCACGCCAGAAGCGCAGAGTCATGGATAGAACCAACAGTTTGTCTGTACAAAACTAGGGTCCTGAAAGGGATAAACCCTACTAGACATATCCGCAGAGCGGGGAGGCATGGGTGGGTATAAGGAACCTGTAGCTAGATAGTCTCTCTACCAGATAATGCATTACCAAAGGTAAGTAACTTGTTCATCTGATAGAGACTTCTAGCTGCAGATTCCTTACCTTTGAATAGATACCCAAGCCATACCCTCCTGGCGGTGTGCTGTGGATAAATCTCCTTTACACTAAAAAGCCCTGTAGGACTAAACGGGCAAAGTGTCCATCTCTCCATACCAGATGGTCCATGCAGTAATGCTTTGCAAACATGTGCAAGATGCCCACGTTGCCGCCTGACAAATCTCCAGGACTGGAACGCCCGAGCTAGCGCAGTGGTAGCAGCTTTGCGACGGTAGAATGAGCCCTCAGGAGGCTGCTTCCTGGCCAATGCGTAGCAGATCTTGTGCAGAGAACGACGCAGCACAAAATGGTTTGCTTCTGCACTGCCCAACCCTTCTTTGCTCCAACGTACCCACAAAGAGTTGGTCATCCACCCGGAACTCTTTTGTGAGGTCAAAGTAGAACAACACTGGTCTTTTTGGGTCCAGTCACTCCTCTTCCTTAGAGTGATGTGGTGGAACAAAGAAGGTGGGCAGGGTGATGTTCTGAGCCAGATGAAATAGAGTCACCACCTTGGGGTGGAAAGAGGCACCAGTTCTGAGTACCACCGTGTCTAGATAGATAATGAGATGTGGTGGCTTTGATGACAGAGCTTGAATCTCACCCACCATCCTGGCAGATGTTATTGCCACTAAGAAGGCTGTCTTGATGGTGAGCAGCCAGAGGGGACTGGTGTCTAAAGGCTCGAAGGGAGCACACATAAGAAATGTGAGGACCAGATTTAAGTTCCATTGGGGCATTGCAAAGGGCGTAGGGGGGAAACATATGTACAAGCCATTTGAGGAATCTATGTACAATGGGGGATTTGAAAAGTGAAGGCTGGTCAGGCAGCTGAAGGAACGCCGATAAGGCAGAAAGATAGCCCTTGAGAGTACCCAAGGCAGAACCCTGCTGGGCAAGGGAAAGTATGAAGAGAAGGGAAGCAGAAAGATGATCAAAAGACCTTTCTGTACAATAATATATACAAAGCGTTTTCATTTTAGTGGAGGGACGCCTGGCTGCCAAAATAACTTTACAGACTTTGTGAGGAAGGTCAAAAGTCATCAACTGCCGCCGCTCAATTTCCACACATGAAGGTGCAGAGTTGACAGGTTTGGGTGGAGAACCTTCCCCTGCTGCTGCAACAGAAGATCCTCCCAAAGGGGCAACCTTACTGGAGCATTGATGCTCATTTGGAGAGGCTCGGGATACCAGACTCTCCGTACCCAATCCGGAGCCACTAGGATGACTTGGGCCCGGTCGTTCTTGATCTTCTTGAGAACTCTGGGCAGAAGTAGTATGGGCGGAAAAGCATACAGGAGGCCTGAAGTACACAAAAAGCGTTGCCTAGCAATTGCTGCCTTGGAAACTCCAGCACCCAATACTGCTGACATTGTGCGTTCTCTGCAGAGGCTAAGAGATCTAACCAAGGCTCTCCCCACTGCTGAAAGAGTCCTTGCGCCATCTCCAGATGGAGATACCATTTGTGATCCGCTAGGCATCGACAGCCGAGTTTGTCCACTCTGGTGTTTAGAGAACCTGCCAGGTGTTGAACTATGAGGGTTGTACCCTGCTGTTCCAGCCATGTCTAGAGACGCAGAGCCTCTTGACAAAGGGTCCACAACCTCACACCACCCTTCTTAGTGCAAGTGTTCACAGACAACACCACTGCAATGTGGTACTGCAACATCTTCCTTTTTACATTAGGAAGAAATGCTTTCAATGCCAGTCGGATTGCCCGGAGCTCCAGTAAGTTGATATAGAGTCCAGATTCTGCCGGAGACCAGAGGCCTCTGATCTCCGCCTCTCCCAGATGGCCGCCCCATCCCAGAAGTGACACTTCTGTCACTACTGTGAGATCTGGTTGGGGAAGGGGGAGGAGGCTGCCTCTGACCCAATTACAGTTCACTGACCACCACTGAAGGTCTTTTGCAGTTCCCTCCGAGATCTGAACCGTGTCGGTAAGATTTCTCTGATGCTGCGCTCCACTTGAACTTCAGGTCCCACAGCAGAGCCCTCTTATGCCATCTGGCATGTTTGCTCGGGAGGATAAACCCAAAACTGCACTGTGTCCAGAATGGCTCAGATGAAAGGAAGTTTTTGAGAGTGAGTCCAGTGTGACTTTGGCACATTTATAGTGAACCCCAGCAAATGCAAGAGGTTTGCCGTTGTCTGAAGGTGGCTGACGAGAGCCTGGGGCGTAGGAGCCTTCAAAAGCCAGTTGTCGAGGTAGGGGAAGACTGAAATCCATAACCTGCGCGGATGAGCTGCTACCACAGCTATCACCTTGGTGAACACCCAAGGGGGACTGGTGAGACTGAAGGGGAGCACAGTAAACAAAGTGCTCATGGCCCACCTTGAACTGCAAGTAACGCCTGTGGGCGGGCAGGATGGGGATGTGAAAATACGCATACTGCAAGTCCAACGCTACCATCCCGTCTCCTTGGTCTAGGGCAGACAAGACCTGAGCAAGAGTGAGAGCGAGCATCTTGAATTTCTACTTTTTGAGGAAGAGACTGACATCCTTTAACGCCAAGATAGAGTGAAGACCCTTGTTCTTTTCTGTAATCAGAAAGTAGCAGGAATAACAACCACTGTCTACTTCTGACATCGGGACCCTTTCTATGGCTCCATTGGCCAAGAGAGCAGTAACTTCTTCTCGGAGCAAGATTGAATGATCCTCCATCAGCTGTTCTTTCAATGGAAGGATAGAGGGAGACTGGAAGGGGAGGGAATAGCCCTTCTGTATGATCTGCAAAACACATTTGTCCGATGTTATGGACCGCCAGTGAGGGAGATTAAATTGAATCTTCCCTCCAACTGGATGAACATGGTCTTGCAGAATCATACTAGGAGGGTTTGGTTGCTGTAGAAGAGGGGGGGTGGGTGGTGGCAGACTTCTGGCTAGACCCTCTGGGTCTGAAGGTCCCACGAACTTGTCCTTGCACTGGATACTGTAATGATGGAGGACGGGGGCTGACCTGTGGGTGGTGTCCTACCACGCCCCTTCCAAGGCCTCAAAGGGGGAGAAAGGCAGACTGCTAGCGAGCAGGTGCCGAGAGGCCCAAGGATTTGCCTGTAAATCGAGAGTCCTTGAACCACTCAAGCGCCGAGTCTGCCTTTTCTCCAAAGAGGCGTGAGCCTTAGAATGGCATGTCTATCTGGTTTGCCTGGACATCCCCCGAAAAGCCATTTATACAAAGCCAGGTGTGACAACGAAGGGCCACTGTAGATGCAATCGCCCTGCCCAGTAAGTCGATTGTATCCAAACCACACTGAATCGTAAACTTGGCTGCATCTCTCCCATCTTTGACAGCTTGAGAGAGAGTGTCCCATATGCCCTCCGGAACCTGGGGCAGCAACTGTGCCACCGTATCCCATAAAGTATGGGAAAAACAACCCAATAGGCATGAGGTGTTTACGGACCTCAATGCCAGGCTGGAGGAAGAAAACATCTTCTTCCCCAGTTGGTCCAGCCTCTTGGATTCCCTATCCAGGGGAGCGGAAGGGAAGGCGCCATGGGAAGTGTAGGCTTGGACCACCAAACTCTCTGGGGTGGGGTGTTGAGTGAGGAAACTAGGGACAGTAGGAGCTGGTCGATGGCGGTGGTCGACTGTCCTATTTACAGGAGCCCCTGTGCTGGGTTTGGACCACATCCCCATCAGGACATCAGTAAGGGCTTTGTTGAAGGGTCTGATGTAGCAGCCCCTGGCTGAAGCACCTCTGTCAGGATGTTAGTCCTGACCAGCACCGTAGGCAACTCTAGGTCCAAGACCTCATCTGCTCTATGCACCACCATGGCATATGAAGCTCCCTCCTCCATAACCACGGAAGGAGAGGAGAGCATGCCAGTATCTGGAGAAGTATCCAGTCCATTGGCTTCACCTAGATCCTCATACCAGTCCTGCTCTAAACCATACTGTAAGGGGTCCTCAGACCCCTTCCATTTATCACCTGTGCCTGGCTGTTCAAAATAACCCTCAGGCACTGATCTGAAATATCTTCAACAAAATTGTCAAAAGAAAGGTAGTGGGTAGCTCGATCCAGGACATGCGCTTAACCAGCGCTCAAGGAAAACAACTGATGTACATGCGCCAGGGTGGTGCCTTTATAGGCTACCATGATGTCACAGACTGTTCCAATGATGCCGACGCCACGCAGAGCCAGACACCACCCAACAGCACGCACAGGATATTGCTCATCAAGAAATTCCAGATTCGAAGTTGACGCCTGGGAATTCAAAGGTAAGGAATATGCAGCTAGAAGTCTCTACAAGATACATATCTACAACATTGTGTTCACTGCTGGTTTTGGGCAAACATGTAGCAATGTGCATGAATTATGTACAGGATCTCAAATAGATGTGTTTTAAGTAATGTAAATGTAGTAGCATAGTCAACAGAGCAATTACAATATTACATGTTATATGTGTCCTCTATATGAGCAACATGTTAAGAACTTTAATGTCACATACACTGTCAGTGACATGCTTTCCCATTTCTAAAATATGATACAGGAAAGGGGACGTGAATGCACTAATAAGCCATTATTCGCCTACATATGTTCAGTGTACAACGTTTCAACAGTTTCATGTGCCATTTCAGAGCATTATGTGACCTAGGTCTTATCATACTTATGATGTACAGAATGAGTGATACACATACATTCAGTTTTTTCCCCCACAGTTACCCTGGCATGAGAAGAGTGAGAGAACCTCCAGTGTACCGTCCACTAGCAGATCATGGAGGAGCGACGCGATTCAGATCTTCCACCTGGATAGGCATACAATCATGGATCTCTGTTGTCAGTTGGAGCCAGATCTGATGCCTGCCATTCGTAATCCCCATAGCATACCACACATTGTACAAGTTATGTAAGTGATGCATTTCCTGGCCACAGGTTCCTTTCAAAATACAGTGGCCCTAACTGCAGTGATGTCTCAGTCTATGTTCAGTCTTGTCTTGAAGGCTGTACGGTCTGCATTGTTGAAACACAGCATGAAGATATGGCCCATGTAAAGGATGATTTTTATGCTTTGGGACACATTCCACATGTGATTGGAGCCATAGATGGCACCCATGAAGCCTTGGTTCCACAAATGCCAATGAACAGGTGTATAAGAGCAGGAAAAACTTTGACTCCATTAATGTCCAAGTGGTCTGTTTGACAGACCTCTACATTTGACAAGTTTTTGCGAGGTACCTGGGGTCAGTCCATGATTCCTTCATCAGGCGGAACAGTAAGAACCCACTGATGAGACAACAATACACAGAGGGGGCCTGGCTGGTTGGTGTAGGAAAGTACCATCTTGCCTGGCATGTTACCCCCATTTTTACTGTATGTATGTTTATTTTTGCCTCTGTCACTGGGATCCTGCTAGCCAGGACCCCAGTGCTCATAAAGTATGCCCTGTATGTGTTCCCTGTGTGGTGCCTAACTGTATCACTGAGGCTCTGCTAATCAGAACCTCAGTGTTTATGTTCTCTCTGCTTTTAAAATTGTCACTGCAGGCTAGTGACTAATTTTACCAATTCTCATTGGCACACTGGAAAACCCTTATAATTCCCTAGTATATGGTACAAAGGTACCCAGGGTATTGGGGTTCCAGGAGATCCCTATGGGCTGCAGCATTTCTTTTGCCACCCATAGGGAGCTCAGACAATTCTTACACAGGACTGCCACTGCAGCCTGAGTGAAATAGCGTCCACGTTATTTCACAGCCATTTGACACTGCACTTAAGTAACTTATAAGTCACCTATATATTGAACCCTCACTTAATGAAGGTTAGGTGCAAACTTACTTAGTGTGTGGGCACCCTGACACTAGCCAAGGTACCCTATGCCTATAATCATTATTCAATGCAAAATCTACCCTGATTAAACAGTACTTGTGAGATGGAAAACTACAAATGTCTTCTTTATGCAAGAGGTAGGATAGGCGACAGTAGAATATAGTTGATGAATGACTCACATGATCTATGGTTAAATAGTATTTACTGAAAAGTGCACAGCAAAATTACTGAATTGGATCAAACATAACACAAAGGAAACAGTGAAGGGTTCTGTCATGGTGGATGAAATCATCAGGATAGCTGCTACAACATTTGGAGACACAAGTTCAGTGTCCTTGTACCATAGGAAAATGGAGATAGCTTTCAGAAAAGTCAGCAGGATATATCTGTGCCACACAAGGGAAACCAAGCAGTAGAGTTTCCCTTCCTGGTAGTGGTTTTGGTCTTGGCATCCGCTCCTCCTGAATGTTATGGGGAGACATCCACGTTTGCTGGGGAATTCTTCAGCTACAGAGACAGAGGTGTCTAAGGCATGTCCTTCCTCTGGCATGGCCTCCATTCCATTAGCAGCCACAGATGTAGAAGGGGCTGTCGTCTCATTGCTAGTGAAAGGGATCAACTGGTGTGTATAAAACCTACTCAGTATGGTATTCATGTCTCTCAGCACCCCTGCAGTGGAAGCCAAGAGGGCATTTAGGGCCTGCCACTGCTGCATGACTTCCTGGTGTTTGTCCCTCTGCAGCTGGTTGATCTCCCCATCATGGCAAGCACCTGGCCCATCATGCCTTGGGATTGTTGGTAAGCTCCTAAGACTTAAGAAATGGTGTCCTGGCCAGTTGTACCCCCAGGAGCCTCAATCCTTTGGCCCACGCCATCACTCCCATGCACCCTACACCCTTGTGCCTGTGCCCCTGGCACAGTTTGCCCACTCCCACTGCTGCCAGGTCCATCACTGGGTTTATGACAGGAGACTCAGTTACCTGTACTGGGGGGCACAAGATGGTAGACACTGTCCTTGGAAAACAGGTTTGAAGGTGAATGGTTGTCTGTGACGTTCAAGCAACAGGGATAGGATGAGTCAATATATGGGGGGGGGGGGGGGGCTGGGCAGGGTGAGGCTCACAAGTGTTGACTGACCAGGAGTCCCAGATGGGCCAGCTTCATTCTCAATGTCCACACATCCAGGGTTGTATTTCTCACTGAGGGCTTCATCCAACGGGGTAGTGGCAGTCTTGGGTGCCTTTTCCATGGTGACACTGGCTAGGTTACCTGTAGGCGAAGTGGAACACACAGTTGCTGAAAGTAATGCAACAAGTAATAGCAAAGTTTGACCACAAGACATGCCTTGTGACATGCACACAAAGCCTTTACTTGATCCCCTGATATGACAATGACACTTGCTTCCACATCTTGGATAGGTCTATATGGGACAGAGATTTTGAATTGCATACACCTTGCTCCAAGATGTTGGAGTATCTTGGTGGTTAGATTACTTTTCATTGACTCATCTTTTCTGACTGATGACTTACCATATTAAAGTGATCTTCAAGTTAGGTGTATAGCATCACTGAGTCAATTAACAGCTGCACAATGTACTATGGTAATCGTGCTGGCCAAAAGTATAGGTGTAACCATTATACTGGTAGCCTCTGTATGGGTGTACTCAAAGTACATCCAGCTTCCTATATTGGTGCACGCCCCCCCCCCCCCCCCCAGTTGAGTACATTACATTGTTTGGATGGTGATTTAAAGGCCAGTTTAGTAGGGAAACAGCTGTGCCTGTGTGTTGCTTCTAATAGTACTGACAGATGGCCATAGCATTGATGTGATTGCCATGGACTGTACAATAGTGGAGGTCAGGTGGGTTGAATTGTTTGTTTCACATGCAGGGCTATTTACCTAGTAGGTCAAAGTTCTGGTTTCCTTAATGGTAGAACAGTGCATCCTGGGAGTTGTAGTGCTGTCAGTCCCTTTACTACCCACGCCATACACACAGCGTACCCCCAGGTGTGTTTAGTTGACATGTGGTATGCCAGAGAGGTGTATTTGAACACAGGGGTGGTGAATGGGCTGGCTGTTAATGTGGCCAAAGGTGATCAGTGAGCATGAAGGACATTGCAGTTTGGTGACAGCTGTATTGCGATTTACCTGACTCGACTCCCCCCCCCAGGTATTCCTGTCAAGCCCTCAGAATGCAGGATGTCCAAGACCTTCTCCTCCCATGATGTGAGAGTTGTAGGAGGAGGTGGGGGCCCACCATCAGTCTTGAGGACTGCCAGCTGGTGTCTGGCAGCCATGGATCATACCTTCCCCAGGAAGTCGTTCCACCTCTTCCTGATGTACCCCCCGTGCGCGAGGAGCTGCCTACAGAATTCACTCGGTCAACTATTCTTTGTCACAGCTCTATTTTGCTGGCGACAGATGCTTGCTGGACTTGTGCTCCAAATAGGTGTGGCTCTACTCTGATGATTTTGTCCACTATGAACCTCAATTCGTCAGCTGTGAAAGGGGAATGTTTGTGGGGACATGGTAATGGTGGAGAAGACCATGAGAAAGAATAAAATAATTAGGTAAATCAGTGGTGATGAGGTGTGGGTGCTGTGATGTGAGTTGTTGGCCGGTGGTGTTGAATGTGTGGGGTACTAATCTATGTGTTTGGTGTGTTGCGCAGGTGTGGGATGAGTGCTATGTGAAATGTGTAGTGGTGCCTATTCTATGGTTGGTAAATATTTTTGTGCGGCCTCTATCTAGCAGTGTATGGTATTCAGGTTGCAAAGGATTGTGGGGTGTGTTTTACAGTGCAGTGTTTAGGTGTGTGGATGTGTGTCAGGTGTGGGGTTTTCAAACTCTCCAATGTGAAGCGGTATATTACTGATGTGACTGCCACGGTTCACACCACCATGGAAGAACTGCTATTGTGATTTGTGGGTCGCGATAGGATCCAAGGTTTTTTGGCAGGCTGGCGGTGGGACCGCCTCTACCCCGCCCTCCAGTGTCCTGGTGGCAACAGACTTCGCTGTGCGAGCCGTAAAAAGGCAGTTGAGTTAGCGCCAACATGTCGTTCTTGCCAAAAGACTGTCAAACTCATAATGAGGCCCTAAATGTTGATAAAAAACTGCAACTAAAGAAAACTGAGCTAAAAACACCACCAAATAGACCTACAAAGCAGAATTCAATAACTAAAACGAAGTAAAAACAAAATCCAGAACATAAGCTAATGTCTAGCTTCAATGTAAGAATGATAAAATAAATATCACAAAATATTTTTTCCCCCATAAAAGTAATATATATTTTCTATAATGTAACACCCGGAAACAGCAAAATATAGCAAATTCCAACAAGTGAAGCTGTAATCACATTAGAAAGGATATACTTATAGTAAAGAGATCACCACCAGTGAAACACATTGGGAATGCACCAAATAGTTTTCAAACACATGCTATGGATGGGCTACCACTAAAAGTGAAAGAGTTGAAAGTACTAATGAACATAACCATTCCCCTAATATTACTGAAATGAAGTTAGAAATATTTGAAAGGACCAAAAAAAGAGGCTAGTATGAGCTCACATAAACCAACAGGAATAATACCTAAAATATTATACCAAACATTCTCGGACAAGCAACAGGGAAACTGCCTGTCATACCAACCCAAAAAGTTTAGTTGCAGGAGCATGTAGAACAGCAAGGTGATCACCAGTAGTACCTAAATAATATGCAGGCATAAGGCCTGATTATGAGTTTGGTGGTCGGATTGCCAGACTGCCCTGCCGGCGGTCTTCCAGACCACCCTATTAGGAGTAATATAGGCAGGACCACCAATCGGCAAGCAAAAATGGCAGACCGCCAGCAGCATGGTGGGCTGGATCTAGGCAATCTGACCTCTAGCGAGGTCGGCACCGTGGCCAGCCACCGAGCTTACTACAAGCACACAGTCACTGTGACGGACCACAGCAGTTCGCTGTCAGTAAAGTAACAGACAACCCAACATTGGATGAATTCAAAATCACAGCTGGCACATATTGGCCAAGTGGACACACCTGCAAAGGACATTATAAAACACACCCCTTCACAGACAACAATCCTTTGCACTTACACAGCAAGACAAAGAAGCCCAAGCAATTGAAATCCATCAAGTATAAAGATTAGCCACCTATTTTTAGGCACCCCTTTCTTTCACCATTCCATTGAACACTCTCCACACACTTTTATCCATTCATAACCCTAGTGCACTTCCCCTGTTAAGTAAGTCACTGTCACCTTCATTAGTGTTTTTCCACCACATCACGTTCCAAAAATCAATGTTTTTCCAAAGATGAGTTAAGAGTCATGGTGAATGAAACATTAGTGTACATACACAATTGTTTGGCACACAAGTCCATCATACTCCTCTCAGTAGTAAAATGGAAATGTGGGACAGGATTGTCAACAGAGTGAATGCTGTAGGCACCACTCTGCGCACAAAGAAGGACATCAGGAAGAGGTTGAATGACCTCAGGGACAAGGTCTATTCCCTGGTCTCCAGGCACTAGATTCAGGCCGGTGTTAATACAGTTTTCCTGGGAGGAGAAGGTCCTGGCCATCCTGCATCTTGAGAGGAATACCTGGGGGAGTGCAGTCCAGTAAGTCACAACACAAAATGTCATGAAAATGCAGTGTCATGCGTGCTCAAAACTCAGCTTTGCACACAGTCTTATTCATGCACCTCACCAATATTCAATACCTAGAGTATCTAAGTGTTAACACTGTCAATGTGTATTATTGGACCCAGCATCACAGTTACCAAAGCCCATCATATGTCCAAATAGGGCCTGGAAATCTCAATACCAAAACACATTCCAGGATCCATCGCATGTCCCAAAATGACACTGTATGCACAAACAGATACAGCCTGCATACAGATATGTATAAAAACAGTTAACAAGTATTGGGGCGTAGTGGGAGTGACCCGACAAACTCCCAGCAGGTCCCGTTTCAGCATCTCCAACTACCAGCCCAATGTTCTCTTGTTCAAAGACCCCTGTTTCCAAACTATCAAATGAAGTTTACTCACCTGGGTGGGTAACATTGGTCAAGTGTGTGTAGTACAGGGAGTGACCTGGCTGCAACTCCCGGGAGACACGGTTTCTGCAAATCCAACCACCAGCCCAGTGTTCTCTTGTCCGATGAGCCTTGTTTGTCAACTCACAAATGAACTTCACTCACCGGGTTTGGGGGGGGGGGGGGGGGGGGGGGGGAATTGGGGGGGGGGGGTTGGAGGGAGTAACATTTGTATAGTGTGTGTAGTAAAGAGAGTGATATGAATGCAACTCCCTGGAGGCCTTGTGTTTGTAACTTGAAACACCAGCACAGTGTTCACTTCTCAATATACCCATTTGTTAACTCTCAAACGAAGTTGACTCACCTGGGAGGATACCATTTGTCAAGTGTTGGGAAGTAGAGGGAGTGACCCAACTGCAACTCCCAGGAGGCACTGCTTCTCCAACTCCAACCACCAGCCCAGTGTACACTTGTCCATATACCCCTGTTTGGTAACACTCAATTGAAGTATATTCACCTGGGACAATGCCATATGTATAGTTTGTGTAGTACAGGGACCTGACTGCAACTCCCAGCAGGCCATGTACCTGTTATTTCAACCACCAGCACAGTGGTCACATGCCTCAATATATCTGTTAACTCTCAAATGAAGTGTACTCACCTGTGGGATAACATAGGTCTTGTTGGTGTAGTACAGGGAGTGACCAGACTAACTCCCAGCAGGCTCTGTTTCAGCAAATCCAACCACCAGCACAGTGTTTTCTGGTCCAAAGACCTCAGTTTGACAATTCACAAATGAAGTTTACTCACCTGGGAGTGAGCAAGCACAGATCATGCTTAAATCAGAGACAAGACATGTCTCTCTCTACATACCTTCATCTTGACTTGCTAACCCAAGAAGAAACTATTGAGGACAGAAAGGACAGCTTACCCAGTGTATGCAAGAAGTATTCACGAGGTCTCAAGATGCATCACCAGATTGGAAGCAGCAGCAGCAGATATTGACCCAGCACTGTTCACACAAAGACTCCAGTTACATATGCAACCAAGTCCTCGGTCTGCCTGCATCCCATTCAACTAAGCCTCCAAATGGTCAAAGCCATATATTGCCTCTCCACTGTGTTGGCTTCACTGGTGGCAAGATGTCATTTTCAGGCCATCCTACCAAGTGCAACTGATCTACACAGCTTAGCAGCTGCTTGAGTGTAAATGACTTAGGATGCTTCACACATGTTAATACACCTAATACCATGGTTAATTGCCACAACTGGATTAACTACAACTAAACTTTGTGTAGGCTCTCTGCTTAATATAACTCTAAACATTTGAAGGTAGATTTCACGATACAACCATTAACAATGTATGTTTTACCTCAACAGGTGGACTTTCCACTGGGAACATGGAGGCCAGAGAACCTCTAAATCCACCCCCATGGATGAAGCCCTCAGTTAATATGCCAATCCTTGATGTTTGAACGAGGAGGACGGTTCTGGCTCATCTGGGCAACCTGGTCAGATGGCAACAGTAAGTCTCACTGTGTCCACAATGTCACCTACCAGGCTGCATTGCTTCAACATCACAGGCAACCATTCACCCTCCAACCTGTGTCCCAAGCACAGTGCCTACCATTTTGCACCCCCCAGGCCTGGATCCTGAGGAGCAGTGCAACTCTTCGGACAACAAGGGTCTAGGAACAAGTTGGGGGGGGGGCACATTGTGGTAAGGGCATAGACCTGTGGCGGTAGGGTTCGCAGGAGAGATGCTGTGGGCTAGCACGGTGAGGCCACTGGGGCTTCTCTTGGCCAGGACACCATCAGCCATGCCTTCGGGGTCTATCAAGAGTCCCAAGGCGTGATGGGCCAGGTGCTGACCAAACTCCAGGAAATCAAACCGCTACAGAGGGACATCCATCAAGACAAGCGAGAACAGATGGAGGCCCACAATAACAACATGGTCTCCCTAACAGAGGTTTTGAGGGACATACATACATTCCCCCAGCCCCTCCCCCCAAGCCCAGCTTTTTAACACCAGTCTACCCCTTCCTTTGGTCAAACAGCAGGCCCAGCATCACCAGTGCCAGCCACTGGAAGGGAGACCCAGCCAGAGGAACACCAAGGCCCAGACACCCCTGCCTCTGTAGCAGCAGATTACCCCCCACCCCAGGTAAGCAGGGACATCCAGCAAATAATCCAGGAAGTGTGGCTGGCAAGAACTCAGCACTCCCAGTAATAACCCTCTTCCTTATGGACCTCCTTGGTGTGTTACACATTCACTTTGGACTGATCCTGAACCAGCTACCATTTCCAATGGGAGGAGTACTCTGGACTTTAGACTCCCAGTGGTGTGGCATCTACTCCAGTGATTTCATTCACCATGACTGACCCCTTCACATTTGAATTTTTGTTATGTCACATATATTTTCTGTTAGTCATAGCTGCACAATAAAATCACCCTTCACCGACTCGGTTTGCTGATTTTGATTTCATATTTAGCCATGTAGAGATCATACCTTGTGAACCATACAATGATGATCCAAGCTACTTGTCCAAGATGGGATGTGTTGCATGTACACAGTGTCCAGCTCAGATAAAATAAAGTAATAAAAATGTTATTACAGTGTGCAGCACTTAGGCTGTGAATCTGTCAGGTCTATCGGAAAGTAAAAATGGTAGACTCATTCTGAGTAAATGAACATGTTGACAGGTACAGACCGCCATGAAGGGAGGAAGGGATTTGTCAGACATTGTCCTGTAGAATAAGCACTGATGTGGTTTCTGTCAGCAGCTTGACCCTTATCACATACCACACTGAAGTAATCCAACTCCACATAATCCAAGATACAGACAGATGGCAGTATAACAGTTCCTGATCACAGGGCCATCATAATCCATTGCTCATGCATCCGGTGGTATGACACAAACATATGTCAGTGTTGTGGCATAGGCACTGTGGCCTACATTGATGAAACATCTACATAAGGGTCAGACAAAAAGAGTGTTTAGGCAAAGTGAAGGAAAAATGACTTGGTTGTAAGCTAGGACTACATATTTCATGCCACATGATGACACACATGATGACACACATAATGACACACATGATGCAACTGGCCCACCACAGCACACAAAACCAGTCCAGTGGGCACTTCTGACCATCCACCAAAACACTGCATGCTGTCTTGGCTCAGCTCTCATACCCACCAAACTATGTGCCCTACATTACATGGAACACTCCATGTCCACTTCCTATGTCAGAACAGCATCACATACCTGCCAATGTCAACTCTGAAATGCCCACATGAAGATGTCATGGTGAAGGTACCTGTACAATGAGCAAAACAAGGAGTATTAGCTTTAAACCATACAAATGACACAAATCACGTAGCAAGCATCTGGAAAACAAAGTACATTGCAAAGAATCTGACGCAAACAAAGCAACATCATGAAAGTGGGGATGTGTCAAAAGCTATCTCATCAAGCAGCTTTTGGCTGATTATTGCAGAGTATTAGCCGCCCAGCTGTATCCAAAACATTCAACTGTAAGCATTCTCACAACTACAGTTCCTCACACAGTCACAGTCATAACATCACATCACAAGACATACTTACACTCATGAAAGGTAGCTACGGATTAGATCTTCTCGCAAGTCAGCAGCTTCCTCTTCACCACTGTAATCCTCAGATGGCATTCCAGGATTCTCACCTGGTGGCACTGCAGGCTCCTCCTCCGCTGGGATGTACAGGATATTCCTCCGCAAGAGGACTTTGTGGAGCATGCAGCATGCCACAGCGATCTGACACTTTCCCAGGGTAGTAGAGGAGGGCTCTACCAGTCCTGTATAGACACCTAAATCTGGCCTTCAGGAGCCCAAAAGCCCTTTCAACTGGCATCCGTGTTCTTCCATGGGCCTCATTGAAGCAGACTTCCCCTGGCGTAGTTGAATTCCTCAATGGCATCAACAACCAAGGACAGTTTGGATATGCTGAGTCTCCTGTTAACGAATAGGACATAAATTAGCCAACGAGTCCCTCACTTCATGATTATAGCACATGACATTGCTCACAGGTGCAAAGTTACTGTGGTGTGAGGGCACCCTTGCACTAGCAAAGGTGCCCCCACGTTGTCCAGGGCCAATTCCCCAGACTTCGTGAGTGCGGGGATACCATTATACATGTGCACTACATATATGTCCATACACATATGTAGCGTCACTATGGTAACTCCGAATATGGCCATGTGAGGTGTCTAACATCATGGAATTGTCCCCCCCATTCCAAATGTGGCATTGGGGCCAATCCCACGCAAATGGGGGCTCCACCATGGTCCCCCAATACTGCCAAACCAGCTCTCTGAAGTTTCCACTGCAGCCCCAGCTGCTGCCACCTCACAGACAGGTTTCTGCCCTCCTGGGGACTGAGCAGCTCAATTCCAGGAAGGCAGAACAATGCATTTCCTTTGGGAGGAGGGTGTTGCATCCTCTCCCTTTGGAAATAGGTTTTACAGGCTTGGGAGGGGTAGCCTCCCAGAGCCTCTGGAAATGCTTTGAAGGGCACAGAGGGTGCCCTCCTTGGATAAGCCAGCCAACACCGGTTTAGGGACCTCTAGCCCCTGCCTTGGCACATAACTGGACAAAGGAAAGGGAAGTGACCAGTCCCCTGTCCATCACCACCCCAGGGGTGGTGCCCCGAGCTCCTCCAGTGTCTCTCTGCGTTCTGCCATCTTGTTTTCAGGGTGATCATGGAACTCTGGGAGCACCAGAGTAGCCAGTGCCAGCAGGTGACGTCAGAGACCCCTCCTGATAGGTGCATAGCTGGTAGGTAGCCAATCCCTCTCTCAGGGATATTTAGGGTCTCTCCTCTGGGTGGTTCCTCAGATTCGGTTTGTAAGATTCCTCCAGGACTCCTCTGCTTCAGCTTCTGACCATCAGATCAATCGTAGACGGCTCCAGGAACCACAACAAAGTTTCCAGGACGATCCCTGTGACCTGCAACTTCAGCTCCAGCCAGCATTTGCAGCAGTTTTCCAAGGTGTGCACGCTTTGAGAACTGCCTGTCTTCACCCTGCACCAGAAGAACCAAAGGAATCTCCCATGGAGTGACGGAGTCATTTCCCTGCTTCTGCAACGACCGTTACACTGGGACTCCTCTCCTGAGGACGAGCGTGCTCGCTAGAACACAGGTAGTGAACTAAAGTGGCCCACTGTCCCAAAGGTCCAGCTGTCCAAATTTGGTGGAGGTAATAGCTTGTCTCCCTGTGCTGCAACAGAAACCCCTGTGCACGGCGTCTTCTGCAGCTCCTTGGGCTTCTGTGCACTTCTTCCAAGAATCCTTTGTGCACAGTGTAGCCCAGGTCCCCAGCACTCCGTCCTGCGATGCACAGCTCCCAGAGTTGTTCTCCGGCAGTGTGGGACCTTCTAGTGTATGTACGAAAGTACCATCTTGCCTGGCATGTTACCCCCATTTTTCACTGTATATATGTTGTTTTAGTTGTATGTGTCACTGGGACCCTGGTAACCCAGGGCCCCAGTGCTCATAAGTGTGCCTGAATGTGTTACCTGTGTAGTGACTAACTGTCTCACTGAGGCTCTGCTAATCAGAACCTCAGTGGTTATGCTCTCTCATTTCTTTCCAAATTGTCACTAACAGGCTAGTGACCATTTTTACCAATTTACATTGGCTTACTGGAACACCCTTATAATTCCCTAGTATAGGGTACTGAGGTACCCAGGGTATTGGGGTTCCAGGAGATCCCTATGGGCTGCAGCATTTCTTTTGCCACCCATAGGGAGCTCTGACAATTCTTACACAGGCCTGCCACTGCAGCCTGAGTGAAATAACGTCCACGTTATTTCACAGCCATTTTACACTGCACTTAAGTAACTTATAAGTCACCAATATGTCTAACCTTTACCTGGTAAAGGTTAGGTGCAAAATTACTTAGTGTGAGGGCACCCTGGCACTAGCCAAGGTGCCCCCACATTGTTCAGAGCCAATTCCCTGAACTTTGTGAGTGCGGGGACACCATTACACGCGTGCACTACATATAGGTCACTACCTATATGTAGCTTCACAATGGTAACTCCGAATATGGCCATGTAACATGTCTATGATCATGGAATTGCCCCCTCTATGCCATCCTGGCATAGTTGGCACAATCCTATGATCCCAGTGGTCTGTAGCACAGACCCTGGTACTGCCAAACTGCCCTTCCTGGGGATTCAATGCAGCTGCTGCTGCTGCCAACCCCTCAGACAGGCATCTGCCCTCCTGGGGTCCAGCCAGGCCTGGCCCAGGATGGCAGAACAAAGAACTTCCTCTGAGAGAGGGTGTGACACCCTCTCCCTTTGGAAAATGGTGTGAAGGCAGGGGAGGAGTAGCCTCCCCCAGCCTCTGGAAATGCTTTGTTGGGCACAGAGGTGCCCAATTCTGCATAAGCCAGTCTACACCGGTTCAGGGGACCCCTTAGCCCTGCTCTGGCGCGAAACTGGACAAAGGAAAGGGGAGTGACCATTCCCCTGACCTGCACCTCCTCTGGGAGGTGTCCAGAGCTCCTCCAGTGTGCTCCAGACCTCTGCCATCTTGGAAACAGAGGTGCTGCTGGCACACTGGACTGCTCTGAGTGGCCAGTGCCACCAGGTGACGTCAGAGACTCCTTCTGATAGGCTCCTTCAGGTGTTGCTAGCCTATCCTCTCTCTTAGGTAGCCAAACCCTCTTTTCTGGCTATTTAGGGTCTCTGTCTCTGGGGAAACTTTAGATAACGAATGCATGAGCTCAGCCGAGTTCCTCTGCATCTCTCTCTTCACCTTCTGATAAGGAATCGACTGCTGACCGCGCTGGAAGCCTGCAAAACTGCAACATAGTAGCAAAGACGACTACTGCAACTCTGTAACGCTGATCCTGCCGCCTTCTCGACTGTTTTCCTGCTTGTGCATGCTGTGGGGGGTAGTCTGCCTCCTCTCTGCACCAGAAGCTCCGAAGAAATCTCCCGTGGGTCGACGGAATCTTCCCCCTGCAACCGCAGGCACCAAAAAGCTGCATTACCGGTCCCTTGGGTCTCCTCTCAGCACGACGAGCGAGGTCCCTCGAATCCAGCGACTCTGTCCAAGTGACCCCCACAGTCCAGTGACTCTTCAGTCCAAGTTTGGTGGAGGTAAGTCCTTGCCTCACCTCGCTGGGCTGCATTGCTGGGAACCGCGACTTTTGCAGCTACTCCGGCCCCTGTGCACTTCCGGCGGAAATCCTTTGTGCACAGCGAAGCCTGGGTCCACGGCACTCTAACCTGCATTGCACGACTTTCTAAGTTGGTCTCCGGCGACGTGGGACTACGTTGTGCAACTTCGGCGAGCACCGTTTCACGCATCCTCTTAGTGCCTGTTTCTGGCACTTCTTCGGGTGCTACCTGCTTCAGAGAGGGCTCCTTGTCTTGCTCGACGTCCCCTCTCTCTGCTGGTCCAATTTGCGACCTCCTGGTCCCTCCTGGGCCTCAGCAGCGTCCAAAAACACTAACCGCACGATTTGCAGCTAGCAAGGCTTGTTGGCGTTCTTTCGGCGGGAAAACACTTCTGCACGACTCTCCACGGCGAGAGGGATCCGTCCACCAAAGGGGAAGTCTCTAGCCCTTTTCGTTCCTGCAGAAACCACAGCTTCTTCTGTCCTTGCACCCGCAGCTGGCATTTCCTGGGCATCTGCCCATCTCCGACTTGCTTGCGACTTTTGGACTTGGTCCCCTTGTTCCACAGGTACCCTAGATTGGAAATCCACAGTTGTTGCATTGTTGGTTTGTGTCTTTCCTGCATTATTCCTCTAACACGACTTCTTTGTCCGTAGGGGAACTTTAGTGCACTTTGCACTCACTTTTCAGGGTCTTGGGGAGGGTTATTTTTCTAATTCTCACTATTTTCTAATAGTCCCAGCGACCCTCTACAAGGTCACATAGGTTTGGGGTCCATTCGTGGTTCGCATTCCACTTTTGGAGTATATGGTTTGTGTTGCCCCTATCCCTATGTTTCCCCATTGCATCCTATTGTAACTATACATTGTTTGCACTGTTTTCTAAGACTATACTGCATATTTTTGCTATTGTGTATATATATCTTGTGTATATTTCCTATCCTCTCACTGAGGGTACACTCTAAGATACTTTGGCATATTGTCATAAAAATAAAGTACCTTTATTTTTAGTATAACTGTGTATTGTGTTTTCTTATGATATTGTGCATATGACACTAAGTGGTACTGTAGTAGCTTCACACGTCTCCTAGTTCAGCCTAAGCTGCTCTGCTAAGCTACCATTATCTATCAGCCTAAGTTGCTAGACACCCTATACACTAATAAGGGATAACTGGGCCTGGTGCAAGGTGCAAGTACCCCTTGGTACTCACTACAAGCCAGTCCAGCCTCCTACAGTGTAGTACTGCAATGACCGCACTTCGCATCTTCTTTGTCCCAGTGTTCTAGGTCTTCTGAGGGCTCGCTGAAGTGCTGAGAGCCCCCTCTGCCTCCTCAGTCAGAGGAGAGACCCCCCACAGGTCTCTCCTGGGTCCAGACAGCTCCTTTTTACGCAAACCACATACTTGCTTGAACCATGGCTTGTTTGTGGAATCCAGCGACGCAAACAGCCTGCATCCAACAACTCGATGTGGGACATCACCTGCACCAAGTAGGAACCCGCAGCAATCTTCTTTGGTGCTCTTCTGTACTTTTCTTCTTACCAGAGAATCCACTTTTGCACCATCTTCTAGGTTGGCAGGGGCTGCGGTCCTTCCTGGACTCTTCTCCGACTTCTGGAATTTGTCTCCTCTCTCCACAGGTCTTCAGGTCCAGGAATCCATTGTTTGTTGCTTGTAGTCTTGCAATAACTCTAATCACGACTCGACTTGTACTGTGTCCTGAGGACACTTGCTGTACTTTACTCCTGCTTTCCTGGGCTCTGGGGTAGGGTACTTTACTTACCTTTGGTGTTTTCCTACACTCCCAGCACCCCTTCACACACTATACCTTTGTATATTGGATGCCATCTCTAAGATACAAATATCCAAAAAAAGGTGTTCTTTGGTACAGGTACATACAACAGAACCCACCCCTTGAAGTGGCAGGAGTCTGCTTTTGGTAGGCCACAGGTCTACAAATGCACAGGAAAGACACTTTCTGTACCCACCATGCTAACCCCTTCATTATCACCCAAGTGTAATGGTAAAGTCTGTACTATGGAAGTTGCCTGTGGGGACTCTATGCAGTGAGTCAATCTCTCACCATTCAGGTCTAAGGTGTTTATCCTTCAGAAGCCACATGTGTGTAGTGTTTCATTGTGGTCACATTACAGTGCATGTTGCTGGAACATGGGCTACCTGTTGTCAGTAGGTTTGCTTAGTCATTGTAGGCCCTGAGCAGGGTAGTGGTTTCCTCTGCAGATGGATATAAATGGCTGTAGTCATGCCCCTGTACTTATTGACTTGTGTGCTTTACACTTGTGGTGTGTTGACAGATTGAACATTTCTAGCTTGGTGTTTGATGTGTGTGACTCAACCATTTGTGCCAAGACTGTATTGTAATCTCTGGATTAGACTCTTACATCCAGGCAGCTAAATGCTCATTAGGAGATATGGAGAGCCAGCGCCCAGAAGGTGCGGACCTTGGGGGTCCCCAGCTGGTGGAGCGCCCACTGTCGCAAGAGGTGGGAGGACCTGAGATGCTGGGCCCGTAAGGTCCAGCTGGGGCTGTCCTCCCAGCGTGGACTGGGCACAAGTCAGACCATGAATCCCCCCCCCCCCCAATGTCCCACATCCTGGCGGTGGCGTAACTAGACCTCCTTGATGGGAGTTTGAGGAGAACACAGCAGCCACAAGGGGGTGAGTACAGATCAAATCATTAACATTTATAAAGCGCGCTACTCACCCGTGCGGGTCTCAAGGCGCTAGGGGAAAAAGGGGGGGTTATCGCTGCTCGAACAGCCAGGTCTTTAGGAGTCTCCGGAAAGCGGAGTGGTCCTGGGTGGTCCTGAGGCTGGTGGGGAGGGAGTTCCAGGTCTTGGCCGCCAGGAAGGAGAAAGATCTCCCACCCGCCGTGGAGCGGCGGATGCGAGGGACAACAGCGAGTGCGAGGCCAGAGGAGCGGAGGAGGCGGGTGGGGACGTAGAAGCTGAGGCGTCTGTTGAGGTATTCCGGTCCCTTGTCGTGGAGGGCTTTGTGTGCGTGGGTGAGAAGTCGGAAGGTGATCCTTTTGCTGACTGGGAGCCAGTGCAGGTGTCTCAGGTGTGCGGAGATGTGGATGCTGCGGGGTATGTCGAGGATGAGGCGGGCCGAGGCGTTTTGAATGCGTACAGGACATATTCTCCCTGTCACAATGCCAAGCTAATGTGTTAGGTTCCGACATCACCCCCTGACGATTAGGGATGAACCATGTGTGATACAGTAGATGAGTGACTGTTTGTGTTTATGTGTGATATGGTGCATACTGATGTGCCTTGCCTATTGGCCCAGGGACCTAGGACACAACAGTGCACAATCCACAAACAAATTGTTCTCCAGGGACAACACATGGCTGGGTACATTGATCAAACAAGTAATGTTTGTTGTTATTGTGGGCGTAAATTCTAGGCTACGGACTTCTACTTTCTCAGTGTTACTGGCAAAAAGAAAAGAAATGACGTATCACTGTCCTCAGCCATACGTCTGGTCAAATGACTATTTTGGCATTGGCCATCTGGAGACTACTTGTCTTCAGCATGTGACTGACTGGTTTTTGTGCCTCACTACTCTCTGTAACATGAAGATGGTCATCATACATTTGACGGCGCACACATTGTTATTTGGGTCAGCTACAGATCAATACTTTCCCTTGGTAAGTAGGGAATGTCCTTTGACATGATTTGCGTGCCATCACTGTTTCCAGCATTCCTTGTGCCTACGTGTTAGCATGTGTCCCTTTCTCTTTTGACAAAATGTGTACACTGCTGTTTCATGAATGGTCTGCCTGTGTTAATAGGACAAATTCTGTATTCCTCACATATATGTGCATGCCAACCTGCATTTGGAATAGGACATTTGAAACAGGGCTACATTTCATGTGGTGCCACAGACAGGAATTTGTCACCACTGATTGTTGCCTGACACATACCCTCAACTGTCATTGCATATCATTTGGCATGTACAACTGCAGTAGCGATTAGGAACATGACGGGTAGGACTAGATTTTTAGCCACAATGTGCATTTCCATGCCACTGATGTGGCATCATGTTCCAAGGTGCACTGCACAGGTGTAATGTGGAAGATTTGTAACCCGACTGTTGGCATGCATTATGGGATGACTTGCAGTTATGTTGGACTTGTATGTTTTGGGGTACACACATTCATCCACAGACATCTGTGTTTGTAGGACCCAATGGAGGCAGTGATGTAGCTTCCCACTGGGCAACATGCTGAGGGCCTTATACAAGTGCTTACAAACCTATGTCTCTCCAACATACAAAGGATTAATGGAGTCTACTGATGTAATCAGAGTATGCCATTCTCTTGGGTGCCAGACATTAGTGGTGATTTCCCTGGGGCTTGCTGATTCATTGTGTTGTGGATTTTAGGGCTATCTCTCCCTGTCAATTTGCACAGTTTCTCTACAGTATACATTTCCATGCCAAATGTGGGGCATGTCTGAGGAATATTAGTGCTATCTCCATGACGCCATGCAGTGCGACATGAGTATTTCCACGTCACCTTCTCCAGGCTACTGTACTGTTGTCAGCAACATGTTCTTAACAAGTTGTCAGAAACATGGCATGGTCTGGGAGCATCATTTTAGATTGTTGTCTCATTGTGTATGTGACAAATAGATGTCCTCATGACGTTGTGACCTTGTACGGAAATCAGTGGGAATTAATGTGACATTGTGCTACTATTGTAGCACAACAGGTAACTGAGGTATGCTCCATGAGACAAAGTTTTGGAGGTGATGTGGTTTCCTAATGGTTACTGTGATTTCACAACTTCAGCCATGCAATTGTAGCTGTCTGAGATCCTTATTTTCCTGTGGGACACTTGAGAGTTCACATCATGCATGCAAGTGGTATGGTACATGTAGGAGCCACTTTGATGTAGCTTGTTGCTGAGGCCTACTTGACATCATGGTAATGTTTGCTAATCACAGCTTTTCTTCATGTGTGTTCATAAACATGTGATGACCCTTTTCCTCATTGTATTTGCAAGATCATCCTATGGGAGCAACAGAGTCAGGGCACAACCAAGTGGGGAAGCATCTAGCCACAGAACCTCCAGTCATGACACCACTGACATGAAAGGACCCAGTGACCCCGAGGGTGAAGCGAGTTCCATGGAGGAGGTCGGATACGTCATCATCGAATTCAACCTCCAGTGGCCACTCCCTAGTGCTGGAGGACCCACTGCGACCTGCTCCTGTATTATCTTTGTCTGCCATCCCCACTTCTATCGCCATCCTCCCTGTTGCTTCCCACCCAGTTGGCCGTGCCCGCTCACCCAAGAGGGTGGGAGTCTCCTTTGCCGCAGACACCTCCGCCCCAGCACCTGTCACCCCTCCTGCCCTGAGTGAGTGGACTATTGACCGTTGGAGGAGCATTTCTGTGTGTCAGACTGCCATTATGAATGCCTTCCAGGGGTTGGCCAAACTTCTTCAGCAGACCAATGCTTTCCTGGCAGTCATTCATAGTGCCATATCTGGCCTACAGAGATCTTTTCAGGCTCTGGCCTCCTCAATGATGGCCGCCAATCATACCACATATTCCGGTCACCTACCTCTTCCTAATCCAAATTACCTATTTCCCTACCTATCTCAAGCACACAGACACATCCGCACACACCCACCTAAACACACACGAGCAGCACAAAAACACCACAAGACACACTGGCACGGAGGCACTCAACATACACCCACAAACACAACATCAGCCACCACTTCCACAGACACCCCCACCACCCCTACTGACTGACCCACACACACCACATCCAGCATACCCACAGGCACCACCACAACAGACACACAAACATCCACCATATCCGCAGACACCACCCCAACAGAAACACAAATATCCACAGCCAGCATACCCAGAGACACCACCCCAGAAACGTCTGCTACTCCCACATCATCCAGCACATCCACCTCCAAGCAACCCAAGACACGCAAACACCCACACACAGACACAACCCAAAAAGCACACCTCACACATGCACACACCCAAGACATGTACACCCATACACCAGATAAACACTCCCTCCACCTCCAAATCCCCCAACCCCTTCTGATGACCGTTCTTGTGTTCCAAAGGAGAGTTTCCTTTTTGACCTTGGCCTTTGCCTAGTTACCTCCAAATCCAAGAGGCCCTTACCCACATCCCAACCCACCCCTTCCACATCCAAGTCCTTCCCTGTCACACCTGTCCCCCCTGCAAGCACCCATACCTCTTCCCCCAAGAAGAAGCACACACCTCCTAAGAAACAGTACATACCTCTCAAACCCACCCATCCCTAATCAGATATCCCCCACCCTCTCCAAGGATGATCCCTGAGGTGCCTGCCTGCCCACTTGACGCCTCTTCCTGTGAAGGTTCCCTGGCAGTAATAGGAGTCAGGTGTGGGTACAGTACTGTGCAGAGTCTATACAATGGACTGGCCAATGGGCTCTGCTAGTATGCATTTTCACTTTAATAAACCCAAGTAGTTATTCCCGGGTGCATATTTGTCCTGCAATTCTTTTTCTACCTTTTTATTTTTCCTGAGTAGCTTCTGCTGTCTGCCTACAGTTGTGTGTGGTTCAGCCTATTTTCTGATCCATTTGCTGTTGTTTGTAATATCAGACTTTGTGGGCAGTTCTGGTGTTACCCAAGACAAAGGTAGGTGTATGGATATGTGTGTGCGTTAATGCAACTGGGGTGTCATTGCATTGTGTTCTGTTTGGTATGGTAAGTTTTTCATCTTGTGTTGTCCAATGTCAGGATGTGTAGCGTTAGACTTGTCCCTCAATATGGATTGTAGATTCATCTCATGTGCAACAGCCTGAGTTTTCTTTGTGCGGACAAGGAGGTTGTTCAATTGTGCTAGCTTCCTTTGTATTTGACTGTGCATGTGTCCATTTTGCTATGTGTACCTTGCAGCTACTTCATCTAGAGGTATGGCCCATGCCTTTGCTGTTTGTGCTTTCTTGACTTGCACTTCCACATTATGCAGATGGGCATGTCACTTGGCTCGACTATTGTTGGTCCCTGAGATACCCGAAGGGACAATTCCTGTGCAAATGTTTTAGGGGTATGTGCAAAGTGTAATGTATCCCAGGGCAGCATCCTTCCATGAGTGCTCCTGATGCCACCATCCCTATTGTGCAGGTATTGTTTGCATAGTGAGCTTTGGATATTTGTCTCTTACTATTGTGCATCTCATTGTCCTTCCATTGTGCTGCAGTTTGGGTGGTGTGTTGGTTCAGCATATGGATGTTTAATGGGAGCGGTGTTTGTATTAAATGTCACATCCAAATGTTCAATCTGATGACAGTCCATGGCATGGTGTAATGTGAGGATGTCAGTTGTATTGGTAGATGGGATGTTGCTGTTATGTGACAAAATGTTGTATACACTTCACTGTGCCGAAGATGTGCAGATATATGGTTTTGTACATTGTGGCAGGGCACTGCGAGTGACTAACTTGAATGCAATGTAGCACATGGGTGATACTTTTAAATAGTACTCGCAACAATTCAGTCCAATAAACAAAATACATAGTCAATATCAAAATTCAGATATCCCATTAATGTATGCACTGTTACCTAACAAACAAGCCACAAGTAGAAGTTAACACATAAAAACAACAAACTAACAGCTAGAACTAAAAAAAAAAAAAGAAATTAGATTGTGAAGCTCCAGTGATTTTGACCATAGTTAAATTCTACTCACACATGCAGTTCGGGGGTGCTACTATCAATGTAACCAGAGCATACAGAGGCACCTATTAAAATCCACCCTGAGCACAAACATATGCAAATAAACTAAAATTTGCACATAAAATAAAAAAATTATATATCTTTAGTTTATGTCTCCTTAACTGAAGTCACTAAATATTAAGACATGTTAATTGAACTCCCATTACCAACAACATGAAACCACACTAGCTCCGCCATCGGATAATTTGATATCTTTAGCTTATGTCTCCTTAACTGAAGTCACTAAATATTAAGACATGTTAATTGAACTCCCATTACCAACAACATGAAACCACACTAGCTCCACCAACGGATAATTTTGAGAATACTTGTTTTGGTCACCTGCAGCAATCAGACCACAGACACCAACCCAAGTATGACATTACATGGTGGAATGTCTATGACAGTACCAAGTCTCACGAAGTAAAGACTAACACAGTGGAAGCATGGCATAAATCCATCCAAAAAACACCTTGAAGAAGCTATCCTACACAATTTCCGAGGAATACTTTAATAAGAAGAAAGCTACCGGGAGCTAAAAGTGGAACAAGTGCTAAGCCAATTAAAAGCCAAGGTCTCCAAACAAACTAAACAAATGCATGAATTCCTAGTGTTTAAAATCAAGACTTTTTTGTATTAACACCACAAGCCTTCCATTTCTAAACTCGATATCAAGAACCAAACTTTAAAAAAATACCATGAGGACAATACGATTTAGTATCTTTAAAACCGAAAAAGTCATACTTTATTAATATTTATTTCTAAAGATAATTAAAGCAAATAATTTAAAAGACCAAACAGATTGATAAATACATTTTACTACAGTAACTATATAAGATTAAGTATACAATGCAAAATAACCATTATTCTAACTAAACACTTTAACACCTATAAAAAGTATGCTAACACCATAAATATCATACACAGACACTGATGTAAACAAACATAATGCATATATTGCCCATCAAATGATAGATAAAAAGAAAGAACCCCCTCAAAAAAATGTAAAAATAAACCAGAAATCAATAGATCATTCAATTCAAATCCAAATATTCAAGGAAACGATTCCAAACACGAAAAATGTAAAAAAATAAAATAAAAAAAAGCTTAAGGAAAACTGAATATTCATGGGAAAAGTGAAAGTAATTTAGGTTAAAATAGTATTGTTCCCTGAAAAATAAAATGCATCCAGTATAAAAATAAAATCTAATGTCCAAAAATAGAAACATGTAAAGAAAAAAAGCAAACAAACCCACCCACCAATGCTTACAACCCTAGTATAAAACAAAGTTAAAAAAAATAAAACAAAACATTAAAATGAATCTTAAACACACATATCAAATGCAATTAAACATTACATTTCACAAAATGGCCTAAACAAATACTGTAAACGTACACATATCAAATCAAATCAAATCATTAGCATTTATAAAGCGCGCTACTCACCCGTGCGGGTCTCAAGGCGCTAGGGACAAAGGGGGTGGTTATCGCTGCTCGAACAGCCAGGTCTACACTCACTAAAAATACTATAAAATATCCAATTAAAGATACTAGCCTAAATAGGTCTAAATACATCCCCCATGACTAAACCATTAGAAAATAAGTATAAAATAGCCTTACATGAACCAGAGACCAGCATTGGAAAACCATGACCACAAACCCCATGAGCAGGCCAAAACGGCAAAGAAAGACTACAAAGAAAATGGGACAAAATGATGGAAAAAATTAAAATAAGAGCAACTTCTATCCCATGGAAACCAATGTAAAAAGTGTATTTTGTTTATTGTTAATATAATAACAAACATGTTAAAATGTACATAAATGTTTCATTCGTACATATAACATAATTCGTAACAATTTGCTCATTTCATTAGCAATGTAATTAATGTAAACAATTATATATTTGTTAAACATTATGGTACAAGATTCTTTTTTAAATGTTTACAACTACAAAGAAAAATGTGTGTTCACCACAACTATCTTATGCATAACAATTATAAAAGTAAACAAATGATTAGTAACTTAAAAAACAATATTGAAACAAAGGTGTAATTACTGAAAGATATGGCACAGTAAAACGTGGTACATATTGAAAGTGTTGTAGGCAATGTATACAACACTAGATGTTCAAAATAATGATAAAAACAATATAAAGCAAACAATTTAAACTGAGTATAATGTTTTAATGTACTAAGTAAAAAATACAAACAAATGTTACGTTTGATACTACGTTTACCATTTTCAATTAAATATTATCCACATTGGATAAACTGTTCTAATTAGGGGAAATATTAATTTATAACTCCAACTTCTAAATGATTCAGATTGGGGAAAGTATTGGACTTTGTAGGAGAGAAGGTCAAATTAATTATTTCCACTCCAGACGTAACCACACTGGGGGCGTCAAATTTACTAATCCCATTCCACAACTTAACATTTGGGGGAAGTGCAGGAATTTGTGGTATTCAGACTTACTATTCTCACTCAAAGGTTTATCACACTGAAGAAAGTGTTGGACTTTGGGGGAGGGGGCTCAGATGTGCTTCTTCCTCTCCAAACTTAACCACATTGGAGGAAGTGTTGGACTTTGAGGAATGTGGGAGGGGGTGGGGGGGGGGGGCGGGGGGAGGGTCAGGTTTACTGTTCCGACATTAAATTTAACCACACCGGGGAAAATGTTGGACATGGAGTGCTCAAATTTACTATTCCTACTCCAAACTCAATGACACTGGGAGAAGTGTTAGACTTTGGGAGTAAATATTTACTATTTCCATTACAACTTAACCACATTGACAAAAGTGTTGGGATTTTGGGGGTGGGTGTTCAGAGTTACGAATCTAACTCCAAGCATAATCATATTGGTGAAAGTGTTGGAATCTTGGCTGGTCAAATATTATATTTCTACTCTAAACTTAACCAAACGGGAGGAAGTGTAGGAATTTGGGGGCCAGGGGGTGGGGTGAGGGTTTAGATTTACTATTCTCACTTCAAACTTTACCACACAAGAGAAAATGTTGGACTATGGGGGGGAGTGGGTTCAAAGGTACTACTTCTACTATAAACTTAACCACATTGGATAAAGTGCTGGAATTCCAGGGGGAAGAGGGTTCAGAGTTATAGTACCCACTTCAAGCCTAACCACACTGGGAAAAGTGTTGGACTTTGAAGAATTCTGATTTACGTTTCCATGGCAAATTTAAACACAGTGGAGAAAAGTGTTGGACTTAAGTTGAGGGCTGGGGGTTCAAATTTACTACTCCCCCTCTAAGCTCAAGAACACTGGGAAAGTGTTGATCTTTGGGGGTTAATATTTAGTAGTACCATTAAACATAACATTAGGTAAGGTTTTAAGACAGGGGGTTCAGATTTACTATAGCAATTCCAAACGTAACCACACTGGGGAAAGTGTTGGACTTGGGGGCACTCAGATTTAGTATTACAACTCCAAACTTAACCATGATGGGAAAAGTGTTGTACTTTGAGGAGTTCTGATTTAGTATTCTAAATCCAAACTGTACCACATCAGGTAAAGTGCCGGACTTTGGGGTGGTGAGCAGTGGAGATTTACTTTTCCTACTCCAAATTCGATAACAATGAGGAAAGTGTTGGACTTTTTTTTGGGGGGGGGTCAAATCTACTATTCTTACTCCAACTTTAAACACAGAGTATTGGACTTTTGGGGGGGGGGGTTCAGGTGTAGTATTGTCATAGGGGAAATGTTAGAATTTAAGAGGGTCAAATTTAACTATTTCCCACTCTAAAAAGAACCATATTTTGGTAAGTGTTGGGCTTTGATGTGTTTATATTTACTATTTGCACTTAAAATCTAGCCACATTGAGGAAAGTGTTGGTCTGGGGGAATCAGATTCACTATTCCCACTCCAAACTTAGGGCTTGATTAAAGAAAAGTGGTGTTGCATCCACTGTCACACCACTTTTCTTGCCCCCACCGTTAGCGCCCCCTAAACCCACCAAATGTGCGCCGTATTTAAGATACGGTGAACCATGTCGTTAGTTAGGGAACTAGCGTCAAAATGTTTGCCGCTAGTTTGTCGCTTTGCAGGATTAGCGTAAAAAAAATTGAGGTTAATCCTGCAAAGCACATGAAGGCTCATTATAAATAATGGTGTGCCTCCTTTTAATGCCAGTTCTGTGCAGCTGTTAAAAATGCAGCAAAAAATGGTGCAGAGAAATCTTTTAGTCTTCTTTGTGCCATTTCCGCCCCCCCCAAATGGGGGAGCATCCCCCTTGCATACATTATTCCTGCCACAGGTATGCATTGCGCCACTTTGTAAATCTGGCGTGGTGACTAAATGTGCGAGTGCATGTGTGACTAGCTGTATGGGTGTGGGAGTGGCTGTGTGAGTATCTGTGGTAGTGGTTTGGAGGGGGTCAGTGAGAGGGTGTATGAGTGGTGGTGTGGGTGTGTAAGTCGGTACGCGAGTTAGTGGGTGTGTGGCTCTGAGTGGGTGCAAGTGGTTTTGTGAGTATGAGTGGGTGTGCGAGTGACTATGGGAGTGTGAGTGGCTGTGTGGGTGTGTAACTGGTTGTGTGAATGGGTGTGTGAGTGTTATGTAGGTCTATGAGCGGGTGTGTGACTGGTTTTGTGGGTATGTGAGTGGGTTTGTGAGTGGGTGTATGGGTGTGTGAGTAGTTGCATAGATGTTTAAGTGGGTGTATGGGTCTGTGAGTGGGTGTATTTTTTTTTTTTTTTTTTTTAAATTGGAGTTCAGATCTCCCTGAATCCACCCAAATCCATGAGAAGCCAGATGGATCCACGGATCCTTGTGTGTTAAAAATAGCATTTTTGGATATTTTCTTGCCCATGAGGGGTCCCTCACAGACCCCTCCATCAGTCCCATGGTGTCTGAGTAGCTTTACCCTATCCACTTCAGCACTTTTGAAATGTATTTTCCTCATTGGGAACAGAGTCCCAATGAACAAAATGGTAGCTGCAACTTTCCTCTCCGGTTGCGGCCAGCCAATCACAGCATCGCTGTTTGCATGTGGATTTACAGATCCACCTGTACCCGTGAAGGATCCGCAGCAGATCCTCATCTCTTGATATACATAAATCTCCTTTCTTTAATAACTCCAAAACTACTACTGAACAGATTTGCACCAAATTACATTTAGAGGTCTTTGTGGATCAAGATCTAGCTTAGTGCCAAATTTGGTGTAATTCCATTCAGCAATTCAAGCTTTAGTCGTGTCTAAAATTCCTATGGGGAAAACCTGTTTTGGGACCCTACCCTTTTTTCATGGCTCCCGCTTGAAAAATCACCTCGAAACTTTCCAGGCAGCAGCTGAAGTGACTGGTACACTAGTTTTAAAAATTGCATGACGATTTGTCAAATAGCATCAAAGTTATTAGCAAAACAAAATACTCTTTTCCTAAAGAAACTAGGCCCTAACCATAACTACCTACTGGGAACTGCCAGGAGTTAATATATTTATTCACTTAAAGTGTTGTTTTTTTTTTTTTTTTTTTTTTTTAAAGGAACGTTATAGATAGGTGAAAACATTGCTTAAAACATACAGTTTTAAACAAACAAAACCAGTGAAACTCTACTGAAACTACTATAACTTATGCCACCATCATGCAAAGGATTCTCATCAATGATTTCATTGCAAATTTTGCAATTATACTACAATGATTTAACAGAACATGTCATGAGTGATATAATATGTAGGGTATTTTGCAGTGCATGGTGAGGGTGCGATTTATAGTTACCTTAAGGCACGAATTATGGTTACTTGAGATAACAATAACTGGTGAATTCCAGTGATTTTATCAGTTTAGAACGCTATGTTTTAACTGACGTTTTCACCTAACTATAACGTCCCTTTAACATTTGGTTTGTGCAGTGAATTTATAAGGTTTTGTTTTCAAATAATTAAGATATTATTAGCGTACCCAACTGTAAGTCCCTTTGACTGCACGAAGCATGTGATTGGACACTGGGCCTGGCTTGAAGCAGGTCCTCTGTCTAACCCCTCATACGCTGGCCACCCTATGCTATGCACTGCCTTCGGCTGTGCCTTGTGGGGGCGGGCTGCCAACCAGGCCCTGTGGCCAACCCCCTTGCATACCTGTGATGCATAACAAGGATTGGGGAATTAACTGGCCATCATTTTAAGTAAGTCAGACCTACTGACTTTGTCAAAGGGTCAAAACACCAAAATATAAAAAGTGGGGTTATTGGCTTTATGAAGGGGCCATGATATTAACATATATAAATCACATGCATTGTGTTCGTTAAAAAATGACCAGTAATTACAATTAAATGTTTTTCATTTACTCAGACATTGCATTGTTTAATAAAATTGTCATTAGAAAATGATATATAAAGTTTTACTTAAAAAAAGTTTCTTTTTTAACATTGGCCAAACTACAAAATGTAGCCATAAAGCCCACCACAAGGTGGCTTTACACTCCAGCTGAAGAGCATAGAGTTCCAGCTAGGATTTGTTTAAGAAAATACAGTAAGCTCTCCTGAACACATCGATTTAAAAAAAAAAAAAATTTACTGCTGCTGGTGGGCTGCCACACTCTGTGCAGCACCCCAAAACATCAAAGAAAATGTTTGGTGGTGCTCCTGCCTCTTACAGGGGGCACTGCTATTTTGGAAATATATTCTTTCAAAATGACTTAGGGCATTATGGAGCACTCCTTGGTAGGAGTAGTGAATAAGAAACGAGTGGCTCTAGCCACAGATTTATTTTTCTGTTGGGGGTAGTGCGGAGAGCCCCAGGGCCCCTACAAGCAGCCCTATTTCACAGGGCTGCACAGGAGCCGGCAATTTTTAATAAAATAATTATATTCTGGGATGTCCTGGTGTCCCCACAGCATATTTTACATTGGGGCTGAGGAGTGAGCCCCAAAGCCCCCATAGCCCTGCTAGCTCCTCTGTTTGCTAGCATCTCAGATGTAGTGAGAGCCGGTACAGACCCTCCCTACAGGAGCAGTTTTGTTTTGCTCCTGCCAGGCAGGAGCAATTTTCTGTGTTTTCCTGGCCTGGGAATATGAACAGGTAAAATGTTGTGTGCTCCCACCCAAAATGAGCACCTTCATTCTCCCACCGGTTGGGCAGGGAAAGGACAGTGTTGCAAGAATTGTGGCTCCCAAGACACAGTCATTGAGCCGGCACCAGGTAATGAGGTCCCTGGGGCCATAAAATACCCTTTTGTGAAAATATTGTCTCTAGGGGTGGGGGTACCGGACGTCTTAAGAGAGTCAGAGAAGGGAACGCCTCCTCCTTTTCATTAGAAAATGGCCCCAGAGGATGGGGCTCCCAGCGCCTTGCACAGGTTCAGGGAAGGGTATAGTATGTCCGCCTACCCTTGATTTTCCATGTCGGCCTTAAGGGATGGGGTCTGCAGAGCCAACTTGAGGCTTGGCGAGGGGGGCTGCATGCCCCCTTTCCCAAAAATGGAATGCACGCCCCCCCCCCCACTGGCCCTATCCTAACCCAGGGGGTATTTTTCTTCAAATCCCACCTTTAAAAAAAGAAAATAAAGATAAGAAAAAAAAAACCTGCTGAAGATTCACAGATTTGCCACAAAACTGTGGTAAAGTTTAAAATACATTCTTGGACCCAGTGACAACCACAACATTAACGCTTTAAACTAAAAAAACAGAACACAAAACAGAATTCACCAAGTATAGTTAACAGAGATAACTATAACCTGTGCCCCACCATGAACAGCTTGACCTCACATATTACATCACTTGTGACATGTTCTATGACGAAATTTGTTTCTAAGGTTTTTTTTCTTTTAACAGAAGGTAATATTTTATTTACCTTATGTGAAGCCACACCTGTGCCATGCATGGCCTAGCCCTGTGGAAAACCCCTGCAGTGCCTTATGTTTTTTTAAAGGACCACCCTCCCTGAGCCTCATTAAGCCCATTAGGCCCTGGGGACCCCAAAACATTAGATTTTTTGAAAGGGAGGGTCCCCTCTTACAGAGCCTTATTAGGCTGTGAGGACCCCATCATCAGGTTCTTTTTTTTTTTTTTTAAAGGGACCAAGTGGCCACCTTCCGCAAGCCTTAGTAGCCCTGGGGACCCCATCCCTTAGGTCCCTATGTATTTTCAAGGGTAGGGAGGTCAAGTCGCCTCCTTTTCTGAGCCTTATTAGGCCCTGTGGACCACATCCCCTATGGCCTTTCCTTTTTATTAAAAGGGAGGGGGGCATTGGCCCACTTTTCCAAAGCCAACGCACCCCCCAGGGTAAAAAAAAAACCTTGGGGTGGGGGGTGCGGAGGAGGAGTGGGGGGTGAACAATTCCCTCCCAGAGTCTCTTTAGGACTTGGGGACCACATTTTTTTTTTTTTTTTTTTAATCAAAGGAGGGGAGAGCTATGTGCCCCCCACCATGAGCCTTGTTAGGTCCTGGGGAACCCGTTCCCCAGGGCAATCTTTTTTTTTTTTTCTTTTAATATTATTAAAGGAAAGGATGTGCATAGCCCCGCTCCTCTAGCCTTTTCTGTCTCAATGGATGTGATCTGCATTATTAAATGGGGGTGCCCTAGTGTACCCACTATACATTTGTTGGGGGCCACAGGAGGAGCCTTAAGGCCTCTGTGCCCCAATTCGGCTCCCTGCATGCATTGGGAGCAATATTTTGATCATCAGTACAGGCAGGGAAACAGATCGAAAGTCTGCTCCAAGCTTGTAGGAGCACTTTTAAAGTTCCTGCCTGCTGGGAGCAGACGTTGCGTTTCGTCCCACTAGGTGGATGATTCAAAAAGGCTCCCTCCAAGGGGTAGCAAGCACAGGTTTCCCTGCTTGCGCTAAGGCGGGCAGGGAAACTGCTAAGTCCAGAGGATGGGCTCCCTGGCTGAGCCAGCCCTGTGGGATGCGGTCCCTGGGGTCATTAATGGCTTATAGAGGAGAGCCCTCACTATTAATTAGTTTAGCAGTCCTGGGAAATGGGGTCCCCTGGGGCCTCCGGTGGCTTGAGGGGGGACTGCATGGCCCCCATACCTTTATTCAATACTTTCGCCCTGGGGTGGGCTTCCCAGGGCCTGTGGCGGATCAGGGAGGGGGCCCTGTGACTGCTTACCATTATCAATCAATAACACTTTTTCGGCACACAAAGGCATAAAAGCACATGCAAGTGTAACAGTACAAAGTATTTGAATTACCCATACATAGGATTGCAGTGTAAAAGATATTATAACATATATAAAATCAAAGGTTAAGAAATGTGTATTACATTCAAGAATAAGAATAGTTAAAAACAATGAATTATATTCATAAAGAGAGGGCCCACCTGCGAATCAGCCACATTGCCCCAAAAAACTTGGTTACACTACATGCATAAACAGTTTACAATCCGATCTCAATAGGTGAAGGGCAGTACTATGTCTGCTTGTACCTAGTTCTTTGCATAAGGGTGCCAGCCACAGAAAGTTGGCCCGTGCATAGGCAAAGAAAACATGGGCTACAGTTTCCCTCAGGTGGTTACAAGTGACACAAACTAGTGAACCAGATGGTGATTATTTGTAGATAAAAGCTTTGCGTGGTAATGTGCCTACTCTAAACTGATAGCATAATTTCCTATCCAGTGATATGGTCCTAAAACTGTTCACATACCCTAAGGGATTTATAATCCATAACATCATTTGACAAGGGAGCAGTTACCACTTTGCGGAATTCGTCATTCTCTACTTCCTTCCAATACATTCTTTTTAATTCTTCCTTTGAGGGAGTGCGGGCTGCAGAAGGGCTTTCCAACAGATCATCCTGCCCAAAAGAGCAAAGTGACTGTTGGATGTTATCAAGCCATTTTATTTTATGGAATCTATCAGGTTTCAGTACATTCAAAGTGGCAACAGTATTGTGTGCCAGTTCTGGGGTAGACCAGATGTGCCTCCAAAATAGCAACAGGAGAAATCTACACATAACTCCACCCTTTTTACGCCTATGTCTAAAGTCAAGGAATGTAAAGGGGTGCTGGATGGAAGGTTGGAAATAGTTCTCAAAAATGTATTCTCTGACCTAGAAAGCTTAGAGAGTTTACAAAACCCCAGAGTTCAGCCCTATATAAAGTAGACCCCAGTGTTTTTGATTCATAAACCTGGGGAGCTAGAGGTATTTGTTTACTGGAAGAGGCCCTATGCTCTTTGAAATTAGCCCCCACTATTTGTTTATGCTGTACAGTTGCTTTAATGACTTGAGGTTTCCAGGACAAGTCTGCAAGTGTGACTCCCAAGTACACAAAGGAGTCGACCCTCTCTAATGGCACACCATCATAAACCAATCTTCTTTTAAATGTTTTGTGTGGATTAAAATACATCACTTTTGTCTCAGCAGTGTTGATTTCCAGTCCTCGCAAGTGGCAGACCTCAAAGTGGTTCAAACGCTTTTGTAAGCCACTCAGGGTTTTGGAAATTAACAAAGTATCATTGGTAAACATTAGGATTGGGGATTTTACCTTGGCGAACAACATGGTTAAGGTACAAAGAAAACAAAGTAGGATCCAGCACACAGCCCTGCCAGGCTATGATAGGAATATAGGTATGCCCCATGATATACTATCTAAGTACTTGCTATAATGTGGGGCCAGGTCAAAAGCGGATTTCACAATCGACAAGTTGCCCTGGCGGACTACAACTGTTTTCCAATAGATCATTAAGAAATAAAACACTTGATTGATAGTAGATACCTTTTTACGAAATCCTGCCTGTTAAGTACGTAAGATATAATCCCTATCTAGCCACTCCTGGATCTTGGCTAAAACGCATCGACTAAAGATTTTTTTGTACATGATCAATAAGACTAAATCGGCCTAAAGTTCCCAGGCTGTGGTCTGTCAGCTGGAATGCTGTCTTGGCTGGAGGCCCTACAATGTGTACCTGCTTTTAGGGAATCTATAATGTCAAACAGAGGCTCAGCACTTGGAAGAAGAGCACCTGCTACGATATCATCACTAAAGGTAATATTGTGCTAAAGCTTCATAAAATGGTTGAACCACTCAGACAGAGCAACTTAGTTATTAGGTTGCATGGCAGCAGGATTGCTGCCATTTGATACCAATGCCCAAAACGTACTGCAATCTTTAGCTAAGATCCCGCCACCTCTGTTCTTCCCAAGCCCATTTAGCAATTCCCAGAGAGTGTTTATATTTTCCTGTAGATATGAGTTTGCACTCTGCCTTTATCCTTAATGGCTTGCACCAACAAGCTTTTAGGTCTATGACAATACCCATTATACCAGGTGGGAGGTTTACAGAGTGTGCCATTAGGCTTCCTTACAGGAGTTGTGAAGCAGGCCAAGATGCGCTCGAAGAAGGTGCTATGGATAGGACCAAAACCCGTAATTACTGCATCCATATCAATTGCTTGAGCAATTAAATTCAGGTATTCCTGATCAATTACGGGAAGGATGTCAGGATAGGCAACTATTTGCCGCCATTTTTAATGATTTCGAGTTCACATGTTATAGCTGGGGGACAATTATCTGCTACATCGTTACTACTAAATGATTGCAGGGAGCGAGATAGTGGATTATGGTCATTCTACCTGTGCATGATAATCATATCATCTGCAAATGGCCACAGTCTTAAATCAACCAAAATATAGTCAATACGATTGTCTGAATTAGGTTTATTGAATGTAAATCCCCCCCCCCGCCCAAGCATCTGACTTAGTCCACCTGCTAGTTGCTCTAACCCCAAGTTCAATTGACAGACCCTTCAGTTAGGTGGCTGCCTGGGTCAGTCTCTTTATTGGAGGAAGTTCTACTGAAGGTACACCCCAAAGTTTATCCTCTTCATAGCGAAGCTAGGTATCATGAGAGCCAAAAGGCTCAAAAGTCGTATTAAGATCCCCACCCAAGATAAGCTGGTGTTGGGGATGACAATCCTCTAGATATTCCTCCAGAACTTGCACTGATTTAGATGCGTGGCCACCCCTTTCTCCTCGAGTATATGTTAAAAACGGTAACTCTTCTTGGATGTTAACAGGATCCCCAGTATATCTGGGCAATCTTTATTCAGCCGAGTAACTTTGCAAGCAAGGGAAGATCTAATTCAAATGGTTAGACCTCCTGAGGCTCTCTCACCTTTACTTGGTATAGCAGAAATGAAAAATGTAAATAACCAATTTTAAACACAGGAGCAATACACCAAGGTTCCTGCAGCAAACATATCATCTTCTTCTATAAATGCATTCCAGTCATGTTGAACCATCTTCAACATGAGGCCTGCCACATTCCAGTTTAACAATTTTGTCAGCAGAGTCCCCAGTGACCTAGGTTCTATATATGGAGAGGTTATCTTGGCCCCTGCATTCTTTCCTTGGGGTATTCTCATGGCCAGAGGTCAGTTCAAGTAAAGTAGAGGTAATACCTATATCATTTAACGTATCCCCATTAGCCTCTAGTAGGCTGACAGAAAATGGTAAAATAGAGCTGAAAACAGACACTGTTTAAATTAGTAAATGGTCCCACACCAGATGGTAACTCTAATGGCACCACTAGTTTTTTTAAAAACAAAGAAAATTAGTTCAAATAACCAGGGCTAGGGGACAGAGTTTAATGAGACTGGATATTGCTGAGGCGTCTCAAGTCAGTCTACCTTCCCTAAAGATGATAGCGGTGATCCCATGGTCCGCATGAAAGCTTTTGGATCATGTCCTACCTATAGTATTTAAACTGGATTTTAGAATTGTTTGGGGGACTAGTACTCATATCAAGAGCTATTTCCTGGGTTTTCAAAGTTAATTCAACCCGGTCACGTCACAGAAGAATCCATAGAGCCCTCAGAATATCATCCTGAATAACTGATCCACAGCCCATGATGTGCCTTATCCAGTGTGTCACGTAATTTAGGAGGGAGTATTCAGCTTCATACCTCACATATGATGGTAGTTTTGGGACCATCATCATTCACATTTTACTTAAATCTGAGTTGAACGCTAGATTAAGTTTTGCAACAAATTTTCGATTTCCATGTGTAATGGGCTGCATACTATTCAGATTAGCACCTTGGGTAGTTTAGGGTGACCAACTGGCATGGGTACAAATTCAGGATGGTGACTGTAGAAATTCAGGACAGAAGGAGAAAATTCAGGACAAAAGTTAAGTCTTACAGACACAGAGGAGGTTGTGCAATAGTATATGAGTAAGTAAATAAACAACCAATCTAAGTAAAAGCCAAAATAAACTACAAAAAGTAGTACAGCAGACCAAGCAAAATTTGACCACTGATGTAAGTGACAGTATTTTGCCCTCCACCCCTCCAAAATCGATGGACCATTGCTAACAGAATGGGAGGGCAGAGGTGGGCCCAGCCCTACTTACACTTGAATAGGCTTTGTCCTGCTGCCACATAAAGGGCAGCATACAACCTGTGGTTAGCCTGGAGCCAGAGAAGGTATGGTGCTTGAGAACTTCAAAGGGAATTTCTAGAAGTTTCTCCCACCTTCCAGAGGTACCAAGTGTGAATATTGGACCTTAGACATCAGCTCTTTGGTACACTTCTAGACTTGAGGATACTCTACCAGGAAGAAGGTCAGCTGTGCTGCTTCAAGCACTGCCACTCTGCTGCTTTTAAGAACTGCTGCCCTGCTGTGCTGACCTGCTGCCTTCTTGTCTGGGTGAGAAGGACTGGACTTTCATCTGTTGAACCCAGGACCCCAAAGTGACTACGGGCTAGTGGGCTGGCCTCCTGACTAGAGCCTCTGGGACAGAAGGCTCCAATAATCTTATGTCTGCACCCAGACTCTGCCATCTGAGAGTCTACTCTTCCAAGTGGTGCCAGCCCAGACCAGGACCCTTGGAAGTGGCCTAAGGCGCTCAGTCAGCCTCTGTGGTTCCAGCAGAACTGATGCATCTCCACTGCTGCACAGTGCAACCCAGAGCAGAAGAGACATCACTGCTCCTCTGTGGATAGGTATAAGTGCAAAGACACACATCACCTCACAAGCTGTTGTCCTATCAGAAACTGCTTCACAAGGTATCCTCAATGCAGGCCCTCACATCCCTTGCAAATGGCAGCCTTGACAATGAGCCAGACTCCACATTGTGGCCTTGCATCTCGTCTGAACTAACACATTACCCCGAATGTGCAACACATCCTTAACGCCAGACTGCGTATTGCAAGCCCTCATTTTTGGGATCCTCAACGACAATGAAGGACCTCACTGCACAGGCCCACCCCATCTCAGTACTGATGCATTACTTCAGCTGCACAACGCATCTTCCAGCAGCTGAGCCTCAGTTCTCACCCTTGCAGAGGGTTATTTTTCAGCAAAGGGGAACCTATATCATCACCCTTGCCAGGGCACTTTCCCCCCCCCCTTCCCCTTAACCAGCTTGGAGCAGGGAGTAAATGCGAGTGTTAAACTCCAAGCACCAGGGAATTCCACAACGGTTTCACACCTGGTAAAACCAGAACACACAGTAATTCCCCATTCCATGAGGTTTAACTCAATCAGGGATACGGGAAATTATGAAATTTTCTGGCTGTCACATTTTCTGTGTAATTATGCATTTGACAAATTTGCCACATAAACCATCACCTGTTGCATTATCTGCAGACTTTCACAGAAAACGTTGCTTCTAGCATTCAAACAAATGTTACTAAGCACAGTGACACGTGTTGCCATGCAATGAAAGGCCCTTTTAAAACATTGACTGGTTCCCTTTCTGTTCCTTATTGTGAATTTGTTTGCTGAACTCATACTTCAGAGGTAAAATCTTTGCTGGACTGTGTTAACATGCAGAAAAATGACAAAATAAGGAAGTAATACTATCCCCAAATTTGTTTCAGAATTTATCGTTTTTTTCCACATAATGTAGTCAATCTTGCTGCGTAATCTTTCTCCCCTGCTGTATAATTCCAGTAGCGTTGCTCATAATTGCACAGTACTGGTGGCGTTTCACGACACTATACGGGAGTCTGCATCCCACCAGTACCATGCATCTCCTCATGAGGGCCTAAGGAAAATAACCTTGTATTACCACTCCCTAATTTTCCAGTGCCAAGATAAAAATTCATAACTACACACGTTAATAGAAGTTTTAGCTTTACCTGATTCTGGTTTACGACTTTTTCGACACATATCACTTGATGTAAGGAAACATGATTTACAGTCCTTTTGTCCATATAACCAGCAGAGGCACTATAATGAATTGCATATGGATGACAGCGTGCTTCCCAACATCGCACAATACACTGTTATGCTGGTAAAATGCTGATGTCTGCAATCGAGAAAGTTACTAGGTTACCATAAATTCCATTAATGACACTAGTCTGCAAGTGATGTTTAAAAACAAAAAGCCCTATAACTGTTTTACAATGAAATTGTCAGCTAGGTAACAATGCCTATGGTGAAAACATACATGTTCTAAGTGCATAGATTTTTTTTTGCTTTGTTGGTTCAATCCAATCTCAGAAAACCAATTACAAGATTGGTACACTCAGGGTAAAATGTCAAACTTTAAAATTGACAATTTTGCACTAGTTCAGATAAATCGTGCACTGAGGCAAACATTTTTGCATGGCAATTCTAAAGTTGAATATTTAAAAAACAAAACAAACCAAAACACAAAAAATACAAAAAGAACATTTGCACAGGTATACCTGTGTAAAGATGCTATTTTGTACTAGGCCATTAATGCAAATGACATTTCAAAATTGGTGCAAAAATTCCAAGTCCTAGTGCAAAATGAACTAACAGGTGCCATTTAACGATCTGACCCTTTAGGATGCCTCTTCTACTGTTAATGTTTTATTCACATCATGCTGTCCTATTCTATAATCAGTCTCGTGCATATCATGATAGGCTAAACAAATGCGTTTTTAATCTTTTCACAGAAGTAGACTGTTTTTGCTCATTTAGATTTTCACACCCTCACTCCACCCCAGGACTGTAAATGGTGGAGTCCTGGGTTATAGTTCCAGATTTGACATTTGACCAACAATTGTATTATTCTGAAAAATTATGCCAGATTCCTTTGAGATAAAATATAAATATATGTAATGGAAATAGGTAGAAGGTGAGGGCTTAATTTTGCAAATTGTACTGGTGTCTGTGAAATTTTGCTACAGCGTTGACCGAATTACAGTTTTCCCATCGACAAAAAAATTGAAAATCAACTACCTGTGAAGAACAAAAATCCTAAATGTGTTGACAGATCGTTGTAAAGATGGCATTGTGTGCTGACTGGTGTAAACTATTGCAATTTACATAATCTGGAAATAGTGCAAATTTGCGCTGCCACCTACGCAATCTCTGGATTGCAGAGAACAAAGCTTCCTCGGTGGTTAGGCTGGGCCCTGTAACTGCACAGCGAGGCCCATTATCATTCTGGATGTGATAATTGGACGAACAGAAGGATAATGGGCCGATGGCAGTCTGTGCCAGGTAGGAGAGTGACTGCTGCAGGCTCTTGAGGTTACAGCAGGAACGGGAGCCAGCCCGGTAGTGAATATTAAAGAACTATGGGGCTTTTGCAGGGAGACAGCGCAGCTCCCTCCAATGTCCACAATTAGGGACAAAAGACGTCCGTGATAGAAATGTTCACGGACATGAGACACAAATTACAGACGGTCCGTGAAATATGCGGACGGGTGGTCACCTTAGGTAGTTCTAGCAGCTTGCCCTAGTCGAAAATTGGCCGAAGGCTCCCATGGGTGTGGATGGGCCTGCCGTTGGCCCGGGCACCTCCGAACCTGTCCCGCACTGCGGGACAACAACGCGCTTCTCAAGCGCCCTGAATGCCTGTGATGAGGAACAGTTGCGGGCTCCTGAGGGGGGTTGTGGGACTTGTAGTTCCCTAAAGCTGCTGTCAACTGTCTGCAGGGGAATTCCCCACCTCAATCCCTTGGTGTAAAAACAGTAGCACGATGGAGAGGAAAGGCAAGTCCCTCTTAGACACACTCTCAGCTGACCCGAAACGAAGACCAGAAACAGAATGTACAGCCCCTACAATACAGGGAAATGGCACACTTTTCAAGCACTCTGAAATCCGGTGATGAAGAATAGGTGCAGGCTCCTGCAGGGATTAAGGGACTTGTAGTTCCCTGCAGTTGCTGTCTACTGTCTGCAGAGGCACTCCTCGAATCAATCCCTCGGTGTAAAACCAGTAGCACGATGGAGGGGAAAGGGAAGGCCCTCTCAAAAGTCCTCTCAGCTGGCCAGAAACAATACACAGAAACAGAATGTGTAGCCACCAAACGCGGGGCAGCGACGTGCTTTTTAAGTGCTCTGAATGACTGTGATGAGGACAGGAGCGGGCGCCTGCAGGAGTTATGGGATTTATAGTCCCCTGCAGCTACGGTCTACCACCTGCACAGACACTCCCCACCTCAATCCCTCGGTGTAAAAGCAATAGCACAATGGAGGGGAAAAGGCAAGCCCCTCTTAGAAATGGTATCAGCTGTCCAGAAACGATGAACACCGCGGGACAGCTATGCACTTTTCAAGAGCACTGAATGCCTGTGATAAGGAACAGGTGTGGGCTCCTGCAGAGGCTATGGGACTTCTAGTCACCTGTGGCTACTGTCTACCATCTGCAGAGACACTCCTCGCCTCAGTCCCTCAGTGTTAAAACAGTAGTACGAATTAGGGGGGAAAGCAAGTCCCTCTTAGAAATCCTCTCAGCTGGCCGGAACGATGCACAGAAACAGAATGTGCAGCCCCACAAGGCGGGCAGCAACACGCGTTTTAAGCGCACTGAATGCCAGTGATGAGGAACAGGTGCGGGCTCCAGAGGTTATATGCCTTGTAGTTCCCTGTGGCTGCTGTCTACTGTCTGCAGAGGCATTCCTCGCCTTGATACCTCAATGTAAAAAAGTAGCACAATGGAGTGTGAAGGCAAACCCCTTGTAGAAATCCTCTGAGCTGGCCAGAAACGATGCACAGAAACAGAATGTGCGGAATGTGCATTCTTCACTTCCCATTAATAAAATAAAGCGGCCCCAGCTGCCATTTTCTTTTACAATCCCAATGGAGTCCCACAGGAGCGCAGCAATTATTTCCTTTTTTTCTGGGCTCCCCCAAACGGTATAAGGGGTCAGGTTACCTCTACTAAAACCTCCTAGATTATTTGTTTGCATCTTCAGAACAGGGGACTAAGTCCCCGAGTCCTGTAATGTCTCCCAGCAACATTTTTCTCATGTTGCTGGCAGCCAATCACAGCGCTCACTTCTGCAGGAGTCTGACTCTTGTGGAAGCGAGATGGCCCAACGGAAAAAGAGCTCACTGGGCCAAAGAGAAGGCTCTGTTTTTAAACTGGCACTCCCTCTCTCTCTCTCGAGACTCTTGCTGACCCAACAGTCTAAATATTCATATTTGTTTGACAGGTCATTTCTCAAAAACTGCTGAATGGATTTACACCAAATATCAAACAGCACAATCTGCCTAACAAGATCTAGTTTTCTGCCACATTTGGTGTAATTCCTGTCAGCAGTTCATGCTGTAACCCTTCTTAAAGACCTCTATGGAAAATGCATGAGGATTTTGTGTTTTGGGACTCCCCTTATTTCTCACCCCCTGCTTGATTGCTCACCGAAAAATTCTCAATGCACAAACTAGTTAAAAAGTAGCACCTTTTTGGAAAGTTTTATGGAGAATCATCAAACGGGGTCAAAGTTATTAGCAACATGTAAAACACTTTCCCAATGGAACATCTGACTTAACTATAACTACCCAGTGTTGACTATATATGTAGGGGCATATTTGCATCACTCTTGAACCACACAACATGGTGCAAGAGTGATGCAAATGAAAAATTAGATTTATTAAGCCAAGCAAAGGCCACCTTCGTGGCCCTCCGAGGCTTCATAAACCTCAAGCAAAGTAACGCAGTGCAAATCGTTGTGTTCCATTACTCTGCGCCAGGGAAGCGTTTCCATGGGCGGAGCATGGATGTTCCCACGCAACATCCATGGATTTTGATGCATTCCCAGATTTACAAGAACAGGTAAACCTGGGAAAGCACCAAAAACATACACCTCCCCTGGTGAGGCGTGACGAGGAGAAATGTATATATTTCTCCTCGGTTTTTCCTCATGCTATGTATGCTGCTTTCTGCAGCACACATAGAAAGAGGAAAACGCCTCAGGGAATTGCTTTTGTGCAGTAAAGTGCCCCTTCCTGCCCAAAAACAATCCTGTCTGCAATAGAGGTACCCTTGCACCTTGGTGCAAGGGTGCCTGTGTTGTGAGGACCTCTAGGACCCAGGTTGGTCACCCCTGTTTTAGCTTCATTTTAGTGCTCATATTTTAGTCGTTTTAGTAGGCCTGCTTTTACTGATTATTTTTTACATATTTTATTAGCTGGCTTTTATTCTAGGGAAGCGAGGAACAAGCTGTTTGTTTAGTTAGCCTTTGCACAAGCTTTATACATGATATGGTGGTTTGTGTTCAGTGCTTAATTTGTAAATAAAAAGGTGCCGGTGCTCAAAGCTCTCCTCTTAAACACGCGGCACATAATACTGAGGCAGCGTAATCCTGAAGCCACCTCAGGCCTCTTCAGTCCATTTACAGCCACTCCCTGCCCCTTCAGCTCACTCTTGTAGCTTCCTACTTTTCCCCTTCCTGACACTTTTTCGTTTTTCTCTTCCTCCAACTTTCCCACGTGTCTTCTGCTCGCAGTAAATGCTTGAGACAGAAAACTAAGCACCGGCCCTCAGAAATAAGTGCCGGTGCTCTGCACCGGAAACAACAAGCACAAATTAAGCACTGTTTGTGTTGCCTATTAAGGAGACAGCTTCTTTGACCTAGAAATAGCGTTGCATCAGAACTATACTTCTAATACAGTATGGTTTATTATATAAATGGTGCTCCAGAGGTGGCAGAGGGGGTTCCAACCATGACTATCCTGGGAAACAAGCTGTGTGACATGCAGCTCAGCTGTCTCTGATCTACTAGCTTGCCGAAAGGATTGCCATCTACACCACAGGCTGATTCCTGACACTATTCTTGGGCATGGGGCTGGGGCTAATCCCTTAGATTGGGTCAGGCAGAAGGAAATACCTGATATGCTCTTAGCATATACATAGGGTAAGGTAGGAACCTCTAGTAAATCTAGAACCACAAACATCATGGTTGGATTGTTTATCTTCTTTATCATGTTCATAATGCTGATCACTTTGCTCTGTTTCATCTGCCTAATTATGGCAGCTCACTCTTATATGCAAGATTGCGATTGTTTCAATAAATGTATTGAAAACATATATTGCATCTCTTTATCTCGCCAGAAGTTAGGCAGGCAATTACTAACTGTGTGTATAGACTCAGTCTCACACACACTGTCCTAAAAATGCAGTCCAAATAACAAAGTAGGACCAGCATAACATGGCACCACCAGTGTATCAAGGTCAAGTACTTATTTAATGGATCTCCTGAGTAGTTTTCTCTTGTATGCTTAAGGTGCCCTATTCACTTTAATGCGAAGACATCCATGGTGTTAGGAAAATATCCTCCTCATCTATATAGGTCGCACCTATGTTTGTCTGTAGGTTGTTCAAGCTTGAGCATTTAAAAGGGTATCTACACATTGTGTTTCCACCTCTGAATTCTGTTTTTAAAAAAATGGCCAGTAGTTATTCCAGTGAACTGTGTATATGCTGCCACACAACATTTACTTTTAAATGGGCAACCTAATGGGGGTGGATGTTACATTCCTGATTGAAGCACACAATGCATACAAAACTGAAACATTTTATGCATGGATCAATTTTCCTTCAGTTGATGCCAACTCAATACATTTCACACCTACCAGGTAGCTAACCCGCCAGCACAACCTAGAGAATACAACTATTTAGAAATACCTTTTACATATCAGGAACATCAAAATTGGTTCCAAGGCACCCTACCACACGTTGTTGAACATGTTAGATTGGGTTCCAACAGTAAAGATGTGGCCACATGACCAGTCCTAGCTGCCTAGCACACCCAGATATACTAAATCTACAGGCAGCAGATCTTTGCCCATTATATAATAATTTAGTTAGACTACATAGATATTTAACACAGTTCATAATGTGAACATTGAATACTGCCTCAGCAACAGCTGCTCCAGCCATCCAACAACAATTGGCTATGCCAGGGATTAACCCAGTGACTATTAATGCTATTATGGGTAAAGTACCCTCTCAACGGGAAGGAATTCCGTTTTGGATTGCTCAAAAAACAAATGAGTTGGAAGCAGTGTTTTCCCATGTGGTATCCCAAGATAAACATAGAATTCTCACAGTTTGCTTGTCACTTGGGATGGTACCCTCAATTGATGATTGTGCTGCTTGGGGCACAGTTTTTGCTGCAATATACACCATAACACATGGTACACCATCTCATGCGGTTTTACTGGAGGTGTTAAAACAAATTCAAAATGAATGCAGGGTTGCTCCTGCCCTGTACCTGGGGATGAAATTAATTGGCAATTTTGCTACAGAATCCTCAATTATTTTATGAAATTAAAGGAGAAGCAGCAGCATGGATGGTACACCAATGTCTTGCACAAGTTCCTCTAGTATACCATGAACGCTAGCTACCAAAAGTAATAGCTGAGACTCATACTGGTATAGGTCGGGATAATTTGGGGGCCAGACCAAATAAGCCACAGCTTAAAGGTAATCCCCAAAAGGAAAATAAAAAAACGCTGAGACAAAGAAAAAATTTGATAAAGATAAAACAAAATAACAAGGGAAATCTCCGCAGCCAGAGAGCTCTGAAGAATGCTATAACTTGCGTATCTGTGATAATTTGAAATAGCCTGACAGGTATCAGTATACTGATACACATCCTTTTTGGACTCAATATGCTCATCTGATGTTATCATAAAGAAGGAAGGGAAATTTCCTCGCCAAAAAAAACAATTAAAAAAGAAGGTTGTGGGAATTTCAGCAAAATATGCCACACTTACCTAGAAAATTACTGCAGAACAGGACATGGGCAGTAACTCTGCTCAGCAGTAAAGCAAAGAACATGATAGTTTGCCAGAATCTTCAAGAGCTTTGGATGTGGGAGCAACTAACAACTGCATAGAAGTCAAAACCCAGGCAGTCGCCCCTCCAGACCAAGTCTATAAAGTAAACATTCAAATAGAGGGGGACATAGTGCGCACAATTAAAGTAATTTTCGGTGAAATATTAACACTAAGCTACGACATACTCTTGGCAGAAAAAAAATTGTCAGCCTGAGTTTGTTAGAAGACTTCCATAAGGGGAAGATGTGATTTTACCATCTTTCTCAGTCCTCTTTCCAGAGCAAGCAAAGCAAGTGTGTGCTGCTGACTGGGCTTTTGTGCAAGCCCCAGCATTATACCACAACCATGTGGGCTGAGAAAGGGACTCTCACTATCATGTAATACCCTTAAGGTCTAGCCCACATGTGCAACCAAAATACTCCATAAAACATGAAGCAAGAGCTTCTGTGAGGATGATTCTCTCACAGCACAAATACTAGGGAGTAAGTGAACCCTGTGTATCTCCAATGAACAACCCCTTGTTCTCTGCAGCTAAGCCAGTTAATTCCTATAGAATAGTATTAGATTACAAGCATCTAAATAGTCATACATGCACCTTTGCAATACAAAATGCACGCAGTACAGCACTAATGAACAATAATAACAACAACAAATGCAAAACAACCTTGGATACCTCCAAGAGTTTTTTTCTGCCAAAATATTGCCCAAGCAAACAGGGATCTAACCACTTTTTCTGCTCTTGGCTCTCAGGGATGATTCTGTTGACTTTCCCAAGGTTATGAGAAAGGCTCAGGGCGGTTCACGGCACATGTGACATCAATATTGCATGGTAATTACTCAGAACCATTGTCCTATTGCGATGACATATATCTGACAGATGATGACTTAAACACACATTTAGCCAGGATAGATCTCATTGTTTTCGTATTTGCCGAACATGACTACACATTCAACTCTAAGACAAAAAAAATGCTTTTCTCTGTGTCCTATTTTTGGGATATGAGCTTTCAAATGAGGCAAAGAGTCTGGCACCAAACTTTCTTGAGAAGTGTGCACAATTACAACAACCAAATACCATAAAAAAAACTACAATCCATGTTAGGATTTTTTAATTTATGCAGAACATATAGACCTAATTAGGCAAAACACATGAAACCACTTTATGATTGAAATTTGTCCAGATTTTTCCAGTAAACACTGGACACCTGAACACACACAAATAACCAGATCAGTACAGACTGATTTTCTTGAAGCAAAACACCTACAAACACATGTGAAAACAAAACAAACGTGGTCATTTGGATAATTCCGGGTGCCACTGGCTTTACCTATCTTACATTCAATGAAGATGACACAGTACCATATGGAGCTTTACAGTTGCCTCCACAAAGTCAGGTATGGGTTTAACCCCTTCTGATGAAAGTATGTGTCCCACAAATTCCACTTCCTTTACTGCAAAAACAAATTTATCTTTTCTTAACAATACGCCATGTTCACCCAAAGCATTCAGCACCAGTCCCAATGTACAATTGTGTTCTTCTAGAGTGTTTGAGAATACTAAAATATCATCTTGAAACACCATAACTTTTTTTATCCCTTTCAAAATCTTAGTGATGATCTTCTGGAAGACTAATCCAGCAGAGGCCAGACCAAATGGCATTCTACAAAATTCAAATGTGCCACCAGGTGTAACGAAAGCAGTTACATGACGAGATTCAGATTCCAACACCATTTGAGGATAAGCTACTTTCGAATCCAATACGACTTGGCCTGACCTGCTGTTCTGATTAGATCCTCTACATGAGGAAGTGGAACATTTTCCACCTGTATAGCATCTTTCAGAGATCTTAGATCTGTGCAATGGTTTAATTCTCCAGAATGTTTTCTTTGCCAAAACCACTGGAGATAACCATAAAGCAGCATCTACTCATTTAATTATTCCATCTTCTTGTATTTTAGACAACATGTTTGTCAAATCACCTCTTACATTGAAAGGAACATTACAAAGTTTATGCTTGACAGATGTACATTCAATCTTTAACCTCAATGACATGCTTGAAATTCTTAATTTCACCTACTCTCTCACTAAAAACTTTAGGAAAGTCAGAAATCCTTTTGGTGTGAAAGTACACCTCCAACATCAAAACAGTCCTCTATAGAAACAGGTGGCTCATTTCCAGGTCTTATGACTACGACAACATCAGCTTCGTGCCACCACCCAAGTACATTTATGCCTTTTTGGTAGATATAGACTTTCCTTTGATGGTCTTATTAGAAAAGCCAATGGTTGCTTAGAAATATCCCTGAAAATACATTTTGATTCCTTCAAAAGCTGTTGTTACCACATCAGGAGGCATTAACACTTGATCAGGCCACTTTTCATTAAATTTATTTATGTTAATGATGGTTATTCTGGCCCCTGAGTCAACAAGCAAAGGAATACTTAAGTCATTAATGGTAAACTGTATCAATGGACCATTATAGCGTTTGGTGATACTTTCATGATTTGCTTCAACAATATTTACAGATAAAACTAATTCTTTTAAATGGTTTTGTGCATCATGCAAATCATCACTGGGATTCAAGGTTTGGACCGTTTGAATGAGCACCCCTCTTGGACTACTTTTGCTAATACTGGTACTACAACATTTACCCACCTTACACACTTTGCCGAAGTGTCCTGTTTTGTTGCATTTCCAATACCCTTGAGATAGTGGCAAACAAGGTCTAATACAATGACTTTTCTTAGCTGATGCTGAACTAGACTGTACTTTACTTGACTGTTGCAATTTGTTAATTTCACCTTTACTTATATTCTGATTTACACTGGCTACCCGTTGCATGTTAGATTCCAATTGCTTTACGTTTTCTCTGGACGACTCAATAGTTTTTGCAATGTCAATCGCTTCATCCAGGGTGGGTTTTTACATGCTAATACATTTTCTTGTATTTTTTTTGGAACAGTATCTCACCACTAACTGACCCTTAATGAGCTGTGAGGTAAAACTGTCAAATTCACAATAAGAAGCTAACATTTTAAGAGACATTGTTGGTCATTATGACATTGATGGTAAATGCCGCTTACCGCCGCGGTGACAGCCGCCAATATACCATCGTGGAGGAGAACATCCGTCTGCCATATTATGACACACACACACACTAAACCAACAGAATACGGCCACATATCCGCCAGACCAAAGGTCAGTGTTAAAGTGTCGGTACAAACACCCTTATCATTACGCCAACAAAACAACGCCCACCACATTATGACCCACGAATCACCACAGAGGACATTCAACGGCGGTAAACCATTGGCGGTACACACCGGCGCGGTCAGAATGGCCACCCAAATACAAACAACACAACATTGGCCAAAATGAAAATCACACACCTGACACTGAGGCACACACCACATCCACCCACAGCACTATAAAACACACACCCACATTACATACAACCCTTTGTCAACATGAAAAGACTGCAATAGCTAGCCACGCAAACAACACCCCACACCCCACCACATTACTCAACATCCTCTACACAATACACACCACACAACACCCATCTTCCCACTAAGGCACCCTGTTTCACAGATGAGGAGTTGCAGGTCATGGTGGAAGAAATAGTCAGGGTAGAGCCACAGCTCTTCCGAGAACAGGTACAGCAAATCTCCATTGCCAGGAAGATGGAGCTATGGCGGAGAATCGTGGACAGGGTGAACGACGTGGGACAGCATCTAAGAACAAGGGACAACATCAGGAAGAGGTGGAATGACCTACGGGGGAAGGCACATTCCGTGGCAGCAAGGCACCAGCTAGCCATCCAGAGGACTGGATGTAGACCCCCACCCCCTCCACCACAGCTGACAGCATGGGAGGAGCAAGTCATGGCAATCCTGCATCCCGAGGGACTCACTGGAGTAGCCAGAGGACTGGACCCTGGTGAGTCAATATTTACTACTTATCACCCTCATACCTGCATGCCATCTCACCCCCTCACCCTGACTCCCATCGCTCCACTCCATCCTACACAGTGCACCAACACGTGACTAACCTCAATGCCAAGCCCTGCATGCCATACCAATGCATGTTCAGCCCTCCCAGCCCTGCATGTACACCCATCACCAAAGGACACACAGCATGGAGAACTAACAATCCCACAATACATTGCCATACACAATGGTGGCAGGGCAACAGCAACAATACTGGGAAAGCTAGGGATGTACAATATGTCTCAAACATGAAGCAAAATACATCAATTAATTCCCCACAGGTGTCCCAGCCAATCCCAGCGGGGAGGAGGCGCTACGACTATCCAGTCCCCCAACAGAAGATGCCCCCACTGATGACAGTAACTCTGGACTTCTGGATCTGGATGAACTACCTGGCCCATCAGGGACCATGGTCAGTCGGCCACCCCAGCCCACTCTCAGTCCACCACAGAGCCTCCCCCCTCAGTATCCAACACCACAGCACCCACACAACGTCCCCACACCTCTGTCCCCAGGACACATCAATCAGCAGTGTGCCCACCTGCACAGGGACCCCAGTCCACACCTCACAGCCAAGACAATCAGGGTCCTGGGGTCAGTGGCAGAGGGCACACCGTTCAGGGGACACAGGCACATGGGGGGCAGGGACACTCGTAGGACAGCTGTGCCCCAGGGGGAGGGCAGGTCCAGAGTACTGACTCTCCAGGAGGCACTCATTAATGTACTGGGGGCTTACCAACAATCCCAGGACAAGATGGGCCAGATTCTGAACAACATGCAGGAGAACCAGCGACTGAGATCAGGAAAGATTTTCAGGCCCTCAACACCACCATGGTCTCCATAGCAGGGGTACTGGCTGATATGGCCAACATCATGAGGGAATGTACAGCACACCAGAGGGCCCCTCCTACTAGCCAGTCAATTGAACATCCCACCACATCTGCTGCAGCTAGTGGACAGGAGGCCCTGCCACAGTGAGCCCTGCTGCCCTCAGTGAGGAGGCTATTGACCTCCTGAGATCCATCTCTGTAGGGCAGTCAACCATAGAGAATGCCACCCAGAGGCTGGCATCACAGATGCAGCATTGCAATGCATACCTGGAGGCCATACAAGGTGGGTTTTCAGCCCTCCAGAGATCGTTTCAGGCTCTGGCCTCCTCTCTGATGGCAGCCAGTGTCCCTGTTCCTACTGTCTCCCCTGCAACTACCACTTCCCAGTACCAGTCTCCTCAACCCCAACCCATCCCATGCACACATACAGAAAAGTATGCACACAAAACATCGGATAAGAGTAGCACAGTCAAACACAGGCAGCACACTTCACGTCACAAGCACTGATGCAAACAACAGACAGTTGCACACACAACCACATCCACTGCCTCCACTGTCACCCCCTCCTGCTCCTCCTCCCCCACAGTCACATCCGCACTCACACCTTCATGCACTGCATCAACAGCCACCACTACCATCACCACATCATGTAGCATACACACCTCACTTGCAGACACCTCCACATCATCCATCCACGCGTCCCCTTTGTCCTCTCCCACCCTGTCTCCCCACTCATAAGAGACAAAAACACACACATGCAGACTCCCAACAGCCATCCACCTCACACACGTACACTGTCCATGCACCTGCACCTAAGTCCAGCAGCCGTACACCTCCGACAAGCACTCCCTCAACCACCACTCCCATCCCTCTTCCCACATCCTGCCCCAACGTCACTTAGAAACTTTTCCTTGCCCATCTTGACCTCTTCCCTCCCTCTCCACCCCCCCATCCTGCCCATAAGAGCAGGGTCCCAACGACCCAGCACTGCACCGAAGCCAAACAGTAAGCCACTGCTCCCATCAAATGTTCAGCTGCTGGCACAAAGAGGCCCCTGAGTGTGACGGCTGCCACTCCTACTTTGAGCACACCTTCGCCTCAGAAAGGGAGGACCAGGGTGGTGAAAACCAAGGGACAGGAGGCGGGGTCAGTGGAGGCACCTCCTACTCCTGGAGGCAAGAAAGGGAAGGTTCCCACTCCACCAGCCAAGAAAGGGAAGGATCCCACTCCACCACCCAAGAAAGGAAAGGTTCCCACTCCACCACCCAAGAAAGGAAAGGTTCCCACTCCACCATCCAAGAAAGGGAAGGTTCCCACTCCACCAGCAAAGAGAGGCAAGAGGCCCCCTCCACCAGCAGAGGGCAAGGATCCCACACCTCCAGCAGAGGCAGCCAGGGTAACACCTCCACCAGCAGTGTGCAAGGAGCCCTCACCTCCAGCAGAGGCAGCCAGCGTAACACCTCCACCAGCAGTGGGCAAGGAGCCATGACCTCCAGCAGAGGCAGCAAGGGTAACACCTCCACCAGCAATGAGCAAGGAACCCTCACCTCCAGCAGAGACACAGCAGCCCTCACCTCCAGCAGAGGGCATGTAGGCCACACACCAGAGACAATTGGGCAAGGAGCCCCCTCCAGAACCAGTGGGCATGTTCCCCACATCAGAGACTGTGGACTTACACTCCCACCAGGGACAATTGGGCAAGGCGCCCCCTACAGAACCAGTGGGAATGTTTCCCACTTCAGAGACTGTGGCCTTACACTCCCCATCAGGGACAATTGAGCAAGGAGCCCCCTCCAGAACCAGTGGGCATGTTACCCACTTCAGCTGAGGTGCCCCCACCCCCACCCCTCTTCCCCCTGAAGTGCCTGCCCATTTCCAACATGATGCCCCTGCACAGTGGAGTCCGGATAATGTCAGGAGTCAAGTTGGGCCTTGGATTGTGCCCTGTGGCCATGTGGGCCATTTGTACTTTGGACTGGCGATTGGCCGTTTCTGGACAGTGCCGCATGCTTTTATTTTTAAGTGGACAACATGTTCGCTGTTGGCATCAAATAGCAGTGTCACTTCAATCTCAATGTGGTCTTTGTTTGAATTAGACGTGGGTCCTGTGACACTGGTTTTACCCTGCAGCTGCTTGTGTGTATAGTGTGTGTGGCCCTGATCTGTGTGAAGTTGAAGCTGGCTTTGCATTGTTACACATGACACAAAATCAATGCACACCTAATTTGGTTTGGTTCCTAATCTTGTTGTGCGTCGCTTTGGTGTCAATGAAATGATGCTAAGGCAGCATTGCCATTTCATTCAGAAGGGCCATTGTTTTATCTGGAATGTGAGTTGGAGTGCATGTGCAATTAGATGTAGAGTGTAAGCTAATAATTTGTACATACTCCACTCAATGCTGACACTCATGGTTGCCTGCCTCAGTTTAACAGCTGCCAACATGAACAATGAGGAACCGCAGGCTTTTCAGAAGAGGGCAGTCTGCTATAGGCACATCCTGGCAGTGGAATCTGGGTTCTGGAGGATGGCACACTACTATCGCAGGGAGCGATCCACCGGGGAATGGCGGACATTCACCCACGGGGTACCCACACTGGCCCCACACAGAGGACCAAGCACCACAGGTGTGCAGGGGGGCACTGCTGCCGCCATCACAACAGCCCCAGCTGTTACACCCTCAACGTCTGTGCCACAGCACACCCCACCACCTGCTGCCATGGGCATGAATGCAATAAAGGACCTATAGCGGGATGTGACACTGGTCCTCAAAATGTTGGACAGTCTTGAGAAGGAGTTGGAAAAGAACACCAAGAGTCTGATATTCGTCAAGAGGAAACTCAAGAGGGCCAATCTGTAATTGGCTTAATGACTGTCACCTCCAATTCAATCCCCTCCCTTCTCATTTGTTTTCATGTTTTATAGTGGGTTTTAGGGGGTTAGTGTCAGATTAGATTAGGTTAGAAGTTCAGTTAGGATAAGTAGGTTTGGGGGTAGGTTTTCTACTTTTGACAAGTTACTTTGTGGGTGGGTGGGGGTGATTTTGGGGCATTTATGTGTTGTATAAAGAATATACATCAACATTCAAAAACAAAATACCCCCCAAAAAAATATTTGTTTAGATATAGGTTGTGTATGTGTAGTTTACTATATGTTGTCCTGCATGTGTCTTGTGATGTAAGGAGGGGGGGGGGGGGGGCAATGTTTAGAGTGTGTTGGTAAATGTGTTAGGTAAGTTTAGCATAGAGTAGTTAGGGTCAGTTGTTGGTTATGTATAGCTAGGATAGGTTAGGTTAGGATAGGTGTTCTTCATTCTTTTTTAGTTTAGTTTAATTCTAATTAAAAATCTTTGGGTACTCCCTTACTTCATGTGTCAAATGCTTGGGTCTCAGGGTATTCCCATGGGTGTACAGTGAAAATTGTCTGTTGGCCTAGGGATTCCGTCCTGCCTCCAGATCCCTTTCTTGACATGTTCATCACCTTATTACAGTTGAGCTGTCACACTGGCAGCCACAACACATCTACTTGTCTGTGCATCTGCCATTCAGTGTATCCACCACTCAAGGTGTCTATGCTAACCATGTATTGGACAGGTAGGTGTGGTAATTCAGCTGTCATTGTTTGGGTCCTGTGTCTGAATGTTTGGCACTGTGGGACATCTGACAACAGCCTACATTTCATATCTAAACTGCTAAACTGACCAGTGGCAATTACAGATGAGGTTAAGTACCTCTGTTTCACACCAATGTGCTCTACTGGTACTCCCAGCTGATGATATTGCCCGAGAACTGTTACACAGCCATTCCTGCCGTATCTAGTGGGTGAAGCATATAGGTGTCCAACATTTTTAACATACTCAGAGGATTGCTTGTATGGGATTAGACCAGCATCGACGTTCATCATGTAGGTACCTGGTTTTACCTACTAGTCCACCCATCTTTCTCTATGAGTTGCTCTGCAAAATGCCCTTATAGCATAGAAACAGTGTGGCAGTTCTTCTCCTATATCCATGGTCATTTTTCATTTACATGCCACAAAAATCACAGTTGATTTTCATTCTAAATAAACAAAGACCCCTTACTCTCTTCAACCCTGGCACTGACCCATGCATTTCTTTCTTTAGTTTACTTTATTCAGTGCAAAAAGACTATAAAAGACATAAAATAAATAAATAACATTACAGATTTCACAGTCATAAAAAAATTCTAAAAACGTTGTTAATACATTTTCCGAATACCATAAGCAGCATGTATAAAATTTAGCACAGCCTGGATTATGTCCCTATTTCCCAAATCATGTAAGTGGGAGTAAGCAAGTTGGCTAGTTCTAATACTGTTAGACTGAAATAGCGGACGTAAAAACCTTTTTTCTTGGAGCAGTGTATAAAGTGCAAAAAAGCATAAAATGTAATGTACTTTGGGATGTCTTTCCATCACAGCAGCTAGGAGGAAGGTTCTTAAACTAGGTTCCAGCAACTGGAAATGCTACCAGATAGTGTAAGGTATTTAGACGTAGTCTTGTGAGTAAAAACCTTTGTTGCTCATGATTAATGATGGTCAGATACAGCTTTGGTTGAAGTTGTTGTGTCTCATAACTTGTCCATAGTCTCATTGAACTAGAGGCTTGGTCCATGTCCTGATTTTTCTGCCAGAATATGTCTTTAACCTTCTTAATGTCCTGTCTTGTTAAAGTATCTGGTTTGAGGAAAAAATCTCCTAATCCTAATGATAGGAGAGAGAACTAAGGTGGTCATTCTGACCTCGGCGGTAAAAGGCGCTTACCGCCGGTCAGAAATCCTCCATAATTCCTCCGCGGTCGCGGTAATCCGCCACGGTCATTCTGACCCGCAGCAGCCAAACCGCCGAAAATCCGACAGCCACAACAGACCGCCAGACCAGCGGTCGGCGGAAAAGTGGAGGTGACCAAACCTCCACCGTCACGCCAACAGAAATACGCCCATGCCATTCTGACCCAGGAATCCACGCGGCGGTCTTTCAAACGCGGTTTTCCATTGGCGGTACACAACGCCGCGGTCAGAATACACACAAACGAACAAAACTCAGCAACATTGGACGATTTGAATTCCACACACCTGATACACATACACACACCACTCCCACAAACACAATACAATATAAAACACACACCCACATCACCCACAAACCCCTTCGACCAAAATCCAAAAAGAAGCACTGAGAGACACAGCAGCGATCATAGAACACCATCACACAGAGGCACACTACACCATCACCCACACAATATCCACACACAAAACAACACACACCACCACAGTCAACACACTTAACTACACATACTCCACCCCACACATCATACACACCACTCCATGGCACCCCAAAGACACCCCCGCTTCTCAGACGAAGAACTCAGGGTCATGGTGGAAGAAATCGTTCGGGTAGAGCCCCAGCTCTTCGGCACACAGGTCCAATACACCAGCATTGCCCGGAGGACGGAGCTATGGCAGAGGATTGTCGACAGGGTCAATGCTGTGGGACAGCACCCCAGAAATCGGGAAGACATCAGGAAGCGATGGAACGACCTACGGGGGAAGGTGCGTTCCATGGTATCCAGGCACAACATCGCCGTGCAGAAGACTGGCGGAGGACCCCCACCTCAACCCCCACAATTTACAACATGGGAGGAGGAAGTCTTGAACATCCTGCATCCTGACGGCCTCGCAGGAGTCGGCGGAGGAATGGATTCTGGTAAGTTGAAGCTTCAATACTGCTTCCCCCCCACCTGCATGCCAAATCATACCCCAACCCTCACCCCCATCCTCGAACCCCACCCTCACCCCCACCCCCATCCTCACCCCCACCCTCACCCCCACCACCATCCTCACCCCCACCACCATCCTCACCCCCACCACCATCCTCACCCCCACCCCCAGCACACCTATTCCCTGCCAATGTCTCACCATCACAACCCACACATCCCAAAACCTAGGCCTGCATGCGTCCACTAAGCATGGACACCCAACACCAAAGCATGCCCAATGCATATACACATCCCCCCCACAAGCCACCCTCACCAAAGCCCCCACACACGAATGCCAGCACTTGGGGACACGGGAACCCACAGATACACCCATATGGCACACATTGAAACTATAACCATACCTCTATACCCCTGCAGGACCCGACCGCCAACACACTGCCACGGAGGGCCCAGAATTCTCCACACCCCCCACCCAAGAGGCCGTCAGCGATGACAGCAGCTCTGTCGACCTGGACACTGATGACCAGCCCGGACCATCGGGGACCTCTGGACAGTCGGTTCCCCTCAGACAGCCACAGGCCACTACAGACCCAAACCCCTCTGGGAACACCAGCACAGCTCCCACCCAGCGGGCCCATGCCTCTGTCTCCAGGGCGCGTCAATCAGCGGTGTGTCTACCACTACAGGGCACCCAGGATAACCCACCACCCCAACAACAACAGGGACCTGGGGGCAGTGGTAGTGGGCACACCGGCCAGGGGGCAGAGGCCCAGGGAAACAGGGGAACTCGGAGGGCAGCTGTGCGACAGGGGGGGGAGGAGAGGCCCAGGGAACCCACTCTCCACGAGGTCCTCACCACCATCATGGGAGCATACAACCACTCCCAGGAGACGATGGCGACGGTACTGGCCCGGTTCCAGGAGATCCAGGCACTGCAGGAGGAACACTATCGGGGGTACAGGGAGGACATCAGAGCCATCAACACCACCCTGGTTACCATGGTAGGGCTGCTGCAGGACCTCGTAAACACCAGGGCGGACACTGAACAACACCCAAGGGCCCCTGCCACTAGCCTGGACCAAGAACAGCCAACCCCCTCCGCCGGCGCTAGTGGACAGGAGGCCCCCGCACAACAGCAGCCCACCAGACCCCCACCTCCTGCAGGAGAAGAACCACCCCGCAAGAGGGCCCTGAGATCTCGCAAGAAGACAGAGTAGGATGTCAAGACCCCCGCCAGCAAAGGATACCACCTGATGTCATCCCACTGTCCCACATTGTCACCCTGTCCATCCTTGAACTGCCCATGCTCCATCTCTCCACAGGCCTATGGACAATGCACCTGTGTGACTGTTACTCTGGACTCTGCCATGGACATTCCTTCACCATAGCCCCCACCCACTTGAAACCACCCATCCCATTTTGAGCACTGAAATAAACACCTATTTTGCACAAAACTATCTGGAGTCTGGCTGTGATTTCAAAATATTGTAATTGACATGACAGTGCAAATATGTCCTTGTACATAGTGAAGTCAACAAACCGCTGACACAAAGCTGTAGTCCATGGGGAAACGAAGCACAGGACTCGTAGTGGGGACCCCAGATCTGAAATAGGGAGGGAAAAGCCACAACTCAGTCATCATACACTGGGGCAAATAGACAGGCAGCAGAGATGCAGGAGAGTAGTTTACATTTACTAAATTATGTTTGAATTGTTACCTGTGTCCTATTGGAAGTACTGTGCAATGATTCTGTCCCTGTTGTCTGTTTCAGCCCCGTCGTCTTCCTCCTCGTCACTCTCCACAGGTTCCACAGCTGCCACAACACCACCGTCTCGACCATCCTCCTGCAGGAAAGGCACCTGGCGGCGCAAAGCCAGGTTGTGAAGCATGCAGCAGGCCACGATGATGTGACACACCTTCTTAGGTGAGTACATTAGGGATCCACCTGTCATATGCAGGCACCGAAACCTGGCCTTTAGGAGGCCGAAGGTGCGTTCGATCACCCTCCTAGTACGCCCATGGGCCTCATTGTACCGTTCCTCTGCCCTGGTCCGGGGATTCCTTACTGGGGTCAGTAGCCACGACAGGTTGGGGTACCCAGAGTCCCCCAATAGCCATACACGGTGTCTCTCTAGCTGTTCCATCACGTAAGGGATGCTGCTATTCCTTAGGATGTAGGCGTCATGCACTGACCCAGGGAATTTGGCATTGACATGGGAGATGTACTGGTCAGCCAAACACACCACCTGGATGTTCATAGAATGGTAACTTTTCCTGTTCCTGTACACCTGCTCACTTTCTTGGGGGGGAACCAAAGCCACATGGGTCCCATCAATGGCACCAATGACGTTGGGAATATGTCCAAGGGCATAGAAATCACCCTTCACTGTAGCCAATTCGCCCACCTCAGGGAAAAGGATGTAGCTCCTCATGTATTTCATCAGGGCAGACAACACTCTGGATAACACCTTCGAAAACATGGGCTGAGACATCCAGGAAGCAATTCCCACTGTTGTCTGAAATGACCCACTTGCCAAGAAATGGAGTACTGACAGGACCTGCACCAGAGCGGGAATCCCTGTGGGTTGGCGGATGGGGGACATCAGGTCGGGCTCCAGCTGGGCACACAGTTCATGTATAGTGGCACGGTCAAGCCGGTAGGTCAGGATAATGTGGCGTGCTTCCATTGTCGACAGGTCCACCAGCGGTCTGTACACGGGAGGATTCCTCCTTCTCCTCGCCAAACCCAGCGGATGGTGCCTAGGAAGGACAACATGGAGCACACAGTCAAGCAACCCACAGGTACGTACTCACAGCTTGCACAGTAAACGATTCTCTATGCAGTGAATGGCGTGTATGAGTGGCTATGCAGGGCCTAGGCCTGTGTGACGCAGTTGAAATTGAGCCATGTGGACCCTCAAAATGGCGGCTGCCTGACCTGTGAAGTGTGACAATGGGATGTGAGGTCAATGCGCTGGCGTGGCACACCGTGGCGGTAGGCGGTCGAAGACCGCGGCGCGAAGCCGCATTGGATAACATTGAAGCCTATGGGTATCAGGAGCCAATGGCGAAGTGCGCCGGCGGTACGCCCCGCCGCGGTACGCACCGTCGCGGGCGTGACCGCCATTTTCTATCTACTTATTCACTCGCGACTTGAACTTTCACAGGAGAGGACCTATACTGCAAGTGTTGCTGTGACCTCGGTCTGGAAGGGACAATGGCTGCTGCGACTGGGGAAAGGGCCCCTGCCTTCACTGGAGAAGAGTTGGAGAAACTTGTGGATAGGGTCCTCCCCCAGTATGCGCTACTCTACGGTCCTCCAGACCAACAAGTGAGTTTAATTCAATATGGATTTGGGGCCACTGGCTGGCTTGGGGGCCTGGCGGGGGGCATGTTGGGCCTGGCGGGGGGCCTGGCGGGGATGGGGGGCATGCTGGGCCTGGCGGGGGGTCTGGCGGGGGGCCTGGCGGGGATGGGGGGCATGTTGGGCCTGGCGGGGGGCCTGGCGGGGGCATGGCGGGGATGGGGGGCATGTTGGGCCTGGCGGGGGGCATGGCGGGGATGGGGGGCATGTTGGGCCTGGCGGGGGGCATGGCGGGGATGGGGGGCATGTTGGGCCTGGCGGGGGCATGGAGGGGGGTCTGGCGGGGATGGGGGGCATGTTGGGCCTGGCGGGGGGCCTGGCGGGGGGCCTGGCTGGGATGGGGGGCGTTGGGCCACTGGCAACGAAAATGCAGACAAACTTGAACGTGGTATTTCTCCCTCCCTGTACGTGTCACATAGGTCCGCGCCCATGAGAAGATCGGGATTTGGCGTGCCATCGTCAAGGAAGTCCGGACCTTGGGGGTCCACCATCGACGGGGCACCCACTGCCGCAAGAGGTGGGAGGACATCCGCTGCGGGACCAAGAAGACCGCAGAGTCTCTGCTGGGGATGGCCTCCCAACGTAGGCGGGGTGCCTGCCGTCAACTGACCCCCCTGATGTTCCGGATCCTGGCGGTGGCCTACCCTGATTTGGATGGGTGCGTGAGGGCAGCACAGCAGACACAAGGGGGTGAGTACAAGCATAATCTACTCTGTTGTCGCGCAGTGGAGGTGTCTGGGTGGGGGAGGAGGGCTGTGGGTCCCCCTAGGCCAGGGCGATATCTGTAGGCTGGGCACCCCCGTAAGCCCCTGTGTCCCCAGCCACCACCCTCAGTAGTGTGCCAGTACAGCCATCCCTGGGCCGTGTCATCCATGGGTGCAGTTGTCAACTCTAGGCGTGTAGGGCATGTTCCACGGAATGCGTAGCGGACCCCAAGTGCGCAACTTAGTGCAGGGGGCATCTGTGTCTGTCATGTCCGCTAACTGTACCGGTGATCCATGTACTCAAAATCTCTTTATTTCTCTCTCCCCCCCCCCAGGAGGGCCATGCCACAGAGTCTGACTGGACCAGTGAGACGGAGGGCGAGGGGAGCTCCACAACGGGGACGACTGGAGCCTGCAGCGACACGGACACGTCCTCGGAAGGGAGCTCCCTTGCGGTGGTGGCAACATCCGTGCCAGCCGCCATTACAGGTACAGCCGCCACCCAGCGCACCATCTCCGCCCTCCCAGCAGCCCCTCAGCGTTCGCCCCGTGCCCGCTCTGCCAGGAAGCCGGGCATCTCCTTCGCCCCAGGCACCTCAGGCCCTGCCCATGTTACCCCGCTGCCCTCAGTGAGGAGGTCATTGACCTCCTCCGAACGCTCATTGTTGGGCAGTCTACCCTTTTGAATGCCATCCAGGGGGTGGAGAGGGAGGTTCATCGCAGCAATGCGTACCTGGAGGGCATTCATTCGGGTCAGGCTGCCCATCAGCGATCGTTCCAGGCTCTGGCCTCAGCACTGACGGCAGCCATTGTCCCTGTCTCCTGCCTCCCTCTACTAACTCCCTCCTCCCAGTCTCCTGTTCCTCTGCCTGTCCCACCCACACCATCAGACCAGCCTGCACACACCTCAACACCCAAGAGCAGCTCATCCAAACATAAGCACCACAGATCACGCAGACATTCACACAAGCAACATTCCGATGCAGACATGCCAACAGTCATTACCACCTCTGTGACCCCCACCTCCTCGTCTCCCTCCTCCCTCCCTGTGACGTCTACACTCACACCTTCATTCACCTCACCATCAGCCAGTGTTTCCATCACCAGCACACCCTCCAGTACAGTCCGCACACGTGCAGTCACCACCCCCACTGCCATTTACACGTCCCCTGTGTCCTCTCCCACTGTGTCTGTCACCCCCTCTTCCACACCACACAAACGCAGCCACCCACCCACCCAACAGCCATCCACCTCACAACAGCCTATCCCTCCTGCACCTGCACCCAAAGACAGCAAACGTGACTCACCTACAACCACATCCTCTCCCTCCACTCCCATTCCCACTGTACCTACCACTCTCCATTGTCCCAAGAAAATCTTTCTCGCTACTGCTAACTTCTTTCCTGACCCTGAGCCCCCCCCTCCTTCTCGTCGGGGTAAGAAGAGCACCTCAGCCACCACCAGCCCTGCAGCCCCCTTGACAAGGGTGCAGGGGTATTGGAGCCCACCAGCCCGCATGTCTGGATCTTTGCCCAGCAGCAAGGGGACAGGCAGCCCACCCCCTGGGAAGAGGAGCAGAAGGCGGAAGGGCCGCCGCAGGAGCCGGGTTCTATATCCCCCCAGGACACTAGCCAGCCACCGTCAACAGCCACAGCTCCAAAGGGAGGAAAGGGCCACAGACTCCCGACTAAGGAGGGCAAGGGCAGCAAGGCGGAGAAGTCAGGCAGCAGGCCTGCTGCCCATGGAGGACCCGTCACAGCTGCCCAGGAGGAGCCCACAACCCCCATAGCCGCTGCCCAGGGAGGAACCGTCACAGCTGCCCAGGGAGAGCCCACCACCCCCATAGCCGCTGCCCATGGAGGACCCGTCACAGCTGCCCAGGAGGAGCCCACAACCCCCATAGCCGCTGCCCAGGGAGGAACCGTCACAGCTGCCCAGGGAGAGCCCACCTCCCCCATAGCCGCTGCCCAGGGAGGAACCGTCACAGCTGCCCAGGGAGAGCCCACCACCCCCATAGCCGCTGCCCAGGGAGGACCCAGCCCAGCTGGCCAGGAGGGCCCCACCACCCACAGCCCAGGTGGGCATTGAAGGAGCACCATCCCCGCTGCCCAGGAGGGCACCACCAGGCAATGAGCAGTTGGCCATAGAATGGCCGCCGTCTCCAGCACCGCTCCGCTGGGGACCGCCGTCTCAAGAACCGCTGAACTGGGCCCTTCAAGGCAAGAACCGCTGAACTGGGCCCTTCAAGGCAAGAACCGCTGAACTGGGCCCCGCCGTCTCCAGCACCGCTCCGCTGGGGACCGCCGTCTCAAGAACCGCGGAACTGGGCCCTTCAAGGCAAGAACCGCTGAACTGGGCCCTTCAAGGCAAGAACCGCTGAACTGGGCCCTTCAAGGCAAGAACCGCTGAACTGGGCCCTTCAAGGCAAGAACCGCTGAACTGGGCCCTTCAAGGCAAGAACCGCTGAACTGGGCCCTTCCAGGCAAGAACCGCTGAACTGGGCCCTTCCAGGCAAGAACCACTGAACTGGGCCCTTCAAGGCAAGAACCGCTGAACTGGGCCCTTCAAGGCAAGAACCGCTGAACTGGGCCCTTCCAGGCAAGAACCGCTGGCCCTTTGGCAGACGTGGCAGGGCAGGATCTGTCTCGGGCAGGGCTGCAGGATGTCCTCTGGACAACATGCCTCCTCCAGTGGCAGTGGAGTCTGTTATGGACTGTTTGGACTGTGGCTTTGCACTCCCCAGGATGGCCCAGTGGGCAGGCCACCCACTGTATGGACTGTATGGACTGTGGCTTTGCTCTCCCCAGGATGGCCCAGTGGGCAGGCCACCCACTGTATGGACTGTATGGACTGTGGCTTTGCTCTCACCAGGATGGCCCAGTGGGCAGGCCACCCACTGTATGGACTGTATGGACTGTGGCTTTGCACTCCCCAGGATGGCCCAGTGGGCAGGCCACCCACTGTATGGACTGTATGGACTGTGGCTTTGCTCTCCCCAGGATGGGCCAGTGGTCATGGAGTCCCCTCGTGGATCTGGCGTCGTGTACTCAAGTGGCTGAGGTGCCCCCCCTTCCCTTCCCCCTGAGGTGCCTGTCCTTTTTTCTTTCTGATGCCCCTGCAGTGTTCTCTCCGTGGAGTTCTTGTCGTGGGACTGGGCCTTGCCCCTTTGCTCAGGACCCCTGTGGTCCACGGACAGTGGTTGGACTACATATAGTAGATGTATATATTTTGTACATAGTTTATTTATTTATTTGGATTACTGCTGTCCATTTTTCAATATATCTGCCCGTTTAAGATCTCTTCTTTTGGTCTTTGCATTATTTCGGAGGGGGGGGTTTGTGGGTTGTGACAGTGATCTGTGGGAATGCATTGATGTGTGTGTTGTAGTGGGTGTGGGTGGGTGGGTGTGTGCCGGTAATCTTTTCCCTCCCCTGTGTCGTAGGTGCAGTACTCACCGATGTCTTCCGCGCCGCCGGGCGTGCTCCTGGTACAGGAGCAGGTATAGGAGTGCGGGATGACCTGTAACTCGGGTTCCATACTGCCGGAATCTCGCGTGGAGTATGTGGAGGTGATCGTTTTCCCGTTCGTAGTCTGTTTCCGCCGTGTTTTTATCGGCGGGGCTCCCGCCCCGGAAAAGGTGGCGGATTGGTGGGTCGTTATCGGGTAGGCGGTACATTGTCTCCCGCCGGGCTGTTGGCGGTGACCGCCAGGCTGTTTGTTTGTACCGCCGTGGCGGTCGGAGTGTTGAAGCGGCGGTCTCTGTTGGCGGTAACCGCCAGGGTCAGAATTCCATTTTTTGGACCGCCAGCCTGTCGGCGGTATGGTCACGGCTTTAACACCGACCGCCAGGGTTGGAATGAGGGCCTAAACATATCTAAGCCAGGGTATATCTAGAAATCATGACAGGAGAAGACAGTCCTGTATCACCTTTCTACATAGAAGCGCTTCAGGCTTAGTCCAGATTTTCACCCACAGTATAAGAGGTTGAAGTTTTATATAGCTAGATATATATCTTAAACCTACTTCTTTATGACAGAACTTTACTGGTGTAGATTGGGGGACTGATAGTAGCCTTCTTAGAAATTTGTTTTCTATAATCTGGAGCCCTGTACATTCTGCAAGCCCCCAGACCCCAGCTCCAAATGTCGCGGTAGAGAGGCATTTAGAAGTGAAAACAGTCATCATTTCCTTAACAGGTTTATGCTGGAGACTTCTTGCAAACCTAAAAACAGCTTCAATGGTTTTTTGGAATTGTATTGAGCGTATATTAACTAAAAACTTCCAGTTAAAATCTACATCAATAGGGACCCCCAGATACGTAAAATGTGGGACCTTGAGTATCTCATGCCCATCTAAAGTAAATTTTTTCGTTTTTGCTAATTTAGAACCGCACTTCATAACAAATGACTTAGTTCTGTTAATTTTAAGACCAAGGTTCCTCATAAAAGTATTAAAAGCACTCAATAAAATCTGGAGGCCATTTGCTGTCCTTGAGATTAGTACTGCATCATCCGCATATAAAAGTACAGGGATTGGAGAGTTATTGATAACTGCGGAATCTTTCCCTAATTCACAGAGAAATTTCTCCAGCCCATTTATATACAGGAGAAAGAGGAAAGGGGCAAGAACACATCCCTGTCTGACCCCTTTATGTGAGGGGAATTTCTCTGTCAGGCCTCCCTCCCGGGAATAACGGACCCGAGCCTCTGTGCAGGCATGAAGTTTACTAAGTAATATAACTATGTCTTTATCCACGCCCATACCCAGCATTACCTTCCACATTTTCTCCCTACTAACTGTATCAAAGGCGCAGGAGAGATCCATAAATGCTAAGTGTATACAGCCCCTTTTGGCTTTAGTATATTTCTGGACTATAAGTGTCAAATTAAGAGTTTGTTTGACTGTGCCCACCCCTGGGCGGAAGCCAAATTGTATTTCTGAGAGGGAGTGAGTATCAGTTGCCCACTCTTCTAGCTTGTTTAAAATTACTCGGCCTAAAATTTTGACTGAGCTGTCCAGCAAAGAGATTGGGCGATAGCACAGGGGGTCTGCCCTATCTCCCTTCTTGAAAATCGGGACGATGATCGCTTATTTCCAAGAGTCTACTAGAGGGCCTACCACAGCCGATCTCATGACATTGGTTAGCAGTGGACCCCAGAAATCTGGAAGTGCTTTATATAAGTCAGCAGGAATTCTGTCTGGCCCTGGGGCTTTCTCAAATGGACTATCTTGAATTGCTTGTTTGACATCATCCACGCTTATAGTATTACTAAAAGCCAAACTTAGCTGATCATTTCCTGCAGGTTTTAAACAATTTAACATTTCTGATTGGATGTTTGTCTCTATGGCGAAAGTTGTTTTTAAATAGTCCACCCAAGTCTTGGCTGGAATGACAGTGTCCATGGGCGTCTCTTATTTGTCGCTCAATAGTGAAGAGTTTACCACACGCCAGAATGCAGATGTATCTTTGATTTTACTTGCAGCCATCAATTCCTCCCACGCGGATTCACTTAGTTCAACTTTCCTTTTGGCAAGAACTTCTTTATAGTTTCTCCGCCATATATTCTGTCAGAGAGGAGAATGCACGGATAATTTCATGTGGGGCCTTATTTTCATCCAGAGATGTCATAACGTCTGGCCATTTATTCAAGAATAAATCTCTAAAAAAATATTACTGTTTATCTTCCCCCATTTGATTGTAAGCCCTTTTTGGGATGAGAGCTTCATGGCAGGGTGTTGCTTCCCTCTTCTTGAATCACTTGTCAGATCTAAGTTAATCACAATGGACAAGGGATTATGGTCACTAAAAGAGGTCGGGGTAACCCTGAATTGTCCTGTAATAGGGGACAATTCTCTAGAATAAATAATATAATCAATAGTGGTGTGAGTGTCCCCCCTTACAAATGTTGGTATCCCTCTTATAGCGGGTGTGGGAAAGGAAAGAGAATTTACTGTTATCAAAGAATTAAGAGCGTTCCCATACGGGGAATGTTTGAAGTGTTGAATGGGATTGTCACTCTCGTCCAAGAGTCCACAGCAGTCAAGGAACTCTGGCTCGCAGAGATGGGCATTAAAATCACCAACCCAGACTATTCTTATGTCCTTTTTACTGGAGACTGTTACCTTATGTATTAGGGTCTCCAAACTACTGGCCACGCTAATGTCCGAGTTATCAAAGGTGTTGTTATAGTAGTTGATCAGTAGTATATCGAATGGCTCTTCTAGTTTCAGAGATAGGGCCAGAAAAAAAGGCGATATGCCCACAACACGTGCTACCATCCCTCCAGCCTCCACAGATAAGAAGATGGCCAGACAGCCCTTAGCTCTACCTGCGGGGGCCTTGGTTGCAGGAACAAAATATGTGGTATAGCCATTAATATGTGGTGATTCTGTGAGCCAGGTCTCCTGACAAAAAATAATAAGATTTCCCATCACTAAATCAATCCAATCAGGGTTTCCAATTTTTTATTTTAGACCTGCAACATTCCATGAAATATTCCCTAGGGATGTCATAAATATTCCCTAGGGATGTCATACCCTGTATATCACGTATGTCAGGGACTCCTTTAGATTCTAAGGGGGACTGTGGGAATGCGTTTGTCTCCAAGGGGCCTTGCAAAGATGGCTCAGTTACTAGTGGTCAATCTAACTGCTCTAGTGAGGTCAAGGTCTCATACCTATTAGATAATGTCAAAGCAGTGTCAGGGGGGTTAGAGAGACCAAGATTGCTTGGATTCTGATTCCCAGGGTGGATTGAGTCAGGATAGCATGGGTTTGATAACGGTGAGATAAAATTAGTCAGACGTTGGACTCTTATAGGCCCTACAGATGATCTCATAGTTGAGAGGTGGTGATACAAAGCATTAACAGTCCAAGGGGACCTAAAGTTTATTATAATACAGTCTCCAAGTGATGTTTTAGGGGATGAGCCAACCCAAGGTACCCTTCTTACAGTTAGAGTGTCCCTGTGGAAATCAACCCGCCCTCTCGTGTGTTTTCCTACCCAATGAGTCACCTTATTCAGCAGTGACATGTGGGACTCGGGGTGGGTGCTTTTCAATATAGGGGCATTTTCCAAGATTAAAACATAGGGGGCACATGCCAATGGTATCCTTGGGCAGGCTTATAGTCTCCTGGCCCAGCCGGCCTTCCCGTTTGTTTGTACCCCAGTGATACTGTAAGTTTGTAGGATCCTATGAGGCCTCTATGTTCAGGGGTTTTTGGGTTGGGTTCTGGGCAGGAGATATTCTAAAGTTCTGATGCTGAGGAGTAGGTGGGGCTGGTAAACATTCAGGGATGGAATGAATGTTCTGAGATTCTGCCTTCGATGGTTTAGATTTTATATTCGTTATAGATTCAACCTTCTGCTCGAGAATGGCCACTCTCTCCAGAACTGATGAGCATAACTTTTTAATGTCTCTGAGTTGATCTTCAATTTGCAAAAAACAGGTTTTAAATGAATCCAAATTTTTATAGTCTTTTAGTTGTTTCCCTATAGTTTGTTTTATTTTTGGGGTTTTAGAAAGACATTTGCTCTTGGTCTTCTTAGTTCCTGATGATGACCCATGCCTTTCTCTTTCTTCCACAATCTAACTCTATCTCTCATTCCACAAATTAGGGGATTTCTTTCACACCAAACATTGGTCTCCTCCAACATGCCACTAATTTCTGACATGCTCTGGTATGACTAAATGGGCTACAGATCAAGACACTGCTAGGGGGAGATTTACAAAAGGATCACTGTCATTTAGGTAAAATAAAAAGAACAATGGAAAAAACTCTGAAAAACACACTTCTTCTGGAGGGGATTGAAACCTTGTCAAGGAAATTCACGACTTATGGTATCACCACTATATCAACCACTCTCCTTTTCACTATTATGATTATATACATTTTTATCATGGATATAGTGCAGAAGTCCATCTCCCATGTCCCTTGTGATTTTTGTTTTACATGCTACAATTTCACAGTTGTTCTTATGCTTTATATACAATTAACCCTTTCTTTGTTTCACTCTGGGAGCAGCCCCATCCGTTTATGTTTTTCACAAATTTGAACATTTAGTAGCATTCATAAATAAGAATTTGTGAAAGATTGTTGCAGCATTTGTGAACAAGAATTTTTGCAAGATGACCAAGGCACACAGAGGTGCAAAGTCCAGCAAAGTTTGTAGGAAAAGGTATCCCTGGTAGTGTGAATCCAGAAGCGGAGAAAAAAGCGCTGATTCCAAGTTGGTGTTGAACAATGTCTTTATTCTTAGACAAAGTTTACCTACGACAAACTGTACAGGGAGTACATTGTATCATGCAACTAACACTGGAATCAGTATAGGTGCATGATTGCAAAATGTTTGATACAAACATGCCTAGGTTAGGAGAAGCCATTGTGTAGTTTGATCATTCGTGTTGACCAGTGTCCACTACATACCTTAAGATAGCTTCCCCGCACTTACAGAGTCCAGAAATCGACCTTGGGTCTATAGGTGCACCGTCTTCATGCATGGGTACTATCACACTTAGGGACATGCACCCTGCCCTTGGGCTGAAGGGTCTACCGGGGGGGACTTATAGTGTGTAAGTGAAGTGATCAAGTTCAGTGGTGAAAGGGTGCGTGCACCACTTCACGCAGGCTGCAATGACAGGCCTGCAGACACAGTTTGCCTGGGCTCTCATGGGTGGCACAATATATGCTGCAGCCCATGGGTGTCCCCAGGTGTACCAATACCCTGGGTACCTAGGTACCATATACTAGGGACTTGCATAGGAGCACCAAATTTAGAGAAGAGCGCACCGTCACTGGGGTCCTGGTTAGCAGGATCACAGTGAACTACAGTTAAAACACACTGACATCAGGCAAAAAGTGGGGGTAACTAGCGAGAAAGATGGCACTTTCCTACACCAACCTTCTAGGATGTTGGGATCAATGGTGGTGCCTTGGTCTTTGGCCATGAAGTCCATGTCTAAAGTTTTTGGCAAAGGGCCAGAAACATCCAAAAGCTTGTCCTGGCAAGCTTTTAAAAATCTATCCCCAAAGATCTGTGGTAAAGTGTCGGTACGAACACGCATACGCCAACAAAACAACGCCTATCACATTATGACCCACGAATCACCACAGCGGACATTTAACGGCGGTAAACCATTGGCCGTACACACTGGCGCGGTCAGAATGGCCACCCATATACAGAACAACACAACATTGGCCAAAACTAAAATCATACACCTGACACTCATACACACACCACACCCACCTACCCACAGCACTATAAAACACCCACCCACCCACATTAAACACAACCCTTTGCCAACACGAAAAGACTGCAATAGCTAGCCACGCAAATCACAGAGGCAACTACACACACAGACCACAAACACCCATACATCTGTCATGCACTCCACACCCCACACCCCACTACATTACTCAACACCCTCTGCAAAACACACACTACACAACACCCCTGTCCCCAATAAGGCACCTCCGTTTCACAGATGAGGAGTTGCGGGTCATGGTGGAGGAAATAATCGGGGTAGAGCCACAGCTCTTCGGGAGACAGATACAGCAAAGATCCATTGCAAGGAAGATAGAGCTATGGTGGAGAATCGTGGACCGGGTGAACACCGTGGGACAGCATCCAAGAACAAGGGGCAACATCAGGAAGAGGTGGAATGACCTACAGGAGAAGATACGTTCCGTGGCAGCAAGGTACCAGCTCGCAATCCAGAGGACTGGAGGTGGACCCCACCTCCTCCCCCACAGCTGACAGCATGGGAGGAGCAAGTCATGGCAATCCTGCATCCTGAGGGACTCACTGGAGTAGCCGGAGGACTGGACACTGGTGAGTCCAAATTTACTACTTATCACCCCCATAACTGCATGCCATCTCACCCCCCCACCCTAACTCCTATCACTCCACCCCATGTCACAAAGTGCACCTACACATGTGACTAACCCCAATGCCAAGCCCTGCATGCCATACCAATGCATGTACAGCCCTCACAGCCCTGCATGTCCACCCACCAATGTATGCACAGCATGGAGAACTAACAAACATTACATCACCATACACAAACAAAGGTGGCAGGGCAACAGCAATGATATAGGGGAAGCTAGGGATGTACAATATGTCACAGACATGAAGCATAATACATCACTTACATCACCACAGGTGCCCCAGCCAATCCCAGCGGCGAGGAGGTGCCACGACTATCCAGCCCCCAACAGAAGATGCCCTGAGTGATGACAGTAACTCTGGACTTCTGGATCTGTCAGTTGGCCACCCCAACCCACTCCCAGTTCACCACAGAGCCTCCCACCTCAGTATCCAACATCACACCATCCACCCAACATCCCCACACCTCTGTCCCCAGGACACGTAAATCTGCAGTGTGCCCACCTGTACAGGGACCCAAGTTCCACACCTCACAGTCAAGGCAATCAGGGTCCTGGGGTCAGTGGCAGTGGGCACACCATTAAGGGGACACAGCCACAGGGAGACAGGGACACTGGGAGGACAGCTCTGCGCCAGGGGGAGGACAGGCCCAGGAAACCAACTCTCCAGGAGGCACTCACTAATGTCCTGGGGGCTTACAAACAATCACAGGACAAGATGGGCCAGATTCTGAACAACATGCAGGAGAACCAGCGGCTGCAGGAGGTACACCATCAGGAGATCAGGAAAGATTTTCAGGCCCTCAACACCACCTGGTCTCTATAGCAGTGGTGCTGGCTGATATGACCAACATCATGAGGGAATATACAGCACACCAGGGGGCCCCTTCCACTATCCAGTCAACTGAACAGCCCACCACATCTGCTGCAGCTAGTGGACAAAAGGCCCTGCCACAGGACCCACAGGCGACCAGCACCCCTCCCTCTGCAGAAGATGAACCACCCCATAGACGGTTCCTGCGACCCAGACAGATGCCAAAGACACTTGCCAAACCAATACCACCGTCAGGAAATGAGACCCTCCTGAATGTCCCCCTTGTGTTCCACTCTGTCACCTTGTCCACTTTGAACTGCTATTGCTCCCCTTCCTATGGCCCCTTGGACACTGGACCTGTGCTACAAACAGACTGAAGCAACACCCTGGACTTTCCTCTACCATTACCCCATTCCATTGCACCATTCCTTCTATATAATTCACCACAATAAACACCCTTGAACACAACTTGAGTGATAGTGCTTTATGTGATGAAAATGTGCAATTATGTTCACAGTTACATCTTGTGCAGTTGACCTAGGCTTTGTGATAGCATACAAATAATGACCTGTAGCCGAATGTAGTCATCACATCAGTACACAGTTATAATAACACCAACATCTGCAAATTGAGAAAGCATAGGTAACAGTCAGCTGAGATGCAGAGGAAGTGACTGCCATCCTGCTACAGCCACACTGAAAACATATAAAATTAGAGGAATAGTCAGTTCTGCTTTCTCACCTGTGTGTCATTGGAAGTACTGTCGTATTACTGATGTTCTGTTGTCCACATCCTCATCCTCACTGTCCTCAGGGTCCACTGCTGCCACAGGGGCATTTCCAATCTCCTCCTCCTGCAGATAAGGCACATGTTGTCTGAGGGCCAGGTCGCGCAACATGCAGCATACTACAACTATCTGGCAGACCTTCTCAGGGGAGTAGCACAGGGATCACCTGTCAGATGGCGGCATCTGAACATGGACTTCCGGAGGCCAAAGGTACATTCAATGATTCACCTGGTTTGCCCATGTGCATCATTATACTGATTCTCAGTCCCTGTCCTGGCAGTCCTCACAGGCGGCAGGAGCCACAATAGTTTTGGGTAGCCAGAGTCACCTGAAAGAATTGAGGGACAAACATCAGCCTTACACAACGGAATGGGGGCTTACCCCAGAAGGCATACACTGAGTCCCCACCTAAGCTATCTTAGGTGGGGACTCAGACTCCCCTATCAGCCACACCCAGTACCTCTGTAACTGTGCCATCACATTTGGGATGCTGCTATTCGTCAGGACGAAGGCATCATGCACCGACCCAGGATACTTGGCAGTGATGTGGGAGATGTATTGGACAGCCAGGCACACCATTTGCCAGGGTCCACTGCTGCCACAGGGGCATTTCCAATCTCCTCCTCCCTCAGATAAGGCACATGTTGTCTGAGGGCCAAGTTGTGCAACATGCAGCATACTACAACTATCTGGCAGACCTTCTCAGGGGAGTAGCACAGGGATCCACCTGTCAGATGGAGGCATCTGAACCTGGCCTTCAGGAGGCCGAAGATACGTTCTATGGTTCGCCTGGTTCGCCCATGTGCATCATTATACCGATTCTCAGCCCCTGTTCTGGCATTCCTCAAAGGGGTCAGGAGCCACAATAGGTTTGGGTAGCCAGAGTCACCTGCAATAATTGAGGGACAAACATTACCATTACACAATGGTATGGGGGATGTCTCCAGAAGGCATACACTGACATATCTTGAATGGGGACTCAGGCTCACCTATTAGCCATACCCTGTGCCTGTGTAATTGTGCCATCACATTTGGGATGCTGCTATTCCTCAGGGTGAAGGCGTCATGCACAGAGCCAGGATACTTGGTAGTGATGTGGGAGATATACTGGTCCGCCAGGCACACTATTAGCACATTCAGTGAGTGGAAACTCTTCCGATTCCTGAACACATGTTCATTGAGGTGGGGGGGGGGAACCAATGCAATATGTGTTCCGTCAATCACCCAATAATATTAGGAATATGTCCCATTGCTTAGAATCCAGACTTCATAGTGGCCAAATCTTCCACTTGGGGGAAAGCGATGTAGCTGCACATGTGTTTGACCAAGGCAGACAAAACCCTTGCCAGCACAATTGAGAACATTAGCTGTGACATTCCTGCCGCAAAGCCCACTGTCACTTGGAAAGAACCAGTTGCCAGGAAATGGAGCACTGATAGAACTTACACAAGAGGGGGGATCCCAGGGGGATGAAGGATAGCTGATAGCAGATCAGGCTCCAATTCAGCACACAGCTCTGTGCTTGTGGCCCTGTCCAATCTATAGGTCAGTATTATATGCCCCTCCTCCAGTGTAGCCAAGTCCACAAGGGGTCTGTACACAGGGGCTTCCCTCCTCCTCCTATTCCTCCGCAGTGGAAGGTACCTAAGGGACACAAAAGAGTGAAGGGTGTCACAAACTGAACAATGGAACCACCACCCCAGTGCTACTGGGCATGTATGTAATCGGTCTATGTGAATGGCAATCTATGTACAATTCACAGCAATGACGCAGTTTCAAATTTCTGATTGTTATCCACCACCATGAAATGGCAACCGCCTGTCCTGTAAGTATGGACAGGCGGAAGTGGTGTAACTCTACCAGCGTTGGGCGTCATGGTGGAAGGCAATCTTGCACCGCCGTGCTATTCCTCATTGGCTAACATGGGGCTCTATGGAGTACAGCATCCAATGAGGATCACCAGTGGCGGTGACGATGTACACCGCCGTGGACGTGACCGCCATTTTCTATCTATAACCTCACTTGATTCCTGACTTTCCACAGGACAACACCTACACTGCGTATGCTGCTGTGACTTGTGTCTGGATCCTCCCATGGCCAGTGTAATGGGGAAAGGGCCCCTGCCTTTACTTTGGAGGAGTTACAGCGCCTGGTGGATGGGGGTCTACCCCTGTATGGGCCTCCAAACCAACAGGTGAGTACACCATGGTCACGATGCATGCAACAAGGGGTGGGGTGTGTCTGGCGGTAGTGTACATGCAGGGCTACAAGTGATGTGTGTGCCAATGGAGATGGAAATGTAAATTGTGGGCGATATGTGTGACAGGCTGGTGTCCTCCTGTCTGTGTTACCTCTGCAGGTCAGCGCCCATCAGAAGAAGGGATTGTGGTGTGTCATCGCCAAGGACGTGCGGACCCTGGTGGTCTGTGGCAGGCAGAGCACCCAATGCAGGAAAAGGTGGGAGGACTTGAGATGCTGGGCCCGGAAGACTGCGGAGGCCCAGCTGGGGCCAGGGTGCCCGTCGGAACCTGACCCCCTGATGGCCCGTATACTGGAGGTGGCCTACCCAGAACTGGATGGGTGCTTGAGGGCAGCAGCGTAGCCACAAGGGGGTGAGTACAGTGAGCGTGACAACCATTGTTCATGGCTGGCATGGAATCCAGCTGGTGGGTTTCAGTAAGTGGGTGCCCCTTAATGCCAGCTAAGACATTGCTGCGTGGTCCAGCACAAGGTAATTGGGTGAATAGCAACATCTTGTATTACAGTTAGGTGGCAATCCAGGTCAGACAGACCTTAGTGGGTCCCAGGAGGGGTGCAGTTGGCGGTGGTTGGCTCTCATCTTGCCGTGGTAACTAGCCAATGGAATGCCAGTGTGGTGCATAGTGCCCAATCTTGATCGCTGTGTGTGATGGTAATGTGTATGCCATCTCTGGTGTTGGTGCTGTAATTGACCCAGTGGTCCCTTTCTCTCTCTCCCCTATTTTCTTCTGTCATCCTGTCCATGTGTGCATTAGCATCATCCGGCGTAGGAGCAGGGGCACCGGTGACTGAGGGAGCTGCATCCCACAGGATCCAGGAGGCAGAGTCCACAGACACCGAGGGGACCAGCGGGACAGAGGGCAAGGGGTCCACCATGGCGGAGACAGGAGGTGACAACACTGACTCTGATACCTCCTTTGATGGTGGTGGCAGATACCTCTGGAACCACCCCAGCCACAGGTACAGCCGCCACCCCATACCAGCACCGCCCTCCCAGTAGCTCCCCCACTGAGTTTCCCGTGCCCGCTCACCCAGGAGGGTGGGCATCTCCTTCACCCAGGCACCTCAGGCCGTGCCCCAATGAGCCCTGCTGCCCTCAGTGAGGAGGCTATTGACCTCCTGAGATCCATCTCTGTAAGGCATTCAACCATAGTGAATGCCACCCGGGGGTTGGCATCCCATGCAATGCGTTCCTGGAGGGCATCGACAGTGGATTGGCGGCCCTATAGAGATAATTTCAGGCTCTGGCCTCCTCTCTGATGGCAGCCATTGTCCCTGTTCCTACCGCCCCCCCCACCTCCAACTACTACTTCCCAGTCCCAGTCTCTTCATCCCCCAGCCCATCCCATGCGCACATACAGACAAGCATGCACATAAAACATCAGACAAGAGTAGCACAGTCAAACACAGGTAGCACACTTCAGGTCACAAGCACTGACACAAACAACAGACAGTTGCACACACAACCACATTCACTGCCTCCACTGTTTCCCCCTCCTTCTCCCTCTCCTCCTCCCTCACAGTCACATCTGCACTCATACCTTCATGCACTGCATCAACAGACACCACCACCATCACCACATGCAGCACACACTCCTCACTTGCAGACACCTCCACAACATCCATCCACACATCCCCTTTGTCCTCTCCCAGCCTGTCTGCCCCCCTAAGAGACACAAACGCACGCACTCAGACTCCCAAAAGCCATCCACCTCACTCATGCACACTGTCCATGCATCTGCACCCAAGTCCAGCAGACATACACCTCCGACAACCACTCCCTCAACCTCCTCTCCCATCCCTCCTCCCACATCCCGCGCCAACGTACCTAAGAAGCTTTTCCTTTGCCCAACTTGACCTCATCCCTCCCTCTCCACCTTCCCATCCTGTCTGTAAGAGCAGGGTCCCAACTACCCAGCACAGCACCTCAGCCAAACAATCTGCCACTGCCCCCATCAAATCCTCAGCTGCTGGCACAAAGGGGTCCCAGAGTGTGACGGCTACCGCTCCTACTGTGAGCACACCTCTGCCTCAGAAAGGGAGGACTAGGGTGGTGAAAACCAAGGGACAGGAGATGAAGACAGTGGAGGCACCTCCTAGTCATGGAGGCAAGAAAGGGAAAGTTCCCACTCCACCACCCAAGAAAGGGAAGGTACCCACTCCACCGCCCAAGAAAGGGAAGGTTCCCACTCCACCAGCAAAGAGAGTCAGGAGGCCCCCTCCACCAGCAGTGGGCAAGGAGCCCTCACCTTCAGCAGAGTCAGCCAGGGTAACACCTCCACTAGCAGTGAGCCAGGAGTCCTCACCCCAGCAGAGGCAGCCAGGGTAACACCTCCACCAGCAGTGAGCAAGGAGCCCTCACCTCCAGCAGAGACAGCCAGGGTAATACCTCCACCAGCAGTGAGCAAGGAGCCCTCACCTCCAGCAGAAGGCATGTAGGCCACCCATCAGGGACAATTGGGCATGGAGCCTCCTCCAGAACCACTGGGCATGTTCCCCACTTCAGTGACTGTGGCATTGCACTCCACAGCAAAGACAAATGGGCATGAAGCACACTCCAGAACCAGTGGGCAAGTTCCTCACTTCAGAGACCGTGGCCTTGCACTCCCCACCAGGGACAATTGGGCACGGAGCCCCCTCCAGAACAAATGGGCATGTTCCCCACTTCAGGTGAGGTGCCCCCACCCCAACTCTCTTCCCCCAGAGGTGCCTGCCCATTTCCAATATGATGCCCCTGCACAGTGCAGTCCGGATAGTCAGGAGTCAAGTTGAGCTTTGGACTATGCCCTGTGGCCATGTGGAGCTTTTGGACTTTGGACTGGCCATTGGCCCTTTCTGAACATTGACGAATGCTTTTGTTTTTGCATGGACAATATGGTGGCTGTTGGTATCAAATTACAGTGTTTACTGATTCTCATTGTTATTTTAACTTGTGTCCTGTGACATTGGTTTAACTCTGCAGCTGGTTGTGTGTATGGTGTGTGTGTGAATGGTGTGTGTTGTGCGTATGTGTGTCACTCTCCTTTACCTCCCTCCCTCTCTTGTGTGCTAGGTGGATGTACTCACCGTCATCGTCTTCGTCAGCGTTGGTGTTCCAGATGGACCATGGTGTAGAGGAGCATTGGGAAGACATGAAGTTCCGGGTTCCATTGCGGCGTCGGAGTCCTCTGTGTACCTGTTGGGGAGTCTTTCATTTTCTGTGTTCTGTTTCTGCCAGGCTTTTGATGGCGTTGGTGCCGCCCCAGAAATCCTGGCTGTTTGCTGTGTCATAATATGGTGGGGGGTACCTTGTCTTCCGCCTGGCTGTTGTTGGCTACCGCTGTGGTCAGTGGTGTTCACGCCCTGGCGGTCGGTGTGGTACATTGGCTGTCTATGGGAGGATTTGCTGCCATGGTCATAATTTGGTGGTAATTACCGGCAGCCTTTTGGCGGTATTACCTCCACTTTAACAGTCACCGCCAATGTCATAATGAGGACCTATACTCTCTGTGGTCTGATCTTCATACTCTTCTTCTGGAAAGGAATAAAATAAAAGGTATGCAGGTAAGCCTTTTTCAATTGTAGTAGGGCATCCAATTTGGATGAGCTTATGTTCTGAGACGGCTTCTAGTGTGAGAGATTAAAGGCACCTGGTGGTGCTGAATGGGGCATGCCTTTAAAAAAGCTTTGGAGCTTTTCAGGCAATAGACCCAAAGATTTCATAATAGTCTTTTGGAGCCATGTCTACTTTACTTCAGACACTGCCTCTTTTTCAGGGCTGTCAATGAACTCTGTGACGCTCGCCTGCAACACGTCAAAGGGGTTGTAACAAGACATAGGCCCTCATTACAACCCTGGCAGTCAGTGATAAAGCGGCGGTAATAACGCCAACAGGCCGGCGGTAAAAAAAATGGAATTATGACCACGGCAGAAATTGCCAAAACAGACAGCCACTTTAACACTCCAACCGCCACGGCGGTTGCAGCAAGCACCGCGGCAGTAACGGCCAACAGCCAGGCGGAAGACAATATACAGCTCACCCTATTACAACAAACCAATCTGCCAGCTTTTCCGGGGCGGTACCAATGCAAAAAAAGCACAGCGGAAACAGTACACAGAAGGGAAATAACTCACCTCTGGACACTCAATGAAGAACCACAACGCCATGGAGCCCGAACTACAGGTGTTACCCATGCTGGTATACCTCCTCCTACACCAGGAACATGAACAGTGGCGAAGACGACCGCGGTGAGTACCACACCTAGCACACAAGGGAGGGGGGAGAGTAAAAAGAGAGTTACACACACATGCAACACGCAACATGCAACACCCCCACCCCCAACACCAATCACAAAAACAGATGCAACAACATTACATATCCATCCTGTAACCCTCAGGAATAAGGCAAGGAGAAAAGGAAGTGAGTAAAGTCAGTGTAATAATATAAATTGCGAGAAATACGTCCTCAAAGCACAAACCAGTACCTACAATATATACAAATGGAGGGACACTGCCCAGTCCAAATTGTCCGTGGCCCACAGGGCCATATCACATAGGCCAAGGCCACACTTGACTCCTGCCTCAATACGGAGAGAACACTGCTGGGGCATCAGGTCAAAAAAACACAGGCACCTGAGGTGGAATGGGGGGCACCTCAGCCGGAAGATGGTATAACACCACTGCTCCTGGGGGGCTACATGTGCACTGCTTGGTCCTGGGGAGTGCAAAGCCACAGTCTCTCTAGTGGGTGGTTTGCCCACTGCTTGGTCCTGGGGAGTGAAAAGCCACAGTCTCTCAAGTGGGTGGTTTGCCCACTGCTTGGTCCTGGAGAGTGAAAAGCCACATTCTCTCAAGTGGGTGGTTTGCCCACTGGTTCTGGAGGGGGCTTTGTGCCCAGTGATGCAGATTTGGAGGGTGCAAGGTCACGGTCTCTCACCTGGGTGTCACACGTACAGTTGTGGCAGGGGCCAGGATGCACTACAGCCCATGGAGGCACGACTACACACTGCCCGCAGGCGGTCACGGCTGCTAAGTGGTGGCAGGGGCGGTCCTGGCGGCGGTGCTGCCAGTGGTGGAGGGAGGCTCCAGCCCTTCCCCCGCAACCTCGGACAGCTGCCTATTGTGGCTGCTGCTGCCAGTGATGGTGGCAGTGGTGCTAGTGCCGGTGCCGGTGCTGCCTGTGGTGGGGGGAGGCTCCAGCCCTTCCCCCGCAGCCTAGGACGGCTGCCCACTGGGGCTGCTGCTGGCAGTGGTGCTGGTGGCGATGCTGGCACCGGTGCTGCCTGTTGTGGGGGGAGGCTCCAGCCCTTCCCCCACAGCCTCAGACAGCTGCCCACTGAGGCTGCTGCTGCTGGCAGTGGTGGTGGCAGTGGTGTTGGTAGTGGTGCTGGTGGCGGTGCTGCCGGCGATGCGGGGAGGCTCCAGCCCTTCCTCAGCAGCTTTGGACGGCTGAAGTGCCATGGCTGGTGTTGTGTGCCCAGATGCTGCTCCAGCACCAGACTCCATATCCATCCTGGCGGCGGCGTCTGTGCCTTTCTCATTGTCTTTGGCAGCTGGTGATCCCTTCCTGTCCTTGACAGCTGGTGTTCCCTTCCTGTCCTTGGCAGCTGGTGTTCCCTTCCTGTTCTTGCCACCTGCGTTCTCTTCCTGCCCTTGCCAGCTGGTGGTGCCTCCTTGCTTCTGCCAGCTGGTGGTGCCTTCTTGCGTTTGCCAGCTGGTGGTGCCTACTTGCGTTTGCCAGCTGGTGGTCCCTTTTTGCCCTTGGCAGCTGGTGCAGGCACACTGGCTGTGTGGATGGGTGTCTTCACGGTGCCTCTCACAACTGCAGTGGCTGCAGAAACGACAGTGGCCGTGGACTGGGTGGCTGAGGTGCTAGCCTGGGTCCTGACCACCCTGGCCCGAAGTGAAGGACGAGGGGAGGGGCAGGGAATAGGTCAAGGGTGGAGAGGAAAAGCTTTTTAGGGACACTGGGGCTAGAAGAGGGTGAAGGTTTGGGAGTGGAGCAAGAGGGAGTGGTGGTATGAGGTGTCTGTCTGTTATGTATGGGTGCAGGTGCATGGGCTCGATGCTGTCGTGAGGTGGATGGGTGTTGGGTGTCTGAGTGCTTGCGTTTGTGTACCTTGGGAGGAGGGGGCACAGACACAGTGGGAGAGGACATAGGGGACATGTGCATGGATGTGGGGGTGGTGACTGCCAGTAAGGGGCGTGTAGTGATAGGCGTGATGATGATGGGGGTTGTGTATGAGGATGTAGTGCATGCAGGTGTGAGTGGAGACCCTACTGGGAGGGAGGTGGGTGAGGAGGAGGAAGGGGACACAGTAGAGGCAGTGGATGTTGGTGTATCTGCATCTGGATGGTGCTTGTGTGAGTGCCTGTGTGATGAAGTGTGGTGCTTGTGTTTGCCTGAGCCACTTCTGTGTGTTGATTTGGGTGCATGCTGGTCTGAAGGTGTGCCTGGGATAGGCTGGGGTTGAGGGGAATGGGACTGGGTAGAGGAAGTTGGAAGGGGCAGGCTAGAGACAGGGACAATGGCTGTCATCAGGGAGTTGGCCAGAGCCTGGAATGATCTCTGTTTGGCCGCCATGCCAGAGTGAATGCCCTTCAGAAATGTATTTGTTTGTTGCAAATGCCCTGCCAGACCCTGGATGGCATTCAGTATGGTTGACTGCCCAACAGAGATGGATCGCAGGCGGTCAATAGACTCCTCACTGAGGGCAGAAGGGCTGACTGGGGCAGGGCCTGAGGTACCTGTGGGATGACGTGTGATGCTTGTGTTTGCCTGAGCCACTTCTGTGTGTTGATTTGGGTGCACGCTGGTCTGAAGGTGTGCTTGGGCTAGGCTGGGATTGAGGGGAATGGGACTGGGTAGAGGAAGTTGGAAGGGGGAGGCTAGAGACAGGGACAATGGCTGTCATCAGGGAGTTGGCCAGAGCCTGGAATGATCTCTGTTCGGACGCCATGCCAGAGTGAATGCCCTCCAGGAATGCATTTGTTTGTTGCAAATGCCCTGCCAGACCCTGGATGGCATTCAGTATGGTTGACTGCCCAACAGAGATGGATCGCAGGAGGTCAATAGACTCCTCACTGAGGGCAGAAGGGCTGACTGGGGCAGGGCCTGAGGTGCCTGGGGCGAAGGAGATGGCCACCCTCCTGGGTGAGCGGGCACGGGAAAGACGCTGAGGGGCTGCTGGGAGGGCGCTGCTGGTACTGGGGGTGGTGGCTGTGTAGGCACAGAGGTGTCCGTCACCGCCAGGGAGCTTCCATCGGAGGAGGTGTTGCTGTCAGAACTGTCCCCTCCAGTCTTCGCCGTGGTGCTCCCCTCGCCCTCCATCCCACAGGTGCCCTCGCCGTTGGTGGATTCGGCCTCATGGGCCATGTGAGATGCAGCTCCCTCCGTCGCCGGTGGCTCTGCTCCTCCGCCAGATGATGCTAAAACAGACAAGGACAGGGTGACAAAACAAAAAGGGGCAGAAGAGACAGGGGATACACTTGGTCAATGCCAGCAACACCACCACCGTTGGCGTACACAACACACAGGGAACAGCCCTATGCACTAGGCCATGCATTATCAGTTACAATGCTAGTCCACAGGCCATGGAGTACAGTGCCTAATGCCAAGAGCAGCACAGCTGAAACCCACAGTACCCTGCCCAGTAGGAGAAGCCCACTAGCATATTTGGGGTTGGAGTGCATCACACCCTGCCCATCATGGAACCTACCTTGCCATGTTCGTCCTGGCCTAGGGACACCCACAGATCTGGGTATCCCCCACCCAGATAACACCTCAACACGCACAATTTTCTGAATCTGAAACTGTACTCACCCCCTTGTGGCTGCTGTGATGCCTTCAAGTGCCCATCCAACTCCGGATAGGCCACCATCAGGATGCGGAACATTAGGGGGGGTCAGGGTACGATGGGCACCCCTTCCTCATTGGGAGGCCATCCCCAGCTGGGCGTCTCCGCTGGCTTCCTTGCCCAGTGGCGCATCTCCTCCCACCGTTTGCGACAGTGGGTGCTCCGCCTGTCAAAGACCCCCAGGGTCCGCACTTTCTTGGCGATGGCAAGCTAAATACCCTTTTTCTGATGGGCGCTGAGCTGCAGAAAAAGATACATAGAAAAAGGTATGAGTCATACCGTCTGGCCTGTTACACTCATGGCCCACCATTTCCCTCCAATCCCCTTATGCACAGACATTGACCACCAGACATGCAGCACTCTGCCCAGGACCCCTCAGCCCCCCCTTACACGAGACTTACACACACAGCACTCCATGCATTTATGCCCCATGCATCGCGCTCATAGTGTACTCATCTGTTGGTCTGGAAGACCATAAAGTAAACGGTACTGGGGTAGGACCCCATCCACCAGTCTCTTCAACTCCTCTGAAGTGAAGGCAGGGGCCCTTTCCCCAGACACTTGAGCCATGGTCGCTTCCATACACAGGTCACAGCAGCACTTGCATTGTAGGTCCTCTCCTGTTGAAGGTAAGTAGCAAGTGAGTGAACAGATAGAAAATTGCGGTCATTTTCGCGGCAGTGCATACCGTCACCGCCGGCGTACATCACCATTGGCTACTGGAACCCATAGGGCCCAATGATAACCATTGAGGTGTTGCAAGAGGTCGTCGACCGCCTCCCGCAACGGCGCACAACGCCAGCGGAATTACCTCATTTCCACTTGTCACTCCACACAGGTCAGGCGGCCGCCATTTCAGGGGGGAACAGGTCATATCACCTAACTGCGTCACAGCACACATAGGCACGTTAACGGAACTACACGTTCACATACTGTTTCTGTCACAACAAGCAATGCATTTTACTCTGAGGACATGTATGAATATGACCATCTGCTCACCGTTTTTCAACCTAGAGTTCAACCGCTACAGATGAATAGGAGATGGAGACATACCACCATGTACCGACCCCTAGTGGACCTGGGAACAATGGAGGACAGGCACATTATCCTCACCTACAGACTTGATAGGGCCACAATCCAAGAGCTGTATGCCCAATTGGAGCCAGACCTGGTCTCAGCTATCCGTCACCCCACTGGGATACCTCCTCTTGTGCAAGTCCTATCAGTGCTCCATTACTTGGCAAGTGGCTCATTCCAAGCGACAGTGGCCATGGCAGCAGGGATGTCACAGCCTATGTTCTCAAATGTGCTGACCAGAGTGTTGTCTTCCCTGATGAAACACATGCACAGCTACATTGTTTTCCCCCAGATGGAGGATTTGGCCACAGTGAAGGCTATGCACTGGGACATATCCCCAACATCATTGGTGCTATTGATGGTACACATATTGCCTTTGTCCCCCTCGGAAAAATGAACAGGTGTTCAGAAATCGAAAGAGCTTTCAGTCTATGAATTTGAAGATAGTGTGCCTGGCAGACCAGTACATCTCCCATGTGAATGCTAAGTATCCTGGGTCTGTGCATGATGCCTATATCCCGAGGGATAGCAGCATCCCATTTGTGATGGCTCAACTCCAGAGGCACAGGGTGTGGCTAATAGGTGAGCCCATGGTCGCCACCCAGTGGATGTTGGTATATGTGTGTGGGGTTGGCCCTAAGGGTGAGTGTCTGGCTAAATGGTATCCCTCTGTATTTGCAGGTGACTCTGGTTACCCCAACCTCTCTTGGCTACTGACCCCAGTGAGGAATGCCAGGACAAGGGCAGAGGAACGTTACAATAAGGCACATGGGCAAACAAGGAGGATCATTGAGCGAACCTTTGGCCTCCTGAAGGCTAGGTTTAGGTGCCTCCATCTGACAGGTGGATCCCTGTGCTACTCACCCAAGAAGGTCTGCCAGATCATCATTGCATGTTGCACAACCTGGCCTTGAGACGCCAGGGGCCTTTTCTGCAGGAGAATGAGGCTAGAGATGGTCGTGTGGCAGTGGTGGAGCCTGTGGACAGTGACGAAGAAGAGGCAGAAGGAAGAGGATGTGGACAACAGAACAACTATTATACAACAGTACTTCCAGTGACGCACAGGTAAGACACTGTAATCTCATCTTCCATTGCTGTTTTGTAAAGTGATTTTTTTCTGGCTGGCTGCTGTTCCCACTACACAGCCCACTTATTGTACCCTTTAACATCTCTATTTGCAGATATTTGTGCCCTCCAGTGGCGCCTGGTGTATTGACTGCAGCACATTACAGGTCATAACTATGTTTATATCACTGTACTGTCTATTTGCGATTGTCTACAGATTGTTTAACAACTACATCCTTAAATCATTTGACATACTCCATACGTGTTTATTCCAAGGGTGTTTATTTCAGTGCTGAGAAGTAAATGGGGATGTGCAATGGGCTTGGGTGACGGTGGAGGAGAGTCCATGATAGGGTACAGTCTATTGGTATCACAGGTGCATTGTCCAAGGGGGCATATTAAGTGGAGCAATGGCAGTTCAAGGTGGACAGGGTGACAGTTTGGGACAGAAGGGTGTCAATCAGGAGATTCTTATTTCCTTGCGAGGGTCTTGGCTATGTTCTCTGGCTTCTGCCTGGATCGCAGGGACCGTTTGCGGGGTGGTTCTCTTTCAGCAGGGGGTGGGGTGCTGGTGGCCTGTTGTTCCTGTGGTGGGGCCTCCTGTCCAGTAGCGTTGGCGGAGGTGGAGGGCTGTTCATCAGTGTGGCTAGTGTAAGGGGCCCGCTGGTGTGCCACTGCCTCCCTCATGGTGTTGGCCATGTCTGCCAGCACCACTGCAATGGTGACCAGGGTGGTGTGGATGTCCTTCAGGTCCTCCCTAATCCCCAGGGACTGTCCTTTTGGAACAGTATCTGGCCCATAGTCTCCTGGGAATGGTGGTATGCTCCCAGGATCCCTGCAAGTGCCTCATGGAGGGTCGGTTCCCTTGGCCTGTACTCCCCCTCTCGCACAGCAGTCCTCCCAGTTTCCCTGTTGTCCTGTGCCTCTATCCCCTGAACCGTGTGCCCACTGCCACTGACCCCAGGTCCCTGATCGTCCTGTGTTTGTGGGGTTGCCTGGGGTCCATGTAGTGGTGGACACACTGCTGATTGACGTGTCCTGGGGACAGTGGTATGGGCCTTCTGGATGGGTGCTGTGGTGGTGTTTCCTGAGGGGGGAGGCTCTGTGGTGGTATTGGACTGTGGCTGGGTAACCGACTGTCCAGAGATCCCAGATGGGCCAGGTTGGTCATCCATATCCAGGCGTGCATAGCAGCTGTCATCACTGTGGGCCTCTTCTGGGGGTGGACTGGATGTTGCTGGCACCTCCTCACCGGTGACGTTGTGTCGGGGTCGTGTGGGTATGTAAATGAAGTGTTATTGTTTCTGCATGTGACATATGGTGCATGGGTGTGTTTGCCTCTATGGTTGTTATTACCAAGGCAGCTTTGGCTTGTGTGAGTTGTGATTTGGTTGACTAAGTGATTGTCACTACTGTGCATGCTGTGGTGATGGGTGTCCATGCAGGTCTGTGATGGGTGTCCATGCACTGGTGTTGCATGCAGGGCTTGGTTGTGGGAGGGGTGGGTTGTGATGATGGGGTGTGTGGGAGGTGGTGGAGTGATGAGGGTGAGGGTGGGGGTATGTGATGGCATGCAGGTAGGGGGGTGAAAGTAATAAAGATTTGACTTACCAGAGTCCAGTCCTCCTGCTACTCCTGCCAGGCCCCCAGGATGCATTATTGCCAAGACTTGCTCCTCCCATGTTGTTAGTTGTGGGGGAGGCTGGAGGGGTCCACCGCCAGTCCTCTGTATTGCTATCAGGTGTCTTGCAACCACGGAACGTACCTTCTTGAGTGCTGTCCCACGGCATTGACCCCGTCCATGACTCTCCGCCATAGCTCCATCGTCCTTGCAATGGATGTCTGCTGCACCTGTGATCCGAATAGCTGTGGCTCTACCCGGATGATTTCCTCCACCATAACCCTTAGCTCCTCCTCAGAGAATCTGGGGTGTCTTTGTGGTGCCATGGGTGTAGTGTGTGTAGTGTGTGTGAGTGTGTGTGAGGTGATGTATTGGCGTGTGTGCTGTGAAGTGCATGGATGGTGTATGGGTGATAGTGTTCTGTGGCTCTGGTTCTGTGGGTGCTCCTGGCGTGTCTCTCTCTCTGTGTTGTAAATTGTTTGTTGTGGTAAAGTGTTGTGGGTAATGTGGGTATGTGGGTGTGGTGTGTGTATGTGTGCCAGGTGTGTGTTGTTCAAGTTGACCAATGTGGTGTTGTTTTGTTAGTGTGTGTGTATTTTGAGCGCAGCGGTGTGTACCGCCAATGGTTTACCACAGTTGAATGTCCGCCGCTGTGATTCCTGGGTCTTAATGCTGTGGGCGTATTTCTGTTGGTGTAACTGTGTGGGTTTTGGTACCGCCAGTTTATCACTGACCTTTGGTGTGGCGAACTTGTGTGTGTGTCTATGTAGTGGCGGATTTCTATGTGTGGTTCATAATACACGTAGCGGTATACCGCCACGGTCGCGGTATGTTGGCGGCAGTCAGCATGGCGGTAAGCAGGACTTACCGCCAATGTCATAATTAGGGCCATATTGTTTAGTCAGTAAAGCAGAATCATATCAAGTCCCCAATAATAAGTGCTCTATAATACACTGGGCAACACTCCCATCTGATACAGGCAAGCCTGTTACTTAAGGGGGCAGTGGTGGACTGTGGTGAGGCTGTACTTTCTCTTGGCCGACATGATAAACTATTTATGAATATAGATAGATAGATAGATAGATAGATAGATAGATAGATAGATAGATAGATAGATAGATAGATGTATTTATGTATACATACATATATATTTATATATTCTCTAAAAATAGCAAAGGCTACAGGGATGTTATAGTTCGGAAAGCAAATTTAAAAACATTATAAATTCACTAAAAATGAAAAGGTTACAGGGAAGTTATAGTTAGGTTCAGATTTTACACACATAAAACTGTAGAAATTCAGCCCTTACAGTTATAGTTTCTTTAGAAACTATAACTCAAGCCCTAAGGTAACTCGAACGTACGCCCCCCGTTGTGTGCAGTTTTCTGATCAATTTTGCTGCAAATGTTGCAGAACCAGCCCCCACCCTTCCAGCCTCCTGGGAAACTGATCCATTCCCATTATGGCCAATTAGGCCATGCTGCCACTGTGTATGGCAGATGGCTGTGCGCGGTGGGTACTTGGCCGCAGGGGCGGTCACCAACCCCATGCATGCAGTCACCCCCCACATGCAGCCAACCACACGCCTCACAAGGCCTTTGGCCATGCGCAGCAGGAGTTGGCCACAGGGCCTGGCCTGCGCTTATGCCCGCTTCCCAACCCTTTACAGGCAGCCAAACTACAGCTTCTCCCCTTCTCTTGGCTACCTTTGGCCCCAGGGACCTCATCTCCCAGAGCCCAGCGCATTTTTAAGGGGGGGAGGGCAAGGGGCTACCTTCCAGACCACTTTTGTACCCAGGAAAACCATCCCCCAGGGCTCAGCAAAATATTTCAGGGGGAGGTGGGTATGCAAACCCCTCCCCAGGCAATATTTGCCCGAGCCCCGTCACCAAGCACTATATTTAATGGGGAGGGGGCATTCAGCACCCCCTCTGGGCCGATTTCAGCCCAGGGAACCCCATGCCTGGGACCCAGCACATTTTGCAGCTGAGGGGGGATGGATCCCCCTCCCTGGCCCATTTTTGGCCCAGGGACCCCAATCCCCCAGGGTCTTAATACTATATTTATGGGAGTGTGGGGCACACTGACCCCCTCCTTGTGTTGATTTTTACCCCGGACATCCCATCTCCCAGGGGCCTGCCATATTCCAAAGGGGGGGAGGAGCACACAGCCCCCCTCCCAGGGCCGATTTCAGCCTGAGGATCCCATCCCCCGGGGCTCAGCCTATATCCACAGGGGGAAGAGGACATGTATCATGCACTCCCCGGACTGATTTTTGGCCCGGCGACCATATTTTCTGTGGAGTGACCAACAGAGAGTGAGTGCCCTCGTGCCCTCCCAGGGTACCCACCATATCCAGGATGAGGGTTGTAGGGGGAGCCCAAGGCCCCCACAACCCCAGCCAGCTACCCACATCCAGCAGGAGCCGGTACCTGTGCCTCCGCCATGCACAGTTATCAGATCGGTAATTTTACTGCAGATGTTACAGTTACATTAACACTGATGTTATCAAAGATGTCATGAGTGATGTAATTAGTGGGGTAATTAGCAGTGCATGACAAGGGCACAAGTTATAGTTACCTTAAGACACAAGTTATATTTACTTGAGATAACTATAACTCATGAATTTCTATCTTTTGGTAAGTTTAAAATGTGAGTCTAACTAGGACATCCCTGTATCCTTTGTTTTTTTAAGTGAATTTCTATGTTTTTTTTAAATTCTATTTCCTAACATATAATGTTGCTGCAATCTTTGTTTTTTTTAGTGAATTTCTAAGTTTTTTTAACATAAAGTAATTTTCATTACTATAAGTTAATCCAACCACTGCCACGCATGGCCTTTGGCCGTGCCTGGTGGCGGTTGGCCGCAGGGCCTGGCCTGCAGTCAGACCCTGTGGGCAACCCCCTAACCACCCAACCCCATGCTGCACATGGCCCTTTGGATGTGCGCGGCGAGAGTTGGCCGCAGCCTGTCTCTCTGGATGTGAGAATAGGTGTGACGGTGTATCTGGGTGTGAGAGTGGCTGTGAGAGTGTCTGTCTGGGTGTGAGTGGGTGAGTCAGTGTCTTATTGGGTCTGTGAGTGGGTGTGTCAGTGTCTGTGTGGGTCTATAGATGGGTGCATTAGGATTTCAGTGGATTTGTGAGTGGGTGTGTGAGTGTCTGAGCGGATCAGTGAGTGGATGTGTGCGGCAGGCCCTATGGCTAACCCCTATAACCACCCTGCGCAGCGGTGCGCTGATCTGCTCTGTGCATGTCCTTCAGCCATGTACAACTGGGGTTGTCTGCAACAAACCACCCCTGCATCGCCCCCCTCCCAGGCCGATCTCGGCTCTGGGGAGTCCATCTCCCAGGGCCCAGCCTAAAAATTATTTTTTTTGGGAGGGGGGCCACGCGCCCCTCCTCCACTGGCGGATCTCAGCCCTGGGGACCCCATTTCCCTGGGGTCCAGCCTAAATATTTAGTTTTTTTGGAGGGGGAGGAGGGCTGCACAACTCCCCTCCCCAAGCCTATTTCAGCGCCGGGGGCATCATACCCCATATCTCAGTGACTCCATACTGGCCTAAATGTATTTATTTTGTTAGGGGAGCTGGGCCACATGGCCCAGTCCCCAGGCTTATGACCCTATTCCCGTGGCGCAGCCTAATTATTATTATTTATTTTTTGGGTGTGAGCCGAGTGGCACCCCTCCCCAGGCTGATCTCAACCCAAGGGTCCCAATCCTCTAGGGCCCGACCTAATTATTTACTTTTTTTGGGGGGGGGCCGTGTGGCCTCCCTTCCAGGGCTGATCTCGGCCCCAGTGACCCCATCCCTCTGGGCCCGGTCATGTGACCTGGGTCCCCCCCCAGGGCTCCCAGTCATAATGTTGAGGATCATGGGGGAAGCCTGGAGGCCCCCACAGTCCCAGCTGGCTCCACGCCTCCTGCGGGAAACAGTATTGGCGTCACGGAGAGCGAGCTGCTGTAGGAGCTCCCTCTCTGTGAGAGCAATGTTTCCTGTCTCCCTGCTTGCATCTCCGTGGGCAGGGAGACAGAGGAAACCTGTCTGACAGCTCTCCCTCACTTTGAGTAGAGTGTTAGCTGTGACTTAGCGGCAGCTGTAAAGCTGTAGCCAAGCCACAACAAACAGCTATGTCCCGGGAGTGGGTACCCCAGGACATAGCAGGAGCCCGCCCTGGGAGTTGGACATCCGCAAGGCTATCAGTGGCTCCCTGAGGAGGGCTGCGTGGCCCCCTTCCAACTAAAATAGCCCCATGGAGGTGGTGGCCCCTGAGGCTGCGGGGGTCCAAAATGGACCCCCCTTTTTTCAGCATTTGCCCCGCGAGGTGGGGTCCCCAGGGCTGTGGGATGTGCCTTGTACACATTTTTGAGACATGCCACGGGGAGGTGGCTGTACCCGGACAGTGGGGAAGCCGCGCACCACCGCACATAATTTGTGAAATGTCCAGTGGAGGTGGTGGTATCTGGGGCTGCAGGGGTTGCATGGTCCCCTCAAATACAATTTAAGCAAAGACCCGGGGAGGTGGTGGTCCTCCGAAGGCCAGAGGGCCCCCCACACTAAAATGTAAATGCCCCTGAGACCTGGCCCACCCGAGGGCCTTACAGAAGCAAGCGTGGGAGCACTTTTTTTCTTTTTTTACTTTTTGCTGCAAAATTGCAGCACATTTAAAAAAAAAGCTTTTTAGCTCTGAGGGGTTGAGGGGGGTGAAACCCTGCTCAAGCATCAACCACAATCCTTGTCAGGGTAAGACACAAGCAAACCCCAAATTAACCTGTGCTCAAACCTCCGTTAGCTTGTCTCAAAGTAGTCAGGCTTAGCTGAGAGGCAATGTTTTTGTATTTATGCAGCACTTCAAACAGTAGTAAAGTGGAAACACAACACAAGAAATATCCCACACCAATTTAGAAATAGAGATCATAATGTAATACATTATTTGAGACCAAAATAACAAGAATCTAATTACTAAAACTGGTATGATGGGCAGTTTTAAAGGTTTAGGTAAAAATAGTGCATAAAAGCACAAAGCGCCTACTGTGGTTTTCTTATTGCGCTGGACTGGGACAAAGTCACAAGTTCAGGTTGACCACGATAGAGTGTGAGCTGTTGAAAGAGACCCAGATAGGCCCGCTGAAGAAAGTACCTTAAATCCTGGTGTGCGGTATGCATGGGGTTGCTTTGCGATGCTTCAAATCATCCAGCATCAGTTCTGATGAAGATGACCAAGGGAGACTTTGCATTGCTTTGCGTCAGTTCCAAGGGAGCTGACAGTTGTACAGCAAGGCTTTGCAGGGCTTTGAAGACCTTGCTGTTGATCCCGATGAGGGTCACAGCTGTATGGCCAGCCTTTGCAGAGCTTCGCATCTCTTTGTGTTGGTTCTGATGGAACCACATCTAGGCTAGCAGAGCACCTTCAGGTCCACTTCCAAGGGTCCGGTACTAGGGTGGCACCACTTGGGGGAAATAATCCAGTAAGAAGAGTCCAGGTGCAGGGTTCTAGGTGGGTGGAGCCTTTTCTGTCCCTGAAGATGTGATCAGGAGCCACTTAACTAGGCCTTAGAGTCACTCGGTGTTCCTGGGTTCAATATGCACGGCTCTCTCTTGGCTCTCCTCCTTCCTCATAGGAAGATCTTTTCAAGTTATGGACCGTTCCTTCCTATCTGATATTTTCCCACTGACGTGTGGAATCCCTCAGGGCTCCTCCCTGAGTCCGACTCTTTTTAATATTTATTTATCACCGCTGGCTAAAGTGATTGCTCCCCATAACCTTTTTATGGTTAACTATGCTGATGATACCCAGCTAGTGGTATCCCTCTCCAGCATTGGGGATTCGTCCTCTGTGAATCTTTCCTGCTGTATGAAGGATATTGGTGATTGGATGATTCAATCCAAACTCAAATTCAACTACAGAAAATCAGAGGTAATGATTGTAGGTAATGCCCCCCCTGCTCTTCCTCTGGTGTCGTACTCAGATTAATAATCTCCCTCCTCCCAAGGCGCATGTTAAAAGCCTTGGTTTCTGGCTTGACCCTCTCTTAACCATGGAACTTCAGGCCAATAAAGTATCTTCCATGTGTTTTGGTCTCCTAAGAACTCTTAGGAAGATCTTTAATCTCTTACCTTTTACGGCCAGAAGAATCCTCATTCAAGCCTTTATTCTTTCCCGCCTTGACTATGGGAACTCTTTGTTTCTTAGCTCCCCTGACTATGTGATAAAGAAGCTGCAAATAGTGCAGAATGCAGCAGCCAGGGTCCTTACGAATTCACCTAGACACCTCTCTGCAAAGCCGGCCCTTGCAGTACTTCACTGGCTTGCCATTAAGCAGCGTATTAATTTCAAAGCTCTGTGCATTACTCACAGGGCCTTACATGATAAGGGTACGCTTTTCTTCAGAAAACAGATCTCTATCTACGTCCCTACCAGACGTTTGAGATCATCCTCCATCCTCCATGTTTATATACCTCGGTTCAAGAGAGCCTGGGGAGGCAACTTTTCTCCATCAAGGCTGAACCTTCGGAGCGTCTTTTTAGGAAGAAGCTAAAAACCATCCATTATTGTAGTTAACTTTTTTTTTTTTTTTATCCTTTTCTTTGTTTTCAAGAGTCGTTATATACCTTTAGCGCTGGGATGCCTTAGGGTAGCTACACGCTTTATAAATTCATAAAACTAAAACATATGCAGGTCCAATCCTTCTCTCAGGCAGCAGGAAGCAAGTCAGCAGGGGAATGGAGTAGCAGTCCATCTTGCAGAGCAGCACAGCAGTCCTTCGGAGACTTCCACAAGTCCAGAGGTGTACTGATGAGTAGGGTCTGAGGGTCCAATATTTATCTGGTGCCCACTTTGAAGTAGGAGAAGGTTCTAAAGAATTCCCTTTGAAGTCTTTGAAGTTCGCTGCCTCCCCTGTCCAGGCTCCAAGCTGGCTGCATGAACAGTGCAGTGGTGACAACTCATTTGGGTGAATGCAGGGGACGTCTTATTCGATTGCAAATGGGGCTGTGCCCAGCTCTGCCCACCAATCCTGCCATTTGATGGACCATCCAGGCACACCTAATCCCTCTATTGTGTGGCTGTCTGGGAAGAATAAACAAAGGCCATCTGCCAACTACACCGATTTATGTGACCCAAGAACACTCTGCATATTCCAAATAGTTAGGGCATGAAAATGTCAACTTTCTAAAAGAGGCACTTCCAAAATTGTAATTCAAATTCTGAGTTCACCATTAAAGAGGATTTTTAATTACAATTTCTCAGACACTAAACATGACATCACATCTGCACCCAATTGAACGTTATCACTTATTAAATGTAATAAGTTAACCCAATGTTATCCTACAGGAGAGGTAGACCTTGCAGTAGTGAAAAAGGAATTTAAGAGTTTTTCACTACCAGCACATGTAAAACTTAAACATGCATGTCCAACTTCTTAAATAAACTGCACTCTGCCCTCTGGGCTGTCCAGAGCCTACCCTAGGGGTGACACATATGTATTAAAAGGACGGGTTGGACCTTGCAAGAGATTTATTTTTCTAGGTCAAGTGGCAGTTTAAAACTGCACACACAAGCTGCAAAGGCAGGCCTGAAGCATCTTTAAAGGTCTACTTAAGTGGGTGGCACAATCAGTGCTACAGTCCCACAAGTGGCATTTAATTTACAAGCCCTAGGGACATGTAGTACCACTTTAAAAGGGATGTTTCAGTAAATTAAATATGTCAATTCAGTATAAGCCAAATCCACCAAGTTTTAAAGTGAGAGCACAACCACTTTAACAATGTTTAGCAGTGGTAAAACGCTGTCCTAAGGCCAACAAAAACAAATTCAGCAAAAAGTGGAGGGTAAAAGGCAAAACGTTTGGGAATTATCATGCAGAGAAGGTCATGTCTAACGCATTCATTTTCAATGCCTTAAGTCTCAGGAGACTAATGTGAATTAGCCGCCAGATGTGGCCTATAGAAAAATGTCATTTTTGTATGCCCACCCCCCATTTCTTACTCCCCAATGCTGATAGTTATGGCTCTGAAAGTGCACTGGAGCCAGCTGCCTAGGCCCCAGTGCCAGTGCTCTCTCCCTTAAATGGCATAAGTATATTGGCAACCTCAATTGGCAAGGAATTTAACCCTCTTATATTTCCCTGTTAAATGGTGCCAAAGGTACCCAGGGCCTAGGTGTTAAAGGGGTCACCAAGGCCTGTCACACTGATTGTACCACTCTGAGTGACCCAAGTAAACAGATGACAGCAGTCCTGACATGGCAGACTGCATAAGCAGTGCACACTGCTCAAACTGCACTTTGCCCTCACCATGAGTGGCAAGGTCAAAGCACTATTTTTAATATGTCATTCACCCCTAAGATAGGCCTCCTGAGCCCCACAGGTTGGGTGTATTATATTAAAGATGTGTACATAGAGGTGCAAGCTTATATGTCCCTATACTAACTTCTTTCTATTAAGGGCTACTAGAAGTGTTCAGGGGACCATAGAAGAACCTGGGCTGGCACACAGGCACCCCTAGGTTGCCAGCTCCATTATGGTTGCACTAAAAAATGCCATGTTTGGTATAAAGCAACTTGTCTCATTAAATGTAACTTTTTCCCAAAGTCAGATATAGGGGGTCATTCTAACTCTGGCGGGCAGCAGAGGCCGCCCGCCAGAGTTCCCCCCTCCAGAATACCGCACCGCGGTCAGTAGACCGCTGCGGTTATTCTGTGTTTCCCGCTGGGCTGGCGGGCGACCGCCAGAAGGCCGCCCGCCAGCCCAGCGGGAAACCCCCTTCCCACGAGGAAGCCGGCTCCGAATGGAGCCGGCGGAGTGGGAAGGTGCGACGGGTGCAGTTGCACCCGTCGCGAATTCCAGTGTCTGCTGAGCAGACACTGGAATTCAAAGTGGGGCCCTCTTACGGGGGCCCCTGCAGTGCCCATGCCATTGGCATGGGCACTGCAGGGGCCCCCAGGGGCCCCATGACACCCCATACCGCCATCCTGTTCCTGGCGGGCGAACCGCCAGGAACAGGATGGCAGTATGGGGTGTCTGAATCCCCATGGCGGCGCAGCAAGCTGCGCCGCCATGGAGGATTCATGTGGGCAGCGGAAAACCGTCGGGAGACCGCCGGTTTTCCTCTTCTGACCGCGGCCAAACCGCCGCGGTCAGAATGCCCTGCGGGGCACCGCCAGCTTGTTGGCGGTGCTCCCGCCGACCCTGGCCCCGGCGGTCCTTGACCGCCGGGGTCAGAATGACCCCCATAATGTGACATGCACACAAGTGGCTACCTTAAAGGTTGCCCACCTGGTTGCCCCACCCATTTCTGTGCCCTGGTAGGTAGCCTGCAGCTGCTACTGTCAAGACAGGAATCTGACCCCCTGCCAGGAGTTGTGAACACTCCCAGGAGTAGAAACAAACACCTGCCTGGGAAGGAGGTGACACTTCCCTCTCTGACAGGATAGCTAGTGAAGTGGCAAATTTCAAAGCCTACACTATCTCTGATGTGTAAGCAGGCTGCCTGCCAAACGAGGAAACAACCCTCTCCTTGCCCCCAGGCACATTGCAGGCAGGAAATGTAGATAGTCAGGAGACGTACACCTCCAGAAGCCTAGCCACACCCCTGTTGTGGGCTACCTGGTCTGGACAGCCAGGGAAGGGTTCTGGCATTTTTAGAAGTAGCAGAATAGAGGGATCTGGGTAAAAAGGGTGGCACACACTCCCAGATGTGGTCACTTCAGGAGCGGATTAGCCGCTAGAGCTTCTAGCCCATTGGCTACTTGCACCCAAACTCCTAGAGGCCTTTAAATTTAGCATTCCAGAACCTCAGATCTGATGCACCTTGCAACAAACGACAAAGAAGAGACCCGAGTCTGCGACTTCAGGACCTGCAGAAAGCACCCTGCACTTGTGGCAAGCATCCTGCAACTGCACAACGAGTCCCGGACCAGAGACCAGCTTCAAAGTCATGAGAAACCACTCTGAGTACCAAAGGGAACTCTAGAACTCCCTTGGACTAGAGGCATTTATTCCCCTGCAGCCCAGAGGTAAAAGCATGTTCCTGAAATCATAGAATCACTGACCTTTGGACCCCCTCGAGTGATCACCCAAAAGTAAATGGTCTAATGTATTGTGTGAAATGTAGTCTTGACCTCCAGCAAGTTTCAGATGTCTCCCATTTCCCCCCAGACTCCAGGACATTGAAGTAACTGAGGGCTGAGGATGCCGTTGCCCAGATTTGTTGGTGTTGAGTCTGGCTACCAATAGCTTAGTTTGACGCTGTGCCTTCTAGGGAACTCTACAGCACCTTCACCTAGTCCCTTCAGTGGCCCTTTTGTCAAGTGTTTGATCTGTTTCCTCACTGGCACCTTCTAACCAGTAAAACCATCACCCCCACAGTCTCACTTCAGCAGCAAAGAGAGCCACAACAAATATACACCCAGGCCTCATGAGCCAGGTAAAATTTGGCTGACTTGTGGACATGGGATCTGCCTCACCTTAACCCACAGTGGTTTCCAATGGACTTAACCTGCAAGTGACCGATTTTCACTAGTCGTTTCTCTTTTGACCGCATTGTTAAAGATTTACTATAGTGAATTGCACTGACAGGTTTTTCCTTCTAAAACCCATATCTCTGGTTATACTTATCCAAACGTGTTTATTTTGGTGTCTAAATTTATATAGAATTCTACTCTATTTTTATAAATTGGTGTCAGATTTCTTTTGAGTCATGTCTACTACTTATTGTCCATGTTGGTACTATGAAATGCTTAACATATGTTCCTCAAGTTAAGCCTGACTGATCTGTGCCACACTACCAGGACTGAGCTAGGTATTTATTATTGTGTGTTTGAAATTGATTTTCTGGTTAGAAGAGGTATGCACCCTGTCCAAGAAGGAACCACAATCCTAGTCAGGGTAAGTCACTACACAACCTAAATTATCCCGTGCTCACCCTCTGGTAGCTTGGCACTGAGCAGTCAGGCTCAACTTAAGAGGCCATGGTTAAAGTATTTGTGCAACACTTAAAATGTAAAACAGTAAAACACCACACACAAAAGATACACACCATTTTAGTAAAATTGAACTTAATTTAATAAATAGAGCAAGACTAAAATGTCAAAATTCCAATGTGTAGAAGTTGAGATATTAATTTAGATTAAATGCAAAAACAGCAGTTAGAAGCAAATAGCGCTTAAAGAGTTAATTAGGTGCACTGGACCGGGACAAAGTCAAGAGTTCAGGCTGACTGTGATGGAGTGTGGGCCAGACACAGGGACCGACTTCGGTCCGCTGAACAACAGTGCCTTGAGTCTTGGTTTGCATTGGGAAAGATGCAGGGTGCAGTGGAGCAATGCATCTGTGATCTCCACACAGTTAGGTGATGCTATGGATCTCACCACACAACAGCAGCGATGCGACGGTTCTGTGAGTGAAGTGCTGGTTCCGAAGTGTGGTCATTCTGAATGCAATGCACCAGGATTCTCCACGCTGTAGAGGACATGCATTGAGCTTCTGTATGCAGTGGCAAAGATGCATTGGTTCCGAAACAGCGGTTCTGAGTGCAATGCGGTGGTTCTTACTGTGATACACCAATCTGGTTACCGCAACAGGGTTGATGCATCGATTCTGTTCTTGCAGCAGAGGATGCGTGGTTCCAATGGCGTAAACCCCAAGGACTTTTTCCAAGGGTCCAGGACTGCGAGGATGCCACTCACAGACTCCCAGGACCGACTCACAAGCAGATGAGCCCAAGGGTTGGAAAAGGAGAGTTGTAATTCTTTTGTGTCCCTGAGACTTAAAAAACAGGAGGCAAGCCAGAAAGCTCTTGAAATCACTCTGGGCTCAAGTGATGCGGGTCCAGTCTTTCTCACCTAGGCAGAACAAGAGCAGCAGGCAGCAGAGCAACACAACAAGGCAGGAGTTCAGCAAACAACAGGTCCCGCAGAGTGACAGTCCTTGAGCAGCACAGCAGATCCTCTGCTTCCTGGCACAGCGGCCATAGGTCCAGAAGTATACTGAAGTTGTGCTGTCATGGGTCCAGTACTTCCAGCCAGTTGTGCCTTTGAAGTGGGGGAGACTTCAAAGAAAGCCTTAAAGCTCACATAGTGCTGTGTCCTCCCTAGCCTGGGTACACGTAAATGTATATGTCACATATGGATCTTGATATTACACATCTTTATTTGTGTCTGTGTAACTGTGATCTCAACAATCCAAACCTGCATTCCCTTCATTAGACTCACGCACTTACGTCACAGTTCTACAGAGTCCACCGAGAACCAAAAGAGTTCCGTCATTGCTAACTCACATGGCACTACATCTCCCCCTTTTACAGAAATATACATTATAATTTTTCAATGAGTTGTCATGGAGCTCTAATCACACATCCTGATCGTGTCTTCGGACACTGGGAAAAGTCAGGAGGATTGTCCGTGGCCTGCACTGGTGATGTAGGAACAGCAGCAATCAAGGAGTTCTCAATAGTCTTCTCTGAACTAGTCTCTGCAGGGACATCAGGAATTGATGAGCCAAGTGTCTGAAGTGCGAAGAATCTCACGCAATGGACTTTCCAGGACTTTGGGGAGTCACCATGTATCCTTTACTAGTCATGACTTGGAATAGTTCAGCATCAAAAGGAACATCAGATTTGCATTTTCTCTTTTGATGAATACACACTCGATTTCCTCTGATGAAAGTAATGTTCTTAGCACATCTGCGCTTATCTTCAATTGCTTTCATTTTCTATTTATGACCCTAGTCCCTTTTATGAGTTGCATCCTCAGTAGTAGATCTTTCATTGGTCCATTGAGGTAACTTGGTCGTCATGGCTCTCTCCTAAACATAAATGTAGTAGGACTTTCACCTGTTGTGGAATGAGGGGTCGAAGGGTAGAATGTAAGACTGACTTGAGGTCGAGCATCTCTATCGTAGCATACTGGACAGCTTTTTTTAGTGTACTCATAATGCGTTCATCTAGGCACTTTGTCGGTGGGCACAAAGGTGTGCTTCTCTGATGCCTCACATTAAGATGACTTGAAAAGTCTTTGAATTCTCAACTGTTGAAAGGTGGGCCATTGTCAGACTTTAAAATAGAAGGAACACCCCATGTTGCCAAAATGCCATCTAATCTCTCAACGACTTTCCTGAGTGATAGATGAGAGATATTCTACCAAATGGGAGTATTCACCAACAACCACTATAAGGTGATGCCCAATGTCAAGAGGACCAAAGAACTCTACAGCACTTCTTTCCCATACATGTTTTGGCAGCTCAGATATGTTTAGGGTGTGTTGAGTGATTTTCGAGGATAGGCAATTGCATAAGTGACAGGCCTTCAATTCTCTTGCAACTCGTTCATCGCGATAAGGAAACCAGACTCGATCTCGGATAGCTCTTTTAGTGGCAACAACTCCACAATGTCCATCATGGGCTACTTTAATTTTCTGATGGTGCAGAATCTCTGGAATAACAGTTCTAGAACCTGGTAAGATAATACCTTCTTGAGTAGCAGACAGTTCACCTTTGACATTTTTGAATTTCTAATATTTACTTTCACTTGCAAGAGGTTTAGTTTACTGGTTCCAAGACTGATGTGTAATAATGCCCTTTAGTTTTAACATGTCACTATCTATACAGGTATAAGTAACACTTTGTGTTGGATTTCACAATGAAATTTATGTACCATGACACTGTACTGGCACTCATGAAAAACAGTCAGCAAGGTTTTGATCTTTGCCTGGATGGTGTATGATTGTGTAGCTATGTTCTTGAAAATGTAGACCCCCAGCATTCAAAGCGGGGTGTCATCCTGGCCTATGGATTGAGAAAGATAGTCAGCAATGCTTGGTGATCGATCACAAGCATTAAAGGCTTTCCATATAAAAACAGATGGAAATGTTCACAAGCCCACACCGCTGCTAGACTTTCTTTCTCAGGTTTTTAATAGATGCGTTCTGTTTGGGACAAACTTCTGCTTGCATATGCCACAACATGCCTTAGAGCATTTGGGTGTCCACTGTGCTGGGCAAGGATTGCGCCAACCCGACAGGGCTAACTTCAACAACAATCTCTGTGTGAAGCTTTGGATCAAAGTATGGCATTTCAGTAGCATTCTCAATGGCTTGTTTGATCTTCTTAAAGCTTTGCTTGCATTCATGTGACCAATGAAACATTCTATTTTATCAGGTCACTTAACGGAGCACTCACTGTGGCAAAGTAAGGTATGCATCTGGATCAAACTGGCCATGCCAAGAAATGAACGTAACATGGTACATCTTGTGCAGGACTGCCAGTTGACAAGGCTTGCACTTTAGATGGATCGAGTGCCAAACGCCCATCAGAAAAGTTATGTCCAAACAATTTGAGTTTTGTCTTAGGGAACTCACTTTTCTCAGCATGCAAACTTAAACCTGCATCAGCAAGTAAATGCCACACTTGTGTGAGAGTTTTATCAGGCTCTTTTTGGGTAGCTCTGAAAACTAATATGGCATCACTATAATTAAAAGCATTCATGACAAGCCAGGCTGTATTATATGTCAAATGGCATCATGAAAAAAGCTTTGAAGCGGATGACACACCGAAACATAGGGCCACATGTACAAAGCACTTTTCTAGTTGCAAGCGTGCAAATTTGCAGAAACGGCCTGTTTGCGACTATAAAAATGCTTTTTGGAATGTGCAAAGCCCAAATTGTGATTCAGTAACTTGTTACTGAATCACAATTTGGGTTTTGTGATTCGGTATTAGGAAGGGGTGTATTCAGGGCATCCCTTCCTAATACCGAATCTGAATGGTATGTATGATTGTTTTGTGACTGTGAATGCGATCACAAAACAATTGCAGTTAACACCAATTTCAAATCGGTGTTAACCCATTTGCAAATGGGAAGGGCTCCCCACGAACCAGTGAGAGCGAAAATATTTTTTCAGAGCAAGCAGTGGTCCCACGGACAACTGCTTACCCTGAAAAAATGAAAAGCACACTTTTTATTTTTTTGTTTTTGAAACACGTCCCATTTTCCTTTAAGGAAAATGGGGTGCATTTAAACAAAACACTGCTTTATTCAAAAAGCAGTCACAGATGTGGTGGTCTGCTGTCCCCAGCAGGCCACCATCCCTGTGAGTGCGCCATTCCCAATGGGTTTGCAAATTGTGACCTACCTCATGAATATTGATGAGGTAGGTTATTTGCGACTGCATTGGGAATCGCAAACAGTGTACTTAATACTGGTGTACACTTTGTTTTGCGACTCACAATTTGCGATTCCCAAACAGATCGCAAATAGCGAGTCGCAAAACAAAAGGTTGTACATCTGGCCCATAGTCTTTTATATCGAAACAGACCAAAATGTGTAGAAAACGTGATCATGTACCTACGATTCTCCACAAGTTCCAGTTGACAATATCTTTTCTTCACATCAAGGTGAAAGAAGACTTTTTGGCAATGTGCAGACCTGGATGTCGTTCTCCAGTTCAATTGCCTTCTTAGCTTGACTCATATCAACACAAATGCATATGGCTCCTTCACTGTCCTTTTTGGAGACTACCACTATTTAGAGAAACCCCGGGGCGTTGGACCAGTAGAACGCTCAATGATATCATGTTTGAGTAAAGATTCAAGCTTCTTGTAACAAAATGCTATTTGACTGTGTCTTTGAGCAACAGGACAAGCGTTCTTATTGATATGCAATTGTAATTTTATAGTTGTAAGTTTTCCTAACCCATGAAAAAGCAAATGGAATGGACTTATTATTTAATGATGAGCATTCATGTTGAAATTAACCAATACCAGTCCAATATCAACAGCTGCACTGAAGCTGAGTAAACAGACACTTGACACAGTCCCTTGTAGTACTTGAATGGGTGCTTGTAGTTTTGTTTTCTTGTGTTTCATCACTGCTACCAATGAACCCTGACTCTTTAAAGGGTTGATGCAGCCCATGTATACACTTTAGTCTTCGACTGCATCAGACGGGGCAATCAAGACATTTAATTGTATTTCTCCTCATGCATAATGTTTATCAACGCACCACTGTTGATAATAAAGGGTATGGAGCAGCCATTTCTCTTTAGTGTAATCTTAGGACAATATTTGAATGACTTTTGTGCTTTAACTTGTCGACATTTCTTTGACTCGCATTTTTCTTCACATGCAGACAGTCCAACATGTGTATGGTTTTCTGAAGTAAAGATTGACATTGCACAACCATCTTCTTCACTTTTGCTTGACATTAACATTGAGGAGCTTTTTGAAGAAGATTTAGATGACGATCAACTTTGTTTGGTGTCGGTTTGCCTGCGCTGGTTTTGCAGCTTGACCTTGTGGGTGTGCATAGAACGACACTTTTGAAACGTTCGAGCATCCATTTTGTTTTCTGTTTGAGAAACACTTAGCTTTTTTTTCATCTTGCAAACAATTACAAAATTATCTCCTTTCTACAGCCTTTGGATATTTGTCCAGCGGCGGAACATTTACCTTCATGTGGAAATGAAAATCCACTCCTGAAACACAACTTCTTTTTCTGTAGAGACGTTACTTTGTGCCCTTCAGCCTTGCTCTTCAGTTTACTTTTCATGTTCATGACTGACTCACTCTGGGCACCTCCGGCCTCCATGTCAGCAGCTAGTTAATCGGCAAGCTCCTCAGCTCTGGCAGCCATGAGCACTCTCTCTCTCTATCTCTCTCTCGCTCTCTCTCAGCATTCGTCGTCTGAATGAATCTGACAGGTCACCCACAACACAGCAGGCCCCTGTCCTCCACCCCTCCCTGCCCCGGACTCGCCTTGATTTTGACGCCTGCTTGCATTCCTCCGTGCTGCCTGCCATGCCAGCCATGTGAGTTGGTGTCTTCTGCATGTGGTACCGAGTATCTCCTAGAGCCCTGGGAAGAAAAGCCAACAGACAGGGCTCCACTTTCGGGGCTCTTTCATGCAGACAGCCACTGTCTGACGGCCCCTGGTTCTCTTCCTCTCTGACTGAGCCCTTGCCTGCTCTCCGGCTGAGCTGCGCTGCTTCCACCCACACATGCAGCGTAATTGTGGTGATGACTGGCAGCTTGTGTAGAAGGAACAAGCTTCACTCCACGGACAGCGAGGGGAGTTGTAGTCTCCAGACCCATGGGAGGGGGAGAGAACAAAGCAGAGAGTGTGGGAAGAGACGTGCAATCACAATAACTCATAAAGAAATGCATTGAAAGTCAGAAACTTTGTTTGAACAAATATATACAGCTGCTGCCATCTCACAGACAGGGTTCTGCCCTCCTGGGGTCTGGGCAGCCCAGTCCCAGGAAGGCAGAACAAATCATTTCCTCTGAGAGCAGGGTGCTACACCCTTTCCCTTTGGAAATAGGTGTTACAGGCTGGGGAGGGGTAGCCTCCCCCAGCCTCTGGGAATGCTTTGAAGGGCACAGATGGTGCCTTCCTTGCATAAACCAGTCTACATCGGTTCAGGGACTCCTTATCCCCTGCCCTGGTGGGTAACTGGACACAGGAAAGGGGAGTGATCACTCCCCTGTCCATCACCACCCCAGTGGTGGTGCCCAGAGCTCCTCCAGTGTGTCCCAGACTTCAGCCATCTTGCTTTGCAAGGTGTGGGGGCACTCTGGAGGGCTCTGAGTGGCCAGTGCCAGCAGGTGACATCAGAGACCCCTCCTGATAGGTCCATACCTGATAAGGTAGCAAATCCCATCTCAGGGCTATTTAGGGTCTCTCATGTGGGTTCTCTTCAGATTCTGCTTGCAAGTTTCCTTCAGCAATCCTCTGCAAAAACTTCAGACTCTTCTGACCTCAGATCAACTGCAGCCTGCTCCAAGAAACACTGTAACTGCAAAAAAGTGTCTACAAGAGACACTTTTCTTCAACAACCTCAGCTCCAAGTCAGCAACTGCAACAGTTTCCACGGTGTGCATGCTCTGGGGACTACCTGTCTTCATCCTGCACTAGAAGGACCGAAGAACTCTCCTGTGGAGTGACGGAATCAATCCCCTGCTCCATGCAGGCACCTGCTAAGGTGATGACTGACACACTGGGACTCCTCTCACAGCAACAAGCGTGCTCCTAAGGACACAGAGGATGGGCATCATCGACATAGACTGTGCTGAGGTCCTGCTGATGCAATTTGGAGGAGGTAAGACCTTGCCTTGCCCGAGAACGATGCTACCCCTGTGTATTGTGCCTTCTTCGCCTCCTGAGGCCTCTGTGCACTCTTTGCAAAATTCCTTCATGCACAGCCTAGCCCAGGTCCCCAGCACTCCACCCTGTCACGCTCAACTTGCTGAGTTGTTCTCCGGCAGTGTGGGACCTTCTTTTGTTGTGCTGCATCAATCGTGTTTTGCACCTCCTTTGAACCTGAATCCTGCAGCTTCTGGGGGTGCCGGCAGGCATCCTGAGGGCTTTCTAAAGTGCTGAGAGCCGCCAACAAAGAGAGCCACCTCTTCAAAGAGTTGAGGCCCCCAGGTCCCTCCTTGGTCCATCCAGCACCATTTTGAGGAAAAACGCACTTTTGTTGTAGCCAAGGCTAGTTGGTGCCTTCCAACAATTTACTTACCTTTACTGTATTCCTACTGTCCCAGCGATTCTGCACACACTACACTTGTCTAGGGGGAGTTTGTGATTCACATTCCACTTTTTTAGTATATAGTTTGTGTTGCCCCTAGACCTATTTTCTTCCATTGCGGTCTATAGGATTTCCTACTGTTAGCATTGTTCTATGACAATTTACTTGTCTAATTTTGGTGTCTAGTGTATATATTGTGTATAATACTTACCTCCAGAAGGAGTATTGTCTCTAAAATATTTTTGGTACTGTGTCACCCAAATAAATACCTTTATCTTTGGTAACACTGAGTATTGTCTTTACTTGTGTATAATTACTGTGTAACTATAAGTGGTATTGCATGAGCTTTGCATGTCTCCTAGTTCAGCCTAAGCTGCTCTGCTATAGCTACCTCTATCAGCCTAAGCTGCAAGAACAATACTACATTCACTAACAAGGGATAACTGGACCTGGAGTAAGTACCCAAGGTACCCACTACAAACCAGGCCAGCCTCCTACAGATACGCACATATTGTAAGGGAATCCCTCTGGGTAACGCTTCTTGGCCTGGGTGCGGCTTCATCCCCCAGCCTGCACTACATTTGGACCTCGCCTCCCAGCCTGGTGATGCACTATAAAAGTGCTGGTTATCTCCACAGCGGGACGTGCCCAGGCTTGTGCCCGGACGAAGACCAGGCCAACACTTTGCCTATCTTCGCCCGGAAGAGGCTCGACTGTCCGTTTCTTTAATCGTTCTAGAAGTAAGTGCTAGACCTAGAAGTGGGTCAGTACATATCTCTGGTCATGTCTGCTTTACTCCTTACAAGATACTTCTTTAGCACCACACGAGCGGCCATGGGCAAGCTCAAAGCTGTAGATGGTCGTGCATATACATGTGGTCCAAAGAAATCTAAGAAACAACAAAACCAGCTCTCTGGGCAGCAAGGAGAACAGTACATTAGAGAATATTGACACCTTGATAGAGGAAGTGGAGGCCATTCTGAGAAGTAATGCAACTATAACCCCGGCAAATGGCGGCCACCAAGCTAATAAAATTCCTGATATGTTTAAGAAAAGGCCTCGGCCAACTAATACCTTAAGCGACATTGGACAAAAGGAACTAGTCCAATATGCAAGCGAAGTATCGTCCCATGTGACTGTAGTGTAGCCATTTTTAATATAGCTTCATGCACGTTAGTTTAACATACTAGGCTGCTGTGCACTTTGCCCTAGATACATTTTATTCAGCTTTGCACTGTTATTTTACAATAACCAGTTTTACGGTCTTGTTTTAATTTCTTCTATCACACTGTTTAGCTTAGTTCAGCTCTGTGTTCCCAAATAATGCATTCTTGATCGCCCTGTGCTTCAGTCAAGGCTACAGTCTGGTACACTGCCGGTAAACGTGGTAGATGTTTAATCTCCAGTATTCGTAGAAAATACACATCCTTACATAGGGACATTTTCTTAGAACATCTGCGTGTTAGTTATAAAACACTTCCTAGTCCTAGTATACGTCAAGAGGGAGATTCCAGCCAGGGACCGACAACTAGATGCTGAATGCCCGTTGCAGATGCTGATGCAGATTACAGGCCTTTGCTCAGGTATGAGGGTTGATGTCCTCCCGGGGGAACCTGAAAGGCAGGCTTAGAGCTTCACATGCTGTGCTCGAAATATAAATTAGAGAGAAAATATTCTAGCTGCACTATGATAGCCTTATTCTTGTGCTTCACTCTCATCGTTACTATTTTAATTTTACTGTGTTGTATAGTTCTGGTTGTTGCAGCTCACACTTTGCTATCTAAAATGCAGTTGTTTTATTAAACCAATCTTTAAAACATAAACTGCCTTTGTCATTTATATATGAGACTGTACGGTGTATGAGAGAACTGGTTGCGACCTGAGTGACCACGACTTCCCTGAGAAGTACTAAGATGTCATGTGCTCGGCTGCCCAATTGTCTCTACCATTCGGGAGAGATGAGGCACTGCTAGTTAGCCGGAGCAAAACCTGGATTTAGAGTGACAAGTGTCATCCACCGCGGGTCAGACTTAGTCCCCCACACTGTGAGCGATCTTGCCGCTCAAAATCCAGTAGTCTCATTAGGATAATGAGAGCCTACGCGACATGACGACGGCTTATCAGTGCTATTGCTCAGCTGTGCCACAGTGAGAGAACGGAAGTACTGCTATGGAAGAGTTATCCTCCCGCCTTCCCTTAAGCCCTGAGGTTGTTGTGGTTCAGAACATTTTGTGCTCTAACCAGTGTGGCCCACTGGCGGAAAATGGGGGTCCCTGTGATGATGCTTCTTTTCCTTTTAGGGGGTTGCCTGTTGGAGACAATCCCTTGGCTAATATATGCCTGGGCCAAGGAAGCTCGTTGAGGTCTCGTAATAGTTCCGATTTGGCATCTGTGCACCTGAAACTAGAGGATGTCAAGATTCTTGTGCTGCTGCTGTTGGATACAGTAATGGGGGAAATCTAGTCAGCTTGCAGGTGCAGGCGCTCGAGGCCAAGTGTGGATGGGACAGTGTCTGCTTCAGGAGGAGGGACCACTGATACTGTTTTGTCAGAACCTAGATTATTATCTAGTGACCATCCCCTAGGGTTTGCCACTGACTCGCCCCCTATGAACCAACCTGCTCCTCATGCTGAGGAAACAGAGGCCTCTTCTGGGGCCAGTAGGCGCAAGCACAATCTTGATGTAAAGGGGAGTGCTTCTGCTGAGCTAGGCCACCTTGATATGCCCCATTCCACTGCTCACATAAAGGGTCTTCAAGGAGGGTTTGTATCTAGGTGTCTTTTGGAGAAGCTATATCTACGGTGCAAGAGACCAGGGCATTAGGTTGTCCTCAGCATTGGTCTGACGTAAGACCATCAACAGCAAAGCAACAGGCTCTGGGTGCAGGAAGGTCAGGAAGAACTATTTTTATGGTCAGGGTGCCAAAGTTGCCATTAGGGTCTTCAGAAACACAGGACTCCCTGATAAATAAGGTTACCTACTGGCGGAGAGTTCAGCACAGTTACCTCTCTGTCATTAGAGTGGATATTGTAGAGGCTGTAAGACACAGTCTGCAAGGGGCACATTATGATTTTATTTCTATCCTTCTTATCGATAAGCTGCTAGTGACCAATCTCATTGAATATGAATTGCACACCGTTTACCTCAAGAACCCTCGAGCGGTGGGCATTAGGCAAAACTATCTCCGCCTGATATTGCTACACCTATAACTTCCGGGGAAATAGTAGGTGGGAGGTTTGATCTCAGTCAATTACATGTCCTTGCTTTTGCAGATAGCAATTCCCTTCACCTGACTGCTATTGATTGACTATCCACTAAATCTTACACTGCAATTATACTAGTGGCCCCTGTAGGTAGGGATGGTGTGTTGGTTGGGCCTGTTGATTGTGGCATAGGGGACAAGGCCCAGAGTTATAGGCTTAGTACTTTTGATGGTAGAGCTAAGCTATCTATCATGTCTTGGAATCTGGCAGGGTTGAGTAGCAAATTGATGGACCCCGAGTGGGCCGTCTATGTTAATAAGCAGGATATATGTATATTTCAGGAGACTTGGGCTTTGGCCCCAGTCTCCCTGCATGTTTTTTTAATCTTATTATGTGGAGGCCCAGCCCGCTGCTGGGAGTAGCGGTCGGGCTAAGGGAGGCCTTTTGATATTGATAAATAAGAAACTGCAGTGCACTCACTCACCCTAAAAATAGACTCACTGGATTTACTAGTCATTCAGCTTGAATTCAAGTGAGGCTTTAGGCCTGTAATAATTAATGTATATACTGGATCAGTGTGATGGGGTGTAGAGTCTCATACCTTGGCACAGTTGATTGAATTTACAGATACATTGCATTATTCTTTTAATTTAGTGGTCGCTGGTGATGTTAATTGTTCATTTGAACCCTCTTCATGTAGCTGCGATTTAACTGTTGATGAGGATGAATATTGGGGTATCCCACGACTGATGGGAAAACTACTGCCTATTTGTTCGCGTGATGCCCCTCAGTTAATAGCACTGTGTCTTAAGCAAGGGCCTAGGGCTTGTAATGGTCGTATGTACTCGGATCGATGTAAGGTTCCCACCTTTAAGCGTAGCCAGTTGACTAGTGTCATTTATTATTTTTTAGTAGATATTAGATTGTGGCCTATGCTGGAAGATATGATGGTTGATTTTTGCCATGATAGAGATCATAATTGTTTACTTCTTACTTTGCATAGCGATGTATTTATGAGATCACAGAATAACCATTCTACTTTGGTGCCCGAACCATTAGTGGCAAATGATTATAAACGTGTTACCTGGCCAAAAGTGATGCCAAACCCTTATTTGTATAAGGAGATCTATAATCTGTTTATTGTTGCCTTATCTAATTATGAGGAACATGAGATTGAAAATAGTCCAATCCTCAACATTCATGAGACCTTGGTTCCCAAATTACAGGGCGTTTATAGCAAGACCACTACAAGAGGACTGTCTCCGCACATAAAAAAGTGGATTAACAATAATTGCTCAATGACTAAATCAGCACTAAAGTTAGCAGTTGTGTCTCGATCATAAGTGATGATTAGGACAGCCAGAGTTATATATAATAAGGCCATAGCGCAGGCAAAGGAAAACCTGGAAGATACCGTTTGGCAGAATTTGCTTGAAACAACCATTTTAAATATAATAGGACTTTCTGGAAGTTACTCTCTCAAAGTCATAATGAGGGTGGGAGTTTTAATCATTATCATATCCAACCGGAGAGTTGGGTTGATAACCTTTCCAATCTTTATGCTCTACCCAGTGATACATCTAGTTGCTACTCTTCTCAACTGAGGCAGTTAGAACTGAACCACTTGTTACGAGGGTCTGGGGTGGGCATTAGTATTCCTGATGACTACATTGTTGCTACCTTGGGAGAAACTAGTGCTGAAATTGCTTCTTTGAAATCTTCCAAAGGACCTGGCCCTGACAAAACACCAAGGGATCTATATAAATCTGAGCTTATAATTTGGTCCAGTTACATCAATGTGATATCCAATGCTATAGCAGCCAGCAACCCCATCCCTGCTACCTGGAAGGGAGCCAAAATAATACCAATCTATGAGAAAGGTGAAGTGAGCTCTCCTGCTAATTACATATCTATCAGCCTTATTGATAACCTACAAAACATTGTTGCAAAGCAGGTTCTGGATAGGTTATTAGAGTGGGTGTATGATAATCATGTGCTGTCCCCCCTTCAGGTGGGTTTTCAACCCAAAAATAGTACTGTAGACCAAGTCTTCCCGTTGGCTCTTCTATATTGGAAGTATGTACTTCTTGCCAAACAAAGTCTGTACGCCACTTTTGTGGACCTTTGATCGATATTTGATTTGGTCCCTAGATAGAAATTATGGGAGGTCTTAAATAAAGAATGTACACCCAGGAGCATAATTCATCTTTTAATGCTGCTCCTTGAAGGTACCTACGCTCAGGTGAGATGGGGAGAATTGACTGACCATATCCCCATACAGCAGGGGGTTCGTCGAGGTTGAGTCGTTGCACAGTCATTATTTACTTTATATATAAATGGGGTGATTCAAGCCTTGTCTTCTTGTCAAAATGACGCCCCCACTTTAAATGCTCAAAAAATCCCTATATTGCTTTTCTCTGATGATTCTTTCCTTATTTCCAAGACACTAGAAGGACTACAGATTCTTGTCAATAGGTCTATAGCTTTTTGTGCAGATCGCGGGCTGGAACTGAATGTTAGCACAACAAAACTGATGGTGCTCAGTCCTGGCCCAGCAAAGAAATGCAAATTTTTTGTAGACGGTGTTCCCTTGGACAGGGTTGGCTCCATAGATTATCTAGGTGTCATGATCTCAAACAATTTTAAGTGGGAGGATCACATAAGTAAGAGTTTGTTTCTCCTACAACAAAGGTTAGGTGCTATCTTGTGCTTGTATAAGAGTACAGACGCGAGAGCTGGATCTCCGGCCCTAAAGATTTATTTGGAAAAAGCACAAAATGCTGCTATCTATGGTGCAGAGGTGTGGGGCTATTGAAAAGTTCACAAACTGTCTGTGAGAGAAAATAGCTTTGTTAGAGCTTTACTTGCTTGTCCAGGCAGTACCCCTCTGATCCCATCTATCTCGTTCTTGGTCTTAATCGGATTTTAGATATACTAGTTTTAAAACCTCTGTCATACTGGGTAAGGATATGGTCCATTCAGAAACTAAGTATTTGCAGGAATTCACTTATTGATCTTTTAAAAAGACCTAACGTAGCATCTATCCCATGGTTTAAGCATGTGTCAAACTGGCTCCGTATCCTGTGTCTTTTGGGTGTTTTGGAGAATCCCCAGGGTTTAAGGAAAGCCCAGATTCAATCCCTGAAATCAGTTTATTGGGCCTATGTTAGGAACAACCACCTTTGTGCTACAATTCACGGGCGGTTGACTAATCAATTCCTTGATTTTAAGTGGTGCCCACGGTATGAGTCCTTTTTAGATATTATTCCTGAACCCCTTGCCAAGAGCTTGTATATTCTCTTTCATTGTGTGTGTTTGCCAATACTGTCTTTGAAAAGTAGCAGGAAGGCAACATCTGTATCAAACATATGCCCGCTGTGTGGTGCAGGTTCTGAGTCGGTTGAACATTTCTTGTTTTTCTGTACAGTTCACACTATTTCCTGGCACAAGTGGATACATCCTATCTGCCACAGCCTGGACACCAGACAATATGTTACTTCCCTCAGGATTTTAAAAAGCAATACATCTACTGTTATGGTGCAGGCAGTTGGCAAGTTCCTTGTGGCTGCATGGAACACACGCACCAGTTTTTTAAAAAGAATATCAATGAATTATGTTTAATAATTTGTGCTAATCACGCATACTCAGTGGCTGGGGTTTCAGGGATTGATTGATTTTATTGTTGCTAATATTTTACGTAGGTTTTTATCTTTTGCATTTATTAATGTAAATTTATATGGAGTATCCTGTTTTGTACGCGTTGATGATTTTTTTGATGACCGAATAAAGCTCTGGGTGATGATGAATCTGACAGGCATACATTAATAACTCTCAGACGTATAGCCTCCTCATCATTAAATTCATTGAACTTACAGTGTTTGATTAGTATACCCAGCCTCTCAAAAAAATCCATCAATTGTTTCATTGACTTTCTGTTGTTCCTGACCAAAAATGTACCTTTGGTAATTGATATCCGGCATTGGATTGAATTTGAGATTCAAGGCTTCTTTGATTTGACAGTACGTAACTCCATCAGCTCGCAGCATTTTCTTTATAACTTCTTTTACACCTGCACTGGCAAGATTCTTGAGGTACTTGATAATCTTCTTGTTATTTGCTTCTTCCAGTGCATCAAAGAAATCATCAAATGTTTCTATCCAGACAGACCATCTGTCCACAATGTTTTGCTTTTTGGCAGTATCGAATGGTGGTGGTGGTGGTTTCAGGAAAAGAACAGCATTATAACCATTTGTTGAACTTGCCAACACAGAGTGGAGTTCTCTCTGGCACTATTTGTTGACCACTGCGATCTTGTTTGTTCACACCATCTCTGAGACTTTGTGACACGCTGGCCTCTGGATCATATTTGACAGTTTGTGGAACTGTGGTCTCTTTCTTTGTGGTAATTTGAAAAACACACATCCACTGTTCTTACCGCCACTTATGGCCCATCAGTCAGTCCAACAGGACTTACCAGCCTCTGTTCGTAGGTTCTCATTATCCTAATGAGACTACTTGATTTGGGCAGCAAAATCACCTGAATTGAGGGGACTGAGCAAAATCCCACACCATGTGATGCCTGTCGGCCTAATCCAGGTTTTCCAGCCAACTAGCAGTGCCTCCACCCAAGAACGGGGATGATTGTGGCAACCGGGCACATGACAGACAGGACTCCTCAGGGGAATCGCGGTTGATCAGATCTCATCCCTTTCTCTCAGTTACATTAGTCTCACACTGGCAAAGACATACAGAAGCAGAGTATAGTTCAATAAGGTTTATTGAAGTAACTGCATCTTAGATAAAATGGCATGTATTGTAATAACTAAGATGATAAAACACAAAAGCAAAATTGTGACAAGGAGAGTGAAATACAAAAACAGTCCCACCATACAGTCACTAGGAATGATATATTTGTTTCCTATCTAAGCTATGTTAGAGCACAGCGTGATAGGACCTTATCCACCCTTCAGGTTTCCCCCGTGAAGACATCATCCCCCATACCTGAGCGAGGAAGCCTGTTGTCTAAAGAGACACCGTCCCCATATAGGCCAGGGATCTGGAAGTCTAAACAGGCAGCTTTAGCAAAAAACATTCAGCAGTCAGCATGTTGTCGTGGTCATCTGGATGGAATCTCCCTCTAACTTGTATGGAACAGAGAAGTGTTTTTATAATAAAACCACTGATGTTCTAAGAAAGAATCCCCACGTAAGAATATGTATGTTTCTATGAATGTCGGAGACACATCGTACCACTTTTGCCAGCAACCCTATCTGACTGCAGCCTTGAGGAAAGCACAAAGTGAAATTAATGTCCTGCTAAGAATGTGATGCTTTCCTAGGCAAAAGAACAACTAGATAGAGAAAATAAAACAACACCGTAAATGTGGCTAATGCTAGAAAAATAAAGCAATGCTGAATAAAATATAACTAGGCTAAAGTGCACAACGGCAGGCCTAGTTTGCTAAAATAATGTGTCTAAAATATGGCTAAAATAGCTATACAACACCTCGTAAGCACAACCCTTGTCCTTCTTTTTAGGTTACAGCACCTGGTACTGAGGTGGGATAACTATCTTTATCCTGGTTCTGGTAAGCAGGTGACTGTTTCTTGTAACTGGACCACTTCGCTTTTTGGCGTTTCTTTGCACTGTATTACACCTGGTTAATCTCTGCCTCTTAGCACTTCTTTTACAATTAGCCATTGCTGCTGATTGCGCATTCTGTACTTGATTATCACTGGCTTTAGTGTTATTGTACTGTATAAATGACAGCTTTGTGATAAGTTGTGGTGTCATTCCTCTTATCTCGGTTGTATTAGCAATCTTCTGACCAAAGACAAATGGATCTTTCGGTAGGTCCTTCACTTTCTTTGAAGGTCTTGTACTGGCTGGACATCAGCTTTGACTCCACATATACTGACCGCTGATTCTCCACTTTGACTGAGGTACACGTGGCATGCACAAGCAGTTTGCTGGACCACTGCAAACTGTCTGGGAGAGCACTGTTGATCTTCTGGTTACATATCCCCTATCTCATTGCCAGTTGTAGCATCCTTCCCAGCCTGGGGCCCCGTAAATGAATAAAGAGCTTGATGTTACATGTCTTTCTTTATCTCCATGTAACTGCATCCTCAACATTCTAAACCTGCGTTCTCTTCACTACACACGCAAACTTATGGCACAATTCTACAGAGTCCATCAGTGTAGGAAAGTACCTCTTTTCACATGGTTCTCACCCCCTTCTTTTTGCTTGGTTTCTGGTGTAATTTCGACTGAAAGTGCACTGGGTCCCTGCTAATCAGGTCCCCAGTGCCAGATCTCTTTCCCCCAAATTGCAGAGTCATTTTCCCCATTGACAAAACCTTTAGATACCACTGTAAGTCCCTAGTAAATGGTACCCCTGTTACCTAGGGCCTGGAGTACTAAAGGAGGCCACCCTCAGGGGCTCTCTCACTAAGTGCACACAGTACTGGCTACGCAGACTACATGTCCTGGTGCAGACAAAAGTGAAAATACGACATGGCACACACCCTATGTGCCATGTCCCCTAACAATGAATGCAATATATGTAAGTCACCCCTCTGGCAGGCCTTACAGCCCTCAAGCAAGGTACATTATATTACATGCGAGGGGATATCTGCACGAGCAGACAAACCCCAGCTATATCTTTGTCAATTCTCAGACATAGTGAGTAACCATGGAAGCCATTCTAAATGCATATGCTGGACACTGGTCATTACGAGTTCTCCAGCTACATGATGGCTTATCTGGATATAGGGATGTTTGGTATCAAATCTCCGAATAATAAATCCTCACTGATGTCAGTGAGGGATTTATTAATAACTGCACCTAGAGAACACCTTAAAGGGGCCCCCTGAAAACCTACCCAGTTACTGGTGTGTTCACTGTCTGGTCACAACCAGTGCAGCCACTATAGTCTGAGTTCTGGCCCCCTACAGTGAGAGACAATGCTCTTGGAGGCCCAGAAAAAAGGCCTGCTCAGGGAAGAGGTGCTAACACCTTGTCCGGAGCAGGATGGAAATCCTATGGCAGGGAGCTTCAAAGGTCTGGCTGTCTTTGAAATGCAACCCAGGGCTCTACAGATTGCGATGATGACCAGCTCCACTGTTCTGACCCCACTTTTGATGGCAGCACAGGTGGGAAAATCGTGCAGATTAGGAGGTGTGCCCACTTCATGCTAGTCCCATCCCTAAAATTGACGAGCAAAAGTGGACACTACTCTTTAAATGCCTCCATTTTGTTTGGAAGGAATTAGGCCACTAAGGTTAGGGTTATGCCCACTTCCCAGCAGAAGTAGTCATAAGAAGGGTGTTGTCACTCTATAGGTGGTCAGCCCATTGGCTACAACCTGGCACTCCCTGTAACATCCCTAAATTGAGTATTTAGGTAGCACCCCTGAACCATAGAACTCAGATCTCGATGACCTACCAAGGAAGAACAAAGAAGAGTTGCACCCCTGCAGAAAAGGAAAAGAATAAACAGCTAGCTCGGTACCAGCACAACCTGCCTGCTTGCTGACCTCACCGGACTCTGTCCAAGAAGACAACTCATCCTGCAGCTGAGTCTCCAAGAAAACGAGGACGGTCTGCCTTCTAAAAAGACTCAAGACTCCCATGAGCTGCAGACCTGCTCAGCAGCAAAGTAACCAGAAAGGACTCTGCAGCTTCAAGAACAGCAAAGGCCCGACACCTGAAGTGACCTTTGCACCATGACCCAGGGAGAAGCGGACCAACATTGCTAGCAAGGTTCCCCAGCTGTCCAGAGTCCACGTACACCCGAGTGTCACCTCTCCTGGACACACCTAAGATGCCTGCAGCCTCTGCACGCAGGTCCCCTATCCTGCAGCCTTGTGGTCAGAGAAACCCCAAAACCTTCAGCACCCACTGCACCTGTCCCCCTCAAAGCATTCTGAGGGGGCTCACCAGTGCCAACGACATCTGACCGGCTCACCTGAGCACGACTCTACCCTGGGTCCACCTCTGCTGGACTCCCCAATGACACCTACAGCCTCAAACAAACAGGACCCCCTGACCGTGAGTGCTCCCGGACAGAAAAACTCGATGCCTAAAGACACACCTGTATTCGTCACCCCTGGGCCCTGGAGAAAAGGACCAAAGGTGCACTCATGTCCCCGAGCACCCCAAGTATTTAACTCACTTGTTTGTTGTTTTTGACTGGTTTACTAGCCAGAGCCTGCAGCCTGCTGTCACAAGGTCCAACTCCCACAGAGAACCGTTTGGCATCCGACACCTTACTGCACCCCTGCACCTGGCCACCCCAGTGATGGCCGATGTGACCTGCTGGTGTGGTTCTGATCAGTGCCCAGTACTTACCTTCGCTTCCTGAGCTCGACCTATTAACTCATTGTTAACCCGCTATTTGCTGAACATCGTTTCCCTCAATAGGATAACGCTGAAAGAACTCTGAAAATTGCACTAATTGTTGATTTCTGAAACTGCAAATTATTTATGCTTAAAAACCTACTTATCTGATTACGAAGTTCTTGGGTTTGAAACATATATAAAAATAATTGTTATTTTTCTAAATTGGTCTCTGATTTATTCTTTGAGTGTATGTTTCATTGTCTCTGTGAGTATAGCAAATGCTTAACACAACTCCTTTATAAGCCTAACTGCTCACCCACACTACCACAAATAGAGCATTGGACCTATCTACTTTTGCATCTGCAAACCAACTGGGGATCCACTGGACTCTCTGCATGGTGTACTTCATTTTAGTAAACTATATAGAGAGTCTACTTTCTACAATCAGGGATCAAAAGAGTTCTGTCATTGCTAACTCACACAACACTACACCCTTCCTGCCTTGGCTCCAGATTCACTACTGAGGTAGAGGGGGTATACAGCCCTTTGGTTGTGTGCAGGGCACAGCCTATTCAGGTGTTAGTGTGAGGCTGTGTTCAGCTCCTCCCTCCCAAATTTCCCAGGAAGCTCCAGCAGTCACACCTTAAAAGTCCTCTATGTGTGGCTGTCTAGAGGGAATACAGAAAGCTCAGCTATCACACCACCCAGACTGAACAGAGACAGGCATTAGGCAACAAGGACCTGATTTATACTTTTTTGCACAGCATTACCGTCATTTTTGACGCAAAAGCAGTGCAAAATACAATTGTATTTTGTAAGTTTGCGCTGCTTTTGCGTCAAAAATGACGGTAATGCGGTGCAAAAAAAGTATAAATCAGGGCCCAAATAGCTAAAGCAAATAAATGCCACTTTTCTAAAAGTGGCATTTGCTAAACTGTAATTTAAAATTCAACTTCACCATAAGTTGTGATTTTAAATTGAGTCCAGAGATGCCAAACTTGAAAAGTCGATCTCTTCACAAATGGGAATTAAACGTAAAAGACGTAATAAGGTAATCCCAATTTTATCCTATGGGAGAGATAGGCCTTGCAAAAGTGGCAAACGAAATTGGGAGGTTTTCACTATCAAAACATGTAAAACTTAAAAATGTATGTTTTGCCTTTTCAATACACGACACCCTGCCCTGTGGGTTATAGAGGGCCTACATTTGGGGTGACTTATATGGATAAAAAGGGAAGGTTTAGGCCTTGAAAGAGGGTTTAATTGCCGGGTTGTGATTGCAGTGTAAAACTGCACATACAGGCTCTGCACTGGCAGGCCTGAGACATGTTTAAAGGGCTAACAAAGTAGGGGGCACAATCAGTTCTGCATACCCACTAGTAGCATTTAATTTACAGGCCTTGGTCCCACACAGTGCACTTTACTAGGGACTTATAAGTAAATTAAATATGGAAATGGGGGATGAACCAATATTACTATGTTTAGGGGAGAAAGCACAACCACTTTAGCACCGGTTAGCAGTGGTAAAATGCGCAGAGGCCTAAAGCCAGCAAAAACGAGGTCAGAAAAATGGAGGGAGGCAGGCAAAAATGTGGGAGAATGCCACCCTAAGGCTGTCAGGTCTAACGTTGTAAATCCAAAGGACATACCTTTGGGGTATTGTGAGAGTACTGCACAGTGAAGCCTCACCAGCCTCACTACATTATACTCCACTTTCCTAAACAAATGTTCTACTATTCTGTGCTCCCACATGCGTGGCTACAAAAATGGTTCCTCACCTGCATGGGTAGTCTTAGGCCCTGATTTATACTTTTTCACGCAAAACTGTGCTAACGCAGTATTGCGTAAAAAAAGTATACTGCGGCCTAGAGCCATCCTAAGACACCGGGCGTCATACCTATAGAATGACGGTAGCCGGCAGTAAGGCCCGCCTAGTGTCATAAAAAAGGATGCTAGCCGGGTGGGGAAGGTGTACGGGAAACAGGAGGTTGTGCGTCAAAGGATGACGCTAGTGTGGGCAGAGGCATAAATAATGCCTCTAACCAGACTAGCGTCATCATTTGACGCACTACCCCATGGACATGACTCCTGTCTTGGTAAAGACAGGAGCCATGCCCACCACCCCAATGGCCATACCCAGGGGTCTTATGTCCCCTGGGCATGGCCATTGGGCCCAGTGCCATGGGCCCCCCCAAGTCACTTCTTAAAAAATATATATATATATTTACCGGTACTTACCTTACTTGCCAGAGGATGGGGTCCCCCATCTTCTGGAGTCTCTCTGGTGTGGGTTTGGGTGTCCCTTGGCCTTGGGAAGGGCACCTGTGGTCTCTGACCATGGAAATAGGCCCACAGGTCCCCTAACCCCTGCCCTGACCCAGGCGTTAAATAATGGCACTTAGCACGAGGGGATAGATATGGCGCTAAGGCCATATCATCATTTTTTGCCCGGGAACGCCTACCTTGCATCTTATTGATGCAAGGTATTTTCCCGCAGGCAAAAAATGACTTTAGCTCCAAAACCTTGACGCTACATGGGTCTATCGCCAAAGTATAACTTTGGAGTTAGGCTTGCGCAGAATTTGATTTAAAAAAATGACGCAAAATTGGTGCTAATGGGGTATAAATATGTTCCCCGAGTGCCTGTGACAAGAAGCGGCTCAAAATGCAAGATGGATACATCACATGTTTCCACTTAAAACTGAACCTTTCTTTGCACAGTGGGTAGCTGTGGAGTTTGGTCCTTAGATCAGCTGGCACCTAGAAATGTAGCAAACCTGCACATTTTTTAAAACTAGACACCTGGGGGAATCCACGGTGGTGTGACTTGCATGGCTCTCACTGGGTAATTTTACCCTAAAGCCCTTGTAAACATCAAAATCTGGTAATGAAAAAAATACACATTTTCCTTAGATTTCTGTGATGGAAAGTTCTGAAATCTGCAGGAAGACACATACTGGGTCATTACAACATTGGCGGTAAAAGCTGCTTACCGCCATGCAGAAGACCGCGAACACAGCGCCGCGGCATTCCGCCACTGTCGGTATGACCCACAGCTCGGAATCCGCCAAAATCCAGACACCCACATAAGTCCCCCACACCAAAGGTCAGTGATAAACTGGCGATAACAAAACCTCTACGTCACGCCAACAGGAATACGCCCACACTATCACGACCCACGAATCCACGCGGCGGTCTTTCAACCCCGGTATTCCATTGGCAGTACACCGCCGCGCTTAAAATACACACACATTTACAAAACACATCCACATTGGACAATTCGAAATACACACCTGATACACATACACACACCACTCCCACACATCCAATACAATATAAAACACACACCCACATCACCCACAAACCCTTACGTCAACAATTGCGACAGAAGGCCAGAGAGAGACACCACCAGAAAGAACAATAGCATCCACAGGCACCCTACACCATCACTCACACAACATTCAAGCACCTCACACAACACACCTCTAAATATCACCCCACACACCACAACACACACCACCCCACACATCACCCACACCACCCCATGGCCCCACAAAGACACCCCAGGTTATCTGAGGAGGAGCTGAGGGTCATGGTGGAGGAAATCATCTGGGTAGAGCCACAGCTATTCGGATCACAGGTGCAGCACACCACCATAGCTAGGAAGATGGAGCTATGGCAAAGAATCATGGACAGGGTCAACGCAGTGGGACAGCACCCAAGAACTAGGGATGACATCAGGAAGAGGTGGAACGACCTACGGGGGAAGGTGCATTCCGTGGTCTCAAGACACCACCTTGCGGATCAGAGGACTGGCGACGGACCCCCACCTCCTCCCCCAGAACTCACTACATGGGAGGAGCAGGTCTTGGCTATACTGCATCCTGAAGGCCTCGCAGGAGTAGATGGAGGAATGGACTCTGAGGCAAATCTTTCACTACTTCATCCCCCACCCACCTGCATGCTATCACATACCCCCACCCTCGCCCTCACCCCCATCACTCCAACTCCTCACGTATGTCCCAATATCACAAACCACACATCCCAAGCCCTGCATGTAACACCAAAGCATGGACACCCATCACCAAAGCATGTCTACTGCACATACCCATACACCCCCCTAAACCATTATCATACAAGGTCCTACATAGGAATGCAAGCACTGGGGTACAGGGTCACCCACCCATTGCACACCATGGCATACACAGATGCAATAATCATGCCTTTACACCCCTGCGAGACCCCTACCCAACGTCACCGGACAGGAGGGTCCAGACATGTCCACTCCACCCACAGAAGAGGCCCACAGTGATGACAGCAGCTCTGTCCAACTGGATCAAGATGACCAGCCCGGCCCATCTGGGACCTCAGGACAGTCGGTTCCCCTCACACTGGCACAGGCCACTACAGAGCTACCCCCCTCTGGAAACACCAACACAGCACCCACCCAGTGGGCCCATCCCTCTGTCCCCAGGACACGTCAATCAGCAGTGTGTCCACCACTACAGGGAACCCAGGCTAACCCACCACCCCAACAACATCAGGGACCTGGGGGCAGTGGCAGTGGGCACATGGTTCAGGGGAAAGAGGCCCAGGAACACAGGAGAACTGGGAGGGCTGCTGTGCGACAGGGGGAGGACAGGCCCAGGGAACCCACTCTCCACGAGGCCCTCTCTAACATCATGGGAGCCTACCACCATTCCCAGGAGACGATGGCAACGGTACTGGCCAAGTTTCAGGAGACACAGCGGCTGCAGGAGGAACAGTATCTGGGCTTCAGGGAGGAACTAAAATCCATCAATTCCACCCTGGGCACCATTATAGGGATGCTGAAGGAACTCGTCAACAACAGGAGGGACACAGTTGCACAACAAGGGGCCCTTGACACTAGCCTGGACGATGAACAGCCCACCACCTCCGCCGGCGCTAGTGGACAGGAGGCACCGCCACAGGACCATGACACCTGCACCCCACCCCCTGCAGATGGAGAACCACCCCGCAAGCAGTCCCTGAGATCCAGGAGAAAGACAGAGAACAATGCCAAGACCCCCGCCAAGAAATGAGACCACCCTGAATGTCATCCTTCTGTCCCACTTTGTCACCCTGTCCATACTTAAACTGCCCCAGCTCCACTTCCTATGCACCTGTGAGACTAATAGACTGGACTCTGCCATGGACATTCCTCCACCATCACCCCTGACCATTTTACAACCCCCTCCACTATTTAGCACTTAAATAAACACCCTTAAATCACAAAACAATCTGGAGTCAGTCTGTGCTTTCACAATTGTGTATTTGCAATAACTGAGGGAAATAGCAATGTCCATTGTATTGTCAACATACCTATGTCACACAGCTCTAGTCCATACGGAAACAAAGCAAATGTCACACAGTGGGACCCACATCTGTGAAATCGAAAGTGACAACTCAGTGACCATACACTGGGTGAAAATGACAGACAGATGAGAGGTAGTAGAATTAAATCAGATGTAGCAGGCAGTGTTGTCTTCTTACCTGGGTCTCACTGTAAGTATTGGTGGATCACCGTGTTCCTGTTTTCTATGTCCTCTTCTTCTGCTTCCTCGTCTTCAGTATCCACAGGCTCCACAGCTGCCACAACACCTCCATCTAGACCATCCTCCTGCAGAAAAGGCACCTGTTGTCGCAAAGCCAAGTTGTGAAGCATACAGCAGGCCACGATGATCTGCATACCTTCTTTGGTGAGTAGAATAGGGAACCACTTGTCATATGGAGGCACCAGAACCTGGCCTTCAGGAGGCCGAAGGTCCTCTCTATAATCCTCCTAGTTCGCCCATGGACCTCATTGTAGCGTTCCTCTGCCCTTGTCCTGGGATCCCTCACAGGGGTCAGTAGCCATGACAGGTTGGAGTAACCAGAGTCACCTGCAAATGGCGATGGACAACTGTTAGACACACACTAACTCATAGGGACATCCCCAGACACCTATTCACACTGTATAGGGTCCATGTCCTCACCTAATAGCCACACACGGTGCCTCTGGAGTTGCCCCATCACATAAGGGATGCTGCTATTCCTCAGAATGTAAGCATCATGCACTGAGCCAGGAAATTTGGCATTCACATGGGAGATGTACTGGTCAGCCAAACACACCATCTGCACATTCATCGAATGGTAACTCTTCTGGTTTCTGTACACCTGTTCTCTCCTGCGGGGGGGGACCAAGGCCACATGTGTCCCATCAATGGCACCTATGATGTTGGGGATACGTCCCAGGGCATAGAAGTCACCTTTCACTGTAGGCAAATCCTCCACCTGAGGGAAAACGATGTAGCTCCGTGTCAGAGTCAACAGATCCTCGGGGTCTGTGCACGTTCCCAACACTTCCACCACAAGACAGCTCCAATACTCTGATTAGATTTATCACAGAGTCTAAGAGAGTCCAAGTGGGGAAAAGGGGATTAGGACGGGAACAGCTGGGAAGGAGACCTGTAGGAAGCAAAAGGTTAAAACACAACATCAAAATTACATCTCATGAAATCAGTACCATGCTACAACTCTAAGCTTCGTCTTTTCCAAAAAACATGAACAACCCTAGAATAGTCCTAAAACTGACTAGGCTTTAGATGACCGAATGCCTGAGGAGGAAACAGGAAAAGTTAAATAGGACTTTCAGATTCGAGTACTCTCTTTAGCATGAGAATCAGGAAACACTCTGAGCAATTTCTAAACAACCATATGAATCTCCTTTTAAGAATATATATCAGGAACACACAGCATTACATCTAGAACTCTGGTATTGTTGTGTTCATCTCAGAAAAAACATTGGGAAGTGAATTGTGCACATTGCAGATTTTTATATGAGTATTAAACACCATAAAGGATTGTGCACCATGAAATCACACAACGTAGATTCAAGGAATAAATCACACAACGTGTCAACTTGAAATGCTACCAAGAAAATGTCTTAGAATAGTAGCGCACAGTAATTTACATTATTTATACACGAGGAAAGAATTGCGCGTCTTGCTGATTCAAATGCCACCATACAAATGCCAAGAAATGGTAGCGCACAATGAACAACATGAAAAGCACTCAGGGAAAGAATTGCGCGTCTTGTCGATTCAAATGCCACCATGCAAATGCCAAGAAATGGTAGCGCACAATGAATAACATGAAAAAACACTCAAGGAAAGAATCGCGCGTGTTGCCGATTCGAATGCCACCATGTAAATGCCAGAAAAAGGTAACGCGCAATGAACAACAAAGTTAAATACTCATGAAACGAGTTGCACGTCTTGCCAACTCGTAAAACATCATGTAAATGTCAAGAATTATCAGCGCATAATTCTGCAATGCAAAAGGTTAAACAATAACATATCATCACAATGCATAAATTACATTATCTTGCGAGTGTTGGGTTTTTGCATTCTAGATGCCCGTAGAGTGCGCACTGTCCTGGTGTTGACAGTCCGCATGTGTTTCAGTAGGGCAGACAACACTCTGGACAACACGTTGGAAAACGTAGGCTGGGACATCCCTGATGCTATGGCCACTGTTGTTTGAAAAGACCCACTTGCTAGGAAATGGAGTACTGAAAGCACGTGCACTAGAGGGGGGATTCCTGTGGGATAGTGGATAGCTGACATCAGGTCTGGCTCCAACTGGGCACACAGTTCCAGGATTGTGGTACAATCAAGTCTGTAGGTGATGATCACATGTCGCTCCTCCATTGTCGACAGGTCCACCAGCGGTCTGTACACCGCAGGATGCCGCCATCTCCTCACCTGCCCCAGCGGACGTTGCCTATGGAGGAGAACAGTGAGCAGAGAGTCAACCAACTCTGAGGTAAGTAAACACAACTTAATCGGAAAATGTTTGCAAATCACCATATGGCTGTATTAGTGTTTAAGCAAGGCCTAGATATGTGACGCAGTCCAAAATAATGCCATGTGGGCCCCTGAAATGGAGGCTGCCTGACCTGTAAAGTGGGACAAGGGGATATGAGGTAACTGCGCTGGCGTTGTACACCGTTGCGGTAGGCGGTCGAAGACCGCGGCTCAATCCTGCATTGGTTAACATTGGACCCTATGGGTCCTAGGAGCCAATGACCATGTATGCCAGCGATGAAGGTACGCACCGCCGCGGACGTGCCCGCCATTTTCTCTCTGTTCAATCACTTGATACCTGATCTTCGACAGAAGATGACCTACACTGCAAGTGCTGCTGTGACCTCAGTCTGGAAGAGACAATGGCTCGTGTGTCTGGGAAAAGTGCCTTCAGCACAGAGGAGTTGGAGAAACTAGTGGATGGGGTCCTCCCCCAGTACACGCTACTCTACGGTCCTCCATACAAACAGGTGAGTACACTGTGAGCATGCTGTATGGGCAATGGCTGTTTGGAGTGGTGTGGATGAAAGATGGGGGGGGGGAGAATGAGGCGTGCATGAAACGAAGGTGAGTGCATGTGCGTCATGCCAAGGGTAGGGATGCGGGCCAATGACTGTGACGGTGCGGACAGTTATATCTTCTCCTTTTCCCCTGTACTATTCCTGTAGGTCAGCGCCCACCAGAAGAAGGATATTTGGCGTGCCATCGCCAAGGAAGTCTGGACCCTGGGGGTCTACCACAGACGGAGCACCCACTGCCGGAAAAGATGGGAGGACATTTGCCGCTGGAGCAAGAAGACGGCGGAAGCCCAGCTGGGGGTGGCCTCCCAACGTGGGAGGGGTGCCCGTCACACCATGACCCCCCTGATGTTTTGGATCCTGGCAGTGGTGTACCCGGAGTTGGATGGGCGCTTGAGGGCATCACAGCAGCCACAAGGGGGTGAGTACACTTTCATTCAGCTGATTCAGCGTGCATTGTAGGTGTCTGGGTGGGGGAGGTGGCCTGTGGGTTCTCCTAGGCCAGGGCGAGTTTAGTAGGCAAGGTCCCTTCTGAAGGCAGGCCCTGTGGCACCCCACCCCACCTGTGTACAGGGCCAACTACACCTAGTCAGGCTCTTGTGACATCCATGTGTGCAGCAATCGGGCATAGCCTTGTAACCCATGTCCCTGTGATGGATTAGGGAACTCCAAGTGCACGGCGTACTGCAGGGGGCTTCTGTGTCTGTAGTGTCTGCCAACGGTAGTGGTATTGCATGCACTCAACATGTCTTTCTTCTTTCCTCCCCCCCTTTTTGTGGTCTCCCTGTTCTTGTGTGCATTAGCATCATCAGGCGGAGGAGCAGTGGCACAGTAGCAGGAGGGAGCTGCATCCCACATGGCCCTGGAGGGCGACACAACGGAGTCTGAATTCACCAGTGGGACGGAGGGCGAGGGGAGCTCCACGGCGGGGACAGGAGTTGAGACCAGCGATACGACTCCTCCTCTGATGGGAGCTCCCTTGCGGTGGTGGGCCCATCTGTGTCCCCCGCATCTACAGGTACAGCCGCCACCCCCTCTACCAGCACCGCCCTCCCAGCAGCCCCTCAGCATTTGCCCCGTGGCCGATCACCCAGGAGGGTGGGCATCTCCTTCGCCCCAGTCACCTCAGCGCCTGCCCCTGTCACCCCTGCTGCCCTCAGTGAGGAGGCCATTGACCTCCTCAGGTCCCTCACTGTTGGGCAGTCTACCATTTTGAATGCCATGCAGGGTGTAGAGAGGCAGTTGCAACAAACCAATGCATACCTGGAGGGCATTCATTCTGGTCAGGCAGCCCAACAGCAAGCTTTTCAGACTCTGGCCTCAGCACTGATGGCAGCCATTGTCCCTGTCTCTAGCCTCCCCCCTCCAACTTCCTCCACCCAGACCCAAACCCCTGTACCTCAGCCTATCGCAAGCACACCATCAGACCAGCATGCACACACGTCAACACACAAGGGAAGCTCAGGCAAACATAAGCACCACACATCCCACAGGCACTCACGCAAGCATCATACACATGCAGACATACCAACATCCACTGCCTCCACTGTGTCCCCCTCCTCCTCGTCTCCCTCCTCCCTCTCTGTCTCGTCTCCACTCACACCTGCATGCACTACATCGTCAGCCACTACCTTCATCATCAGCACACCCACCACCACACCCCGCTCACGTGCACTCACCACCCCCACTATCATTCACACATCCCCTGTGTCCTCTCCCAGTGTGTCTGTGAGCCCACCTCAAGGTACACAAACGCAGCCACACACCCACCCAACAGCCATCCACCTCACGACAGCCTCCAGCCCATGCACCTTCACTGAAAGTCAGCAAACGTACACCTCCTAAAACCACTACCTCTTTCTCCACTCCCGAACCCTCTCCATCTACCCGTCCCAGTGTGCCCAAAACACTTTTCCTGTCCAACCTTGACCTCTTTCCCTCACCTCCCCCACCCCTTCAGTCTCCTAGGGCCCGCCTCTCCAGGTCCCAACCCAGCGCCTCAGCCACAACATCTGCGGGAACAGTGGTGCCAGTAGTAACCGGCTTCTAGAGTGCGCCAGGCAGCAGGGCAGCCAGTGTGGCAAGGAGCCAGAGCACGGACAGTCCCCCACCTCAAAAGCAGAAAAAGGACACCACAGCCACCAGCACCGCTGAACAGGACACCGGCCCCACCAGCACCGCTGAACAGGACACCGCCGCCACCAGCACCGCGACCAAGGACACCGCCGCCACCATCACAGCTGAACAGGACACCGCCGCCACCAGCACTGCTGAACAGGACACCGCCGCCACCAGCACCGCTGAACAGGACACCACCAGCACCGCTGAACAGGACACAGCCGCAACAAGCACTGCAGGGCAGTGAGCGCCAAAGATTCTGACGCTACTGAGGCCGCCACGAGCAGGATGAAGCACTCTGGGCACCAAGCCCCCTCCAGAACCAGTGGAGAAAAGCATTGACTACCTCAGTCCTTGGCAGAATGAAGCACTCTGGGCATAAAGCCCACTCCAGAACCAGTGGAGAGATCCATCCACTACCTCAGTCCTTGGCAGGATGAAGCACTCTGGGCACCAAGCCCCCTCCAGAACCAGTGGAGTATCACATCCACTACCTCAGTCCTTGGCAAGATGAAGCACTCTGGGCACAAAGCCCCCTCCAGAACCAGTGGAGAAAGGCATCCACTACCTCAGTCCTTGGCAGGATGAAGCACTCTGGGCACAAAGCCCCCTCCAGAACCAGTGACTGTTATCCACTTGAGAGACTGTGGCTTTACACTCCCCAGGATTCAGCAGTGGGCAACCCACCCACTGTAGAGACTTGAGAGGCTGTGGCTTTGCACTCCCTAGGATGCAGTAATAGGCAAACCACCTGTGACGGGGTCTTTTATCCCGAGTCGAGGGGATATTGGAAGAAGGTGACAGACGCGGCACTTAAGGGTGTAGTACGTTTATTTTCTTGTTCGTTGGGATTGTAGCACTAGCTTTTCCGCCAAACTGTTATATTCCAAGTCCAAAACTAATATAAATCCCTTTTCTTTTCAGGGTTCCTTGGTGTTCCCGGGACGGCCTGGTCCGGTTCGGAGGGAGAGGTCTTGTTCACCCGGCTCTCATGGTCCCAGGATTTCCCAAAACAAAGAAGGAGAAAGGAACAGGTAAGTGGGGAAAACTATTTATATACGGTTAATTGGGGTTAGTAAGGAGTGAAAGGGGGGGGGGATTCTGTGGAGGTGGAGGAATGCGGGGTTACTTTTCTCTTGTGACTTCCTTTCGTTGTGCCCTTTCTGTGACCCCCTTACAGTTTTATTCACTGGTCTGGGTATGGTCCTGGTGTGATTATTCTTCAGTTAACTGTGGTCCTGTTCAAATTGGTTCCCCTTCCCTACACGACCTCAGCCCTCCCTTCTTAGCCCCCTTAAACCCAGCCAACCACCCAGAACCCCAGTCCCAGCCCCGGTACGCTCGTACCTGACTTGGCCACGCCCCTCCAGGGACGCGGCCGGCTTGTAGGGGATCTCCCGACTTCGTCTCGGCAGGGGCGGGAGGTGCCCAAGGGTTTCCGCTCTCCGTCCGTTGTTCCTCGTCCACGGCGGGGTTTCCCTTCTCTCTTGGCGGTCCGTGGCGTTCGTCTCTCCGGCTCTCCCTGACGTCGGCGTCTCTCTCTGGGTCGCGCAGTGCTTCTTCTCCGTCGGTCGTCCTTCCTGTTTTTGTCTGACGGATGACGTTGGACGTCATCACGTCAGAAATCCCTCGGGTGCCCCCGGGGTATCCCCCGGCGGTCGTTCGCTCCGACAAAGAACCGGCGTCCGGAGGCGCCCGGTTACACATCCCCTCACATGAATGGGGCTGATCGAGCCCCACCAGATCCGGAAACCGGGACAAATAGTCAGCCTGACCCATAAGGTCACCAGGGAGGTGGCAAACCTGGAAGGAGAAAGGTTGGAGTTCTATGAACCATCTCAATATACGATTGTTGGTATTCTTGTATCTTGAGAGCCACGTAAGGGGTGCATGGTCCGTATACAGTAGGAAAGGTCTGCCCAAAAGATAGTATTGGAGGCTTTCGATAGCCCACTTAATGGCAAGACATTCCCGCTCTATAATGGGGTATCTTTGCTCCCTGGGAAATAGTTTACGGCTAATAAAGACGACGGGATGGCTCACTCCGTCTTCATCCTTTTGAAAAAGAACGGCCCCTACTCCCACATCGGAGGCATCCGTTTGGAGATGAAAGGGTTTGTCAAACTCAGGACATTTCAATATCGGTTGAGTGGTGAGACACCTTTGCAAGGTATGATAACTATGAAGTTGAGTCGGGTCTAGTTGTGGGATGTTGTTGGGCTGTCCTTTTCTTAAAAGATTGGTTAGGGGGGCAGCCAAACTGGAATAGTGGGGAATGAACCTTCGATAGTACCCCACTAGACCTAAAAAGGAACGAACTCCCTTCTTCGTGGTGGGAGCATTGGTGTGTAGGATGGCTTCGATTTTATTCTTTTGAGGTCGAAGTATACCGTTGCCAATGTGATAACCGAGGTAGGAGATCTCACTAAAAGCCAGTCGGCTCTTGGCGGGGTTGGCTGTCAGTCCAGCCTTCCCTAAAGCCGAGAAGATGTGGTCTATGTGGACCACATGGTCTTCCCAGGTCTCACTGAAAATAACGATGTCATCCAGATAGGCCACCACGTATCTGGTATGAGGTCGTAATATGGTGTCAATGAGACGTTGGAAGGTGGCGGGGGCGCCATGTAACCCGAAAGGGAGAACCTTAAAGTGATACAATCCGGAGGGAGTAGCGAAAACCGTCTTTTCCTTGTCTTCGGGACCCAACGGGATCTGCCAATATCCCTTGGTCAAGTCAAGGGTAGACATGTATTTCGCTTTCCCCAATCTTTCTAAGAGCTCGTCTATCCTTGGAAGGGGATATGTGTCAAACTGTGATATGGAATTGACCTGTCTAAAGTCAATACAAAAACGTATAGACCCATCAGGTTTGGGCACCAATACCACGGGCGAACACCAGGGGCTGTGGGAAGGTTCTATGATGTCTAGATCTAACATCTTTTCGATTTCGTTTTCTACGAGGGTTTTCCTAGCTTCAGGGATACGATAAGGTTTTAGTCGTACGGTCTTCCCAGGTGGTGTGACGATTTGATGATGTACCACTCGTGTCCTACCGGGTATCGAGGAGAACACCCGAACGTGTTTATCGAAGAGATTCTTCAATTGTCTATTTTGCTGAATCGAGATCTCTGTATTAATGATAGGAACCTCCCTCTCGCCAGGGGGATCAGTGGGGCACCACCCTATCTCTAGTTCCTTAACGGTATTAACTAGGCAGCCATGCCTTGGGTCGTTCGGAGGTTCTTCCCATCTTTTTAATAAGTTAACATGGAAGATCTGTGACCTCGGGGGAGTATCGTTAAGCTGAATTTTATAAGTCACGGGGGTTACTAGTCCTGTTACGGTGTAGGGTCCCTGCCACTTGGCCAACAATTTGTTGTCTGAACTGGGAAGGAGAACTAGCACTTTATCTCCTAGGGAAAAGGACCTCAATTGGGTATTCCGATCATAATTCCTTTTCTGCTTGTCTTGGGCCCTCTCCATGTGTTCCCTTACGCTTTCCCATACTGTATGCAGGTGGGTTTTTAACTCACGGGCGTATTTTAGAATGGTTTTTTCCCCGTCTTCTTCTTCCCACATCTCAGCGGCCATATCTAGTAGGGTCCGTGGTTGTCGCCCAAACAACAGCTCAAACGGACTATGGCCCGTAGAGGCTTGTTCGTGTGTCCTGATTGCGTATAACACAAAGGGGAGTTTCCTATCCCAGTCCTTACCTGTCTCCGAGATAGCTTTCTTTAGTAGTGTTTTGAGGGTACGGTTGTATCTCTCCACCAAACCATCGGTTTGTGGATGATAGACCGACGTCCTTAACTGTTTAATCCCCAATAGCTGACATATTTGTGTCATTAGGTTGGACATAAATTGGGTACCTTGGTCCGTTAGGATTTCTCGAGGAAACCCAATTCGGGAAAAGAACCCTATCATGGCGTGTGCAACACTCTTGGTGTTAATACTAGAGAGGGGAATAGCCTCAGGGTATCTCGTGGCGTAATCCACTAATACCAATATATAACGATAGCCTCTCGATGAGGGCAGAAGAGGGCCAACGAGGTCCATCCCTATTCTGGAGAAGGGGACATCAATGATGGGGAGGGGTTGTAAAGGGGCCTTTCTCCGTGAGCCTGGGTCAATCAATTGGCATTTTGGACATTGTTGACAGAACTTCCTAATCTGGGAAAATACCCCCGGCCAGTAAAATTTCCTCAACAAATACTCCTCTGTTTTCTCCCTCCCATAGTGTCCACCCCCTGGCTGGCTGTGTGCTAAGTGTAGAACTTGTTGTCTATAAGGTTCTGGAACTATCAACTGTTTCTTTTCGTCTTGGTCTTTGTAAGTGACTCGGTATAATAGGTCCTTAACTATGGTGAACGAGGGACCCTTATCCTGGGGGTTCCGTGGCCGTGCACTTTTCCATGCATGAATTAAACTGGGGTCTTCTCTTTGAGAAGTCCGGAAGCTGGGAAGAGCAGTGAGGGCGAGGACCTTTGTAATTACCCGGGGCCTGCTGGAGTGGTCTTGAGTATAGGCTTTCTTAATTATTCTTTTCTCCTTCCGGGAGAGTTTAGGTCGTACCCTCGGAGGTGATAGAGGCATATTGGAGAAAGGAGCGTCCTTCCACCAGTTGTTAGTTTCTTCGAGCTGTCTAAGGCTGTCTAGGAGTTGCGGGAATTCCGAAAAGTCAGTTCCTATAATAGCTTCTTCAACCAGTTGCTCTACTAAACCCACTCTTATGGGTATTTCTTTTCCTCCCCAGGTGAGGGTTGTCCAGATTAGGGGATATTCTCTGGTTTCTCCATGGATACAACAGATTGATACCGTGAGTCCCGAAGTGTAGTAATGTGCCTCGAACAACCCGGCCCTGACCACAGATTGGCTGCACCCTGAATCGATGAGGGCCACTGTGCTTTTCCCATTGATAATCAGTCTCTTTTTATAAGGGGTGTCTCTTCTCCCTGTATAAAAGACTCTTCCCCTAGTGACCCCTATTTCCATGGGTTCCGGTTTTTCTGTTTTCAGGGGGCAACCTCGAGCTATGTGGCCCCATTCCCCGCAACTGAAACACTGAGGTTGTTGTATATAGGGCCTATCCAGTCCCCGGGTTTTCCCTATGTCCTCATTGATTCTTCGTCCCACTGTCGAGGATGTTCCCGAACCCAGACGCAGGGGACTAGGTGTTGATCGGGGGGGGGGTTACTTTGAACTCAAGGGAGCGATGAAAGGCGCAGGCCAACTCAATGGTAGTATTGGTATCCGGGTTTGGATGTTGTTTGATCCAGTTGCGTGTAGACGGAGGCAGAGCGTCTAGGTATTGCTCTAAGAGCACGATCTCAATAATGTCTTCCCGATTTGTCCCTATGGGACCCAACCATTTGAGACCCAGATCTTTGATCCTAAAATATAGGGCCCGGGGTTTTTCGTTGGGTCCCCACTTAGCTTTTCTAAACCGGACACGATAATGTTCAGAATCAAAACCCACCCGTTCTAAGATGCTCTTTTTAATATCCTTATAGGGGGTTATTCCACCGGGGTTTACCGCTTGATAGGCGGCTTGGAGAGTCCCCGTCAATAAGGGGGCGATATATTGGCCCCATCGCTCCTGAGGCCAAGTAGCGGAAGTAGCAACTCGTTCAAAATTGGTGAAAAAGGCATCGGGGTCTTCACCTTCTTGATATCGTTGTAAGACCGAACTGGGCACATTCGGGTGTACGCGGGTAGCAGCGATGGTATCTGTGAGATTCTTAATGGCGGTTTCATGAACCAACTGGTTGTTGGCCATTATGGTGGCCTGACTCTTAAGGGCATTTTGTAGTGCCTCTCTTTCCAATTTGGCCTCTTTTTGTTGCTCTTCCCACACTAATTGTAGGTGTCTTTGTCCGGAGGCCAACTGTTGCATCATATCGGATATGGTACACTTCTCCTCCATGGTTGGGAAGTCTCTGTCGCCTATTCCAATATCCCACTTCTGACACCACTGTGACGGGGTCTTTTATCCCGAGTCGAGGGGATATTGGAAGAAGGTGACAGACGCGGCACTTAAGGGTGTAGTACGTTTATTTTCTTGTTCGTTGGGATTGTAGCACTAGCTTTTCCGCCAAACTGTTATATTCCAAGTCCAAAACTAATATAAATCCCTTTTCTTTTCAGGGTTCCTTAGTGTTCCCGGGACGGCCTGGTCCGGTTCGGAGGGAGAGGTCTTGTTCACCCGGCTCTCATGGTCCCAGGATTTCCCAAAACAAAGAAGGAGAAAGGAACAGGTAAGTGGGGAAAACTATTTATATACGGTTAATTGGGGTTAGTAAGGAGTGAAAGGGGGGGGTATTCTGTGGAGGTGGAGGAATGCGGGGTTACTTTTCTCTTGTGACTTCCTTTCGTTGTGCCCTTTCTGTGACCCCCTTACAGTTTTATTCACTGGTCTGGGTATGGTCCTGGTGTGATTATTCTTCAGTTAACTGTGGTCCTGTTCAAATTGGTTCCCCTTCCCTACACGACCTCAGCCCTCCCTTCTTAGCCCCCTTAAACCCAGCCAACCACCCAGAACCCCAGTCCCAGCCCCGGTACGCTCGTACCTGACTTGGCCACGCCCCTCCAGGGACGCGGCCGGCTTGTAGGGGATCTCCCGACTTCGTCTCGGCAGGGGCGGGAGGTGCCCAAGGGTTTCCGCTCTCCGTCCGTTGTTCCTCGTCCACGGCGGGGTTTCCCTTCTCTCTTGGCGGTCCGTGGCGTTCGTCTCTCCGGCTCTCCCTGACGTCGGCGTCTCTCTCTGGGTCGCGCGGTGCTTCTTCTCCGTCGGTCGTCCTTCCTGTTTTTGTCTGACGGATGACGTTGGACGTCATCACGTCAGAAATCCCTCGGGTGCCCCCGGGGTATCCCCCGGCGGTCGTTCGCTCCGACAAAATACCGGCGTCCGGAGGCGCCCGGTTACACCACCCACTGTAGAGACTTGAAAGACTGTGGCTTTGCACTCCCCAGGATGCAGCAGTGGGTAAACCTCCCACTGTAGGGACCTGAGAGACTGTGGCTTTGCACTCCCTAGGATGCAGCAGTGGGCAAACCACCCACTGTAGAGACTTGAGAGACTGTGGCTTTGCACTCCCTAGGATGCAGCGGTGGGCAAACCACCCACTGTAGAGACTTGAGAGACTGTGGCTTTGCACTCCCCAGGATGCAGCAGTGGGCAACCCACCCACTGTAGAGACTTGAGAAACTGTGGCTTTGCACTCCCTAGGATGCAGCAGTGGGCAAACCACCCACTGTAGAGACTTGAGAGATGTGGCTTTGCACTCCCCAGGATGCAGCAGTGGGCAAACCACCCACTGGAGAGACTTGAGAGACTGTGGCTTTGCACTCCTTTACATGCCTCAAAAATCACAGTTGATTTGAATTCTTAATAAACAAAGATCTCCCAGACACTTTTAGGGGCTGATTTACAAAGGGACCTCTGTCATTTGGGTAAAATAAAAAAGACCTTGAGAAACAAGGTGAGGGGGTGGGGTTCGAACTTTTATCAAAAGAGCTCACAATTCACAGGTTTAACCACAAGTCCATCCACCTATCCTACTCAATGAACTCTTCTGCAAAATGCCCTTGTAGCATAGAAACAGTGTGGAAGTCCTTCCACTATTTCCATGGTACTTTTTCTTTTACATGCCACAAAAATCACAGCTGATGTTCACTCTTAGTAAACAAAGACCGCTTACTCTCTTCAACCCTGGCACTGACCCTTGCATTTCTTTTTCTTAAAAAGACTTACTCTATCTCGCATCCCACAAATTAAGGGATTTCTTTCACACTAAACCTTGCCCCCCTCTCAGATGTCTGTGCATGTCACAAAATTCTGACATGCACTGGCATTATTAAATGGGCTGCAAACCTTCCAGACACTTCTAGGGGGTGATTTACAAAGGGACCTATGTCCTGGCAGTGGCGGCTCCTCCGCTATTGCAGAGGAGCATTCCCCCCATCCCCCCACCAGCAGCAACCGCTGCAACCGCTGCAAATCCTTTAACAATGAAAGGATAATAAACCAAATGTATTATCCTTTCACTGTTAAAGGGGCAGGGTGTTGGGGATGACAGTGATGAGGGGAGGGCACTGGGCACTCCTCTCAGTGCGAATGTGTGTTTGACCGGTTGTCTCGGGCCGGCCAAGCACACTTGCGCAGTAGGCTCTCTACAGCCCAGCACACTGCTGCCGGGTTGGAGACAGCTGGCACAGGCTCCCAGTCTGCCTGGAAGCGCCGCGGCTGGGCGCTCCCAGCCAATCCTGACGCTGCTCTGAGCAGCGTCATGATTGCCCGCAGGGCAGTCTGGGAGCCTGTGCCTGCAGCCTACTGAGGAGATGGAGAAGCGGTGCGGCAGAGAATGAGGTGCAGGTAAGTTTATTTTTATTTATTTTTTGTGTATTTCCCCGCCACCCCTCTGCTTTCCCCTGGCGTGCTGACCCGCCCCTGCAAGCCACAAATGTGTCCTGGGTTATCGCCACTGTCTCCTGGGCTTAACACCCCACAGCGAGAGTGCAGGATTCCTGCAAATTTCATAGGGGAGCGCACTCTTAAGAGCGTGCAGTGGGCAATCTTGCTTGCCCACACACCCCCAGGTCTCTCCTGACTTGATGTGTTGCATCAAACACACAGAATCTAAGGCCCTTATTTATACTTTTCAAGCGCCGCATTTGCGTCATTTCTTTATGCAAATGCGGCGCAGACTTACAAAATACAATTGTATTTTGTAAGTTTGCGCCGATTTTGCGTACAAATATGTATGTGGTATTTCTATGGCATGAACCATGTGTAGGAAAGTAGCGTCTTTGCTGGCATGTTACCACCAATTTTACCTGTATGTCAGTATGTTTTTGCCTGTCTCAATGGGATCCTACTGGTCAGGACTGCAGTGCTCATAGTTTATGGCCTAACATGTGTGTTGTATATAGTGTTTGACTGTGTCACTGAGGCTCTGCTAACCAGAACCTCAGTGCTTATGCTCTCTCTGCTTTTAAATTTGTCACTCTAGGCTAGTGACTTAATTTACCAATTTAAATTGGCACACTGGACCCCCGTTATAAGTCCCTAGTATATGGTACCTAGGTACCCAGGGCTTTGGGGTTCCAGGAGATCCTTATGGGCTGCAGCATTTCTTTTGCCACCCATAAGGAGCTCAGACAAACCCTTTCACAGAACTGCCAGTGCAGCCTGCTTGAAATAGTGCACACATTATTTCACAGCCATTTTCACTGCACTTAAGTAACTTAGAAGTCACTTAAATATGTCTAACCTTCACTTAATGAAGGTTATGTGCCAAGTTACTAAGTATGAGGGCACCCTTGCACTAGCAAAGGTGCCCTCACATAGTTCAGGGCCAATTCCCGGGACTTTGTGAGTGCGGGGATGCCATTACACGTGTGCACTACATATAGGTCAATACCTATATGTAGCTTCACAATGGTAACTCCCAATATGGCCATGTAAGGGTTATAAGATCAGGGAATGGTCCCCCCCATTCCAAATCTGGTATTGGGGAGCCAATTCCATGCATCCTTGGGGCTCCACAATGGACGCCCAGTATTGCCAAACCAACTCTCTGAGGCTTGTAATGCAGCTACAGCTGCTGCCACCTCACAGACAGGGTTCTGCCGTCCTGGGGTCTGAGCAGCTCAGTCCCAGGAAGGCAGAAGAAAGCATTCCCTTTAAGAAGGAGGGTGTTGCACTCTCTCCCTTTGGAAATAGGTGTAACAGGCTGGGGAGGGCAGCCTCCCCCAGCCTCTGGAAGTGCTTTGAAAGGCACAGATGGTGCCCTCCTTGCATAAGCCAGTCTACACCGGTTCAGGGACCCCAAGTCCCTGCTCTTTCGCGAAACTGGACAAAGGAAAGGGGAGTGACCACTCCCCTGTCCATCACCACCCTAGTGGTGGTGCCCAGAGCTCCTCCAGTGTGTCCCAGACTTCAGCCATCTTGCTTTGCAATGTGTGGGGACACTCTGGAGGTCTCTGAGTGGCCAGTGCGAGCAGGTGATGTCAGAGACCCCTCCTGATAGGTCCATACCTGATAAGGTAGCCAATCCCCCTCTCAGGGCTATTTAGGGTCTCTCCTGTGGGTTTCTCTTCAGATTCTACTTGCAAGTTTCCAGCAGGAATCCTCTGCAACTACGACTTCATCCTCTGACCTCAGATCAACCGCAGACTTCTCCAGGGACCGCTGTAACATCAACAATGTGTCCAGAAGGGCTACTTTTCCTCTGCAACTTCAGCTCCAGCCAGCAACTGCAACAGTTTCCACAGTGTGCACACTCTGGGGACTCCCTGTCTTCACCCTGAACCAGAAGGACCTAAGAAATCTCCTGTGGAGTGACGGAGCCACTCCCCTGCTAAAGCACGCACCTTCTAAGTCGACGACCAGTTCTCTTGGACTCCTCTCCTGGCGACGAGCGTGCTCCTTGGAACACAGAGGGTGGACCCCATCGACACAGACTGTCCTGAGGTCCTGCTGCCCCAATTTGGGGGAGGTAAGACCTTGCCTTCCCTGATAACTACAGTACCCCTGTGCACCGCATCTTCTTCACCTCCTGTGGCCTCTGTGCACTCTTTGCAAAATTCCTTCATGTACAGCCTGGCCCAGGTCCCCATCACTCTATCCTGCGATGGTCAACTTGTTGAGTTGATCTCCGGCGGCGTGGGACATTCCTGTATAGTGCTGCACCAACCGCATTTTGCACCTCCTTTGTCCCCATGCCCTGGGGCTCCTGTGGGTGCTATCTGGTGTTCTGAGGGCTCTCTAAAGTGCTGAGAGCCCCCTCTTACTCCTCACACAGAGTTGTGGACCCCAGGTCCCTCCTGGTTCCAGATAGCTCAATTTTGCCAGAACCAAGCCAACCTCCTACACCAAGTCAAAAGGCAGTGGAGCACTGTCCAAGGTCAAAAACAAACAAGTTAATGAGTGACAAAGGTTGCTAGAAGTGATGATTATAAATGCATGAGCATAGTCATTAAAGCTTTTCTATTCACATAAATTGCGAAGCTTCTCAGCTGCAACTATTCACATGTACTGATCAACCTCAGTAGCTTCTAATTATGTTTTTGTGGACTAGGGATTTCATGTAAAGTGGCAGACAAAAATGATAGTAATGCTGCACCAGCTTTTCCTTCATCCAGTTCAGTTATGGACTCAACTCTGGTTCAGCCAGCACTGCTGACTTTTTCACACTTCTCAAACTGAGGGTCATGGGGACAGCTGATTTCTGATGGATCAGAAAAGGGCAATAAATAAAAATGCCTTAGATTTTGTATTTATCTTGTCACATTTGCTATGCTTGACAGACTGAGGTAAAATGTCAGAAAATGCTTTTTGACAAACTGCAACGCGCTTCACCTGCTCCAGGTTTACCGGGTGAAGGAGGAGGCGGCGGCAGGACCTTTCAGAGGGCAGGAGGCCTTTAAACTTCGAATAGCGCTCCCGCCTCGCGGGATGCGCTTCACCTGCTCCAGGTTTACCGGGGAAAGGAGGAGGCGGCGGCAGGACCTTTCAGAGGGCAGGAGCCCTTTAAACTTCGCATAGCGCTCCCACCTCGCGGGACGCGCTTCACCTGCTCCAGGTTTACCGGGGAAGGAGGAGGCGGCGGCAGGACCTTTCAGAGGGCAGGAGCCCTTTAAACTTCGCATAGCGCTCCCGCCTCGCGGGACGCGCTTCACCTGCTCCAGGTTTACCGGGGTAAGGAGGAGGTGGCGGCAGGACCTTTCAGAGGGCAGAAGCCCTTTAAACTTCGCATAGCGCTTCCGCCTCGCGGGACGCGCTTCACCTACTCCAGGTTTACCGGAGGAAGGAGGTGGCGGCGGTAGGACCTTTCAGAGGGCAGGATCCCTTTAAACTTCGCATAGCGCTCCCGCCTCGCAGGACGCACGCGGGCGAAGCCCGGGCCCGTCCTTCGCCCGTCATCGACCGGAAGAGGCTGGGCTGGGCCGCCCCTCTAACGTCTACTCCTCCCGCCTGCGGTAACTTCATCTGGGAGCTGTGTCAGGTACTGTGTGAGTCCATTATTCATAATGGGGAAAAGAAAGAATAATGTACAAAAGGGGGAAGGCGGGCCCACCTCCCTTCAGTCCTCCATTACTAGTTACTTATCTTCTGTGATGGGGGCCATCGAATCTGAACTCGAACACGTAGAAGAAAGGATTGGGGCTTTCCAAAGTACTGTACAACACCCCCCTTTGCAACCTATCGTCCACATATCCACTTTTCCAAGAACCGGTCCTTCATTACCGATCCTGCCTTTGAATACCAGTCAATTGGGCGACGATATACTTCCTACCACTGATCGAACTAATTCTTCTCCCCTATTAGTTATTCCTCCTCTTGAAAGCTCTTGTTCTCAGGCCGATTCTCCTCCCTTGAAGAAGAGGAGAGCCGGGATAAAGCCCAAAAATACAATAAAGGCCTTGGGCTCCAAAAAGAGACTACCCACCCTCCTGGCTCAAAGCGACAAAGCCCCAATCTCCTTGGTTTCCTCCCCTGAATGTCCTCTGAGCAAGGATGCTCCTGAAGACTTTTCTAGTATTATTGACTTGACACTCAAATCCTTTTGCGCAACTTTAGAGTTTTTTAAACCAGGACCATTAAGTACGGGTCTACACCGTGGCCCAGAACCAGCCTATCTACCCACTCCTCCTTCTACCTTGGCACCCCAAGGAGCAAGTAATCCTCTGCTTGATCCACAAGCCGTCTCTGGTCATGAAACTCTAGTTGACAACCCTGCATTAGGGCTGGTAAGGGAAGCTTACTCCTCTAGGTTGCGAGTCAATGGTCCAAATAAACTTACTAACCACGCAGACTCTTTACATTTACCACCTGACTGCAATCCGTACGTTTTGGTTCTTTCAAATGTTCCCCCTTTGGAGTGTTCTAAACAAGAAGATACCCACTCCCTAATTAGAAAAGCTGGTCACTGGCTGAACTCTAATTTTAAACCTAATTTATTCCACAATGATAAGATTCTTATGGCACGTAGAGTGAGGAGGGTTGGATATTCAAAGGAAATGGATTATGTTGTTTTACATTTTGCTAATCCTCGTTCAGTTGACTATTTTTTTACCAACTTGGATCATTGTAGTATGTCAAGTAACAGGATTCAAATACATCCCCTGAGTCATTTCTACGACCCTGTGCTCTCACCAAATCGCATTATTAATTCATGTATTCATAGACCAGACCCAGAAAGGTTTCATTTACAGGTAAATGTACCCTCTAGCAATCGGTTTTCGACTCTTAACCACATTGATGAGAACGATTGACTAACGGCTTTGGTCCACCCCTGTTCTTCTAACATGGAGAGACCGAAAGCTGGGAACGTCCATGTTGAATGTACCTGGGACACAGAAAAGCCTGTAAAGGATTTGCCAGTTCCAATAAATACCAAAATTCTAATGTTACGTCCTGTGTCTAGACCATTAACCCTGCTTAGCTGGAATATAGCAGGGCTGCGATCTCAAATTGACAATTCGGATTGGAAGAGCTTTATTTCCTCTTATGACATAATTTGCCTTCAGGAGACCTGGTCTAAAGATTCGTTCCTTCTGAACGGTTTTACCTCTCTGTGTCAGCCAGCACTAACCTCCCAAATGGGGAGAGCTCGCGGCGGCCTTTTAGTTCTTGTTTCTTTACATCTTCCGCTTTTAAATGTGTCCCTAATCTGGTCTTCCCCTTATTTCATGGTTGTTTTAGTTTCTATTAGCGGACAAAAGGATATCCTAATTTTAAACTTTTACAATAACATTCCTCGGGGCCTTCTTATGGGTCATTTGGAGGAGATAACGGACCTCATAGATTCATTACATGTTTTGCAGAATAGTGATCTAATCATTCTATGGGTGGGCGATTTCAATACTCCTCTGTGTAGCAAGGAACACACGGACCTGTGTGTCTTCCCTGCTGAGGGCAGAGCGTCATTAATTCATTTCAATCATACTATTGAAGGAGACGCCTTAAACCTTTTTATTTGTAAGTTTGATTTGGTCCATGTTATAGAGAAATTGGCTCCCGACGCCTGTAATATACCAACCTTTACAGGGAATTTGAAGGGGAGTATCATTGACTTTATACTTATTGGCTCCTCTGATTTTTACTTGATTCAAGAATTTAAGATTACGCCTCATTGTGCGAGCGATCATAACCCCCTTAGTATTATTTTGGACCTAAAAATGAACCAGGCACCTAAGAATAAAAGCTTGAGAGCTGCTACTGTTTATAACCCAAATTGTGGTCTACTTTTAAAATGGGACAAAATAGATCCTAAAATTTTCAACCAGGAAATTGTAAGAAGTAGGTCTGACTCCATTCACATGTGTTTGTCCCAGCAGTTAGATCCTGACCGTATAGTTCATGAATTTGAATCGTTAAGCACTTACATTTCACGTGCCCTGGTGGTGGACAGGCCCTTGAAGGGGCTGGTGGCCCACAGATGGTTTGATTCTGTGTGCTCATCCGCCCATAAAAAACTCAAAGACGCTCTTAAAGCAGTTCCTCTCTCCCGTCAACTAGTTAAATCAGCCAGAGCTGATTATAAGGCCGCCCTTGAAAAACGGAAATCAGAAATTAGGTCTAAGGCCTGGGATGAACTTCTGGCTGCATCTGAGCTGAAGGATACTTCTAAATTCTGGAAAGTGATAAATCACTCCTACTTCTCTGATAACCACTCCAAGGCCGATGACTGCCTTATTGCTGAGGACGTCTGGGTAACTCATTTTAGGAATGTTTTCTGTTCAGGAATTCATGAGCATCTGCATATAACAGATAATTCTTCTGCACATTCTATTTTAGAGTCTAATACTAAGGCCCCAAATATTACCTTTGATCTCCATGAGGTTTTAAGCGCTATTAACAGATCAAGGCAGGGAAAGGCTCCTGGCCCTGATGGGGTTCCCGCTCATCTTTTTAAATCAGAAATTGACCTTTGGGGCCCGCTAGTTACAAATGTGTTAAATAGTGTGGCAAATAGTAACACGCCCATCTCATGGAAATTGGCTATTATTGTCCCCATCTTCAAAAAAGGAAATAGACAAGATCCTTCTTGTTACAGACCAATTTCTCTCATCGATTCGACCGCTAAGATTTTAGGTAGCGTGATCTTGTCCCGTTTAGAAGATTGGGTGACTGAGGCCCAGATTTTATCTCCTATTCAATTTGGTTTTAGACCTGGCGTAGGCACAGTTGAGCAAGTTTTAAACCTGCAGCTGATACTCAGTAAATATGTGACAGTCAAAAAAAGAGTCCATCCATATGGCTTTTATTGATCTAACTAGTGCCTTTGATATGGTCAACAGGTCAAAGTTATGGCAAATTTTGGGAGCTTTAGGCTGTGATCCTTCCCTATTGGAGCTCATCAAACGCCTACACAGAGATCTAACGGTTTCTGTTCAGGCCGGCTCACATGGGCAGAGAACCTCTCCCATTCAGTCAACAAGGGGTGTAAGACAGGGATGTATCTTAGCCCCCTTTCTTTTTCTGATATACATAAATGGGCTCTATGACTCACTGGTAAAACATGCAAAGGATGTACCGAAGATGGGCCAGAGACTACTTCCAGTTTTATTATATGCTGATGATGCAGTTTTAATTGCCCGTACCGCAAATGGTTTACAGGGTCTATTGGATGCATTTTACAACTTTATGTTGAACCTCGATTTGAAAGTAAATTACCCCTAGACTTTTGTTATGACCTGTGGCCCACGTAACACAAAGTCTAAACAATTTATTATGGGAGGTCATATTTTAAACAAGGTTAATAATTTTTGTTATCTAGGCATGTATATGAGTTCTTCTCGGTCCTGGAAGACACACATTAATTTTAAGGTCCAACAGTTGATAAGGAATAATGAAGCGATATTTCGCTTTTCAAACAAATTAGGCCACAGACCCCCTGCACAGATGAAAACCCTCTACAACTCTAAATGCGCTGCAGCAGTCCTTTACGGGGCAGGTGTCTGGGGCTATAATAAAATACCCTCTCTCCAGAGCGTTGAAAATAAATTCCTGCGCAGATTACTGTTGGTTCCAAAATGCATTGCAAACATTATCTGCCATGAAGAACCTGGCCAGCGCTTCTTGGAGGATAGGGTCTCTATGGCTCCGCTACTGCTCTGGATTAGATGCTGGTCAAACCCTATGGTAAAACTTGTCCAAGACTGCATTTCTGATTGTTTACAATTGGAAAATTCAAATAGGATTCCCTGGCTTATGTTTCTGCGAAACTCCTTTGAGAACCTAGGGCTTAGGTACATGTTTGATGAACCCCACTTGCTAACTACAAACTCTAGGTCTGTTTTGAAGTCTACTTATTCCGATCATATATCAGAGCTGAGATTTTATAGTTCCCTGAAATTGAAATCTTTTGATCTCTATTCTCGGATTGTGACTGTCCCATGCCTTGAACCCTATTTGACTTGGTTCTCAAGTTTTAGAATAATTTCTCTTTTAACACTTTTTAGACTTAATCTAATTAATTTTAAGGTAGCTTTCCCCAAGCCATGTTTTTGGAAAAAGGATTTACCACCTTGTCCCTGTGATTTCAAATCAACTCAGAGTTCCTCACATTTTCTTCTTTTTTGCCCTCTATACGCTGCTCCTAGAGGGGCTTATATTCTACCCATTTTACGTCCTCTTAGATCCATTCATTACAAGGAAACTCTACTATATCTTCAGAGATTGTCAGATATTCATATTTGTCATCATGTATTAGATTTTGTTACAGCTTCTTTAAGTATCAGGAAAAGACCTACTCTATTTTACATTTTTTATATGTATGTACAGTTTATCATTTTAAGTTAACACTTGTATTTTTCTGATTCTGTGATTTGAATCATGTTTAGTATACTTATCTGTTTATGTTAAGGGGCTTCAGATTGGATGTTTATGCAGTGTTTTTAGTAATGGTTTTTAAGTTTTATTTGTGTTTTATACTATTTATTGTTCTGGTTCGCACTTTTATGGCAATTGCCGAATAAAGTTACTTGACTGACTGACTGACAAACTGCAGCTTATTATTTTGCCATGGGGATTAGTGTTTACTTCTCTTTCTCTGGCTCCAAAGGGAGAGGAGCTTTTAAAGTGAACTGACTTACATTTTTGTTGGGGTAGATAAGTATGAAAGGAAAAGAGTTAAGATGTAAGTTTTGTATTGTACAACAAAATGTAAGAACCTGTAAAGAACTGTACACATTTCAGAACATATCAGCAGGTAGGAAAGCAAAAATGAAGCACATTTTTTGTGACTCTGAAGTTTGATTGAAACAAAGATTTTAACAGTATCAAAACAAATCAAGACACGTTTACCTGGTCATGGGCCCATGATAAATATTCACTGTAGCCAACTTCCACCATTTTGTGTGCTATATTGTTTTACCAGTAAATATGAATGTCTGCAAATTTGGTGGCCATTTCAATGAAAATGCACTATCTGTAAATGACAATGTGCAACCGCACAATGCTTTAGTAATATATGTGTGACAGCGTGCACCAAAATGCACCACATGTGCTACATTTTGTGCAAAGCTAGAATCAATCCCTAGGACTTCAGTGATGGTAAACTGATGTCAGCACCCCCACTCTAAAAATGGTTCCATTGTCACTGGTGCAAAAGTGCTGAACTATGTCCCTAAGCCCAGTTCCAAAACAGACACTTTCAAGTATTCTCAAGCAAGGTTCTGGGTGAACCTTCCAGTATTGTTTGCTGCTGATGTACTCACTATACGTAATCATAAACAACCATCCCGCTTGTGTGTGACTTTCATGCATAAATTGAATAAATCATTTAATCTCCATGCTTAAAATAACATGAATCTGACCTAACGTAATGTAATTTGGTGCCCTCCAAAGCCCTTGGGTAGTGTTTGTGTGACATACAGCATATATATATATATATATATATATATATATATATATATATATATACATATATATACAGGCCTTAAGAAATCATAAAAATTTTACTAGACCTGCAGTTCGAGTAGTTTGAATTATCTACTCGACCTGACTGTAATATACTTGACCCAGAAATGGGTCTCAAATTGTGGGATCCTAGGCAAATATTGTATTTCACAGTCGCCTTTTTCTTCATTCTCACATATAAGTGCACCTTCAAATATGTGAGTTAAGTATTTCTGCTGTAAACAATTCTCCTTTGTTTGATTAAATACACTAAATGTTTGCTCCATGTATAACAAATGTAGCCCACATATAGGGTACACATGATCCATGCATGACTTGCCTTTTAGTTTACTAATTTATAAACCCTCACTTTTAATAAATATATTACTAAAGCATTATGTGGTAGTGCACTGTCATTTACAGACAGTAAATTTCCAAGAAATATCCAAAAATCTTCCAACTAAGTTACAGCTTTACTGATAAAACTATATAGTGTATTAACAATAATCTGTGAAAATTGGGTTTCAGAAAACATTTATCATTTGGACATCACCAAGTAAAGTGTTCTGACTTTTTTTTTTCAATCGCACTAAAATATTTTTTTCATCACCCAGAAGTACAAAAAATGGTCTTTCACAGCTACTGAAATATATTTTGAAATGTTTGTAAAGTTGACTTAGATATATAAATGTTGTATGTTAGGAAAAACCTGATACCAAAAGCCTTTCAAATCACATAGGTCAGACAGTTCACCTTACAAAATCCTGGAACTCTGCAGTCACAAAGAAATGTATTTGTATTGCAAGAAGACAAACTGACTTTTGACTTCTGTCTCTGAACACAGAACAAATGTGACAAGAATAAAATTTAAGGTCATCTTAATTGCTCATTCAGTTTCTGACTGAACAGAACACCTGTTCTTCTTCCACTCCCCTAGCAGGATCTAAAAATAGCTTGACCTCATAAAATAAGTAGTGAGTGGGTAGATTTTTCCATATATATATTTATGTGTGTGTGTACAGGGTTTCTGGTTGGCTGCGGTATTAGGGAATGAACCTATGCCAGTCAGAACCCATTCACTCTGGTCAGAGCGAGGGAGTCACACACCCAAGAAAACCCCTGCTCACCCCCCCTTGGTAGCTTGACACGAGCAGTCAGGCCTATCCCACAGACAATGGGTAAAGTGACTTTACAACACACAAAACACGTGACAAAATAAATACACCACAAACGAAACAAAACACCAAGTTATAAAAAAATAAACTGTATTTCATAAAACATCATTAGACCACACACGACATGTCAGTAATACCCTGCTACACAAGCAGTTGTCAGAGCATTACTCAGTTACTAGTACTCTGCAAAAGCCAGCAGTAGTCACATAAAACACATAGGTTAATGCTTGTTCTGAAACATAAGCAGTAGTCAGGTTGTCATCATTTGTTATCAAGAATGTACATGTCATGGCAAACACATAATAAAAAATGCCAAAACAACACCATGGATGCCCATAAAGTGAAACATCAGGAACGCTCATGGCATTATCATAACTGCACCTTCATGGCTGCACCTATGAGGAAACATCATCCAAACATACACCTGGTGCAGTCAACACATCACCAGGGGCCAAGACATTATTCAGAATGTACCTCCAAGAACTATTCCCCTCTGGTATATGTCAGGCACTACGAGAAGAAAAATGCACATATAAAATTAGGATATTCTCCCACCAGGCCCACTACATCGAGGTCAAGAGCTTCTGTGCTCCTATGGCTGGGGGATATGATAACTGCACTGACCCCTAGCGAGCCAGGTCCCCATCATGCATCCTTCGGGACTTCTTCAGGGAAGGAACGCAGCTCATCTGGGGGGCACAACAAGACAAATTAACTCCCGAACAGCAGTGTCCTGTGGCACTGAGATGGCATGGGCACCCTCCTTTGGTTTCCCTGTGCTGGATTTCACTGAAAGAGCCAAAGGTTACAGGGACTTTATAGTTAGGTTTACTCGCACAAAACCATAGAAATTCAGCAGTTATAGTTAGTTATTTTAAGTAACTGTCCATGTATATATATATATATATATATATATATATATATATATATATATATATATATATATATATATATATATATATAAAAAAAATTAACTTTAAAAAACAAAGGTTACAAGAACATTATAATTAGGCTCACATTTTGAAAGTACAAATCATAGCAATTAACCTGTTAGAGTTATTTCAAGGACTATCTTCAAATGTTACCGACCATAACATTAATGAATCACACTCTCAAGAGGGTGGCTCAATATTATTTCACAAAAGTTTAAAAAATACTGCCAGAGAATCCCCAATGAGTTTCAGCTGATCCAGACCCTGTTTGGGGGTCTATTTCTAAATCCTTTCTCAGTGTTTATTTTCTGCTTCCAACGTCCCCATTTTCATGTTATCATACTTGTTTTGGAAATTGCAATCCATGATTTGTAGTTCTTTAGGATTTAATGTGCTACATGCTGTGCACACAATCACGATAAAGTGAAGAAAAGGTTAAGTGTACCTTTTCATGTTAGGTATTATTGTATGTCCAAATGTGCTCATGTAGAACACTCAAATAAACAAAAGGTCCAGTTCCACACTGTTGTTGATATATTGGGCTTGTTTATTATGAAAGGAGTGTTTACTATTTGTTCCACAGCTCCCTCATACGCTGTCTGTTGTATAAAGTCCAGCTTTACAATGCATATTCAATTTTGTTGTATAATGATATTACTTTGCAGCCAACACGAGTTTCACCCCTACAGTGCCTGTGAGGCATGAGTTTTTCTCAAGGCTGTAACTATAATACAATCATAATTGAGTAGATAAGTATTTTTCTTGTTTTACACACAGCTTGTGAACCGTGATTGCAGTCAGAGTACTCAATAACCTTATACTAGTTGTTGTACTCAAGGATGTGGGGGGAAGAAAGAAGTTTGATCTCATCACAATTAAGGGTAAGAAGTAAAGAAATCGCCAGTTAATTTTAGAAAAAGAGGGAAAAGTTTGAATGTGAGGAGTTAAACTGATGGTATGTTGCTAATACAAGAGATTAGGGCCCTCACTACAACCCTGGCGGTCGGTGTTAAAGCAGCGGTAATACCGCCAACAGGCCGGCGGTAAAAAAAAATGGGATCACGACCAAGGCGGACACCGCCAACACAGACAGACACTTTAACACTCCGATCGCCACGGCAGTAGCAACAAACACCGCAACGGTAACCATCAAAAGACAGGCGGAAGACAATGTACCGCCCACCACATCACAACCCACCCATCCGCCAGCTTTTCCGGGGCGGTACCAATGCCATCAAAAGCATGGCAGAAACAGGATTTGGAAGGCAAACGACTCACCTCTCGACACTCAACGAAGAACCAGGACGCCATGGAGCCCGAGCTCCACGTCCTGCCCATGCTGGCCTACCTCCTCATCTACCAGGAATACGAAAGGCGGGGGCGAAGACCAACGTGAGTACTGCACCTAGCACACAGGGGGGAGGAAAAAGAGAGAGACACACACACACGCAACACCCCAAGCCCCACCCACAACACTACACACACAAACACATGCATCAACATCACATTTACACCCCGCAACCCTCTGGAAGAAAGCAAGGACAAAAGGAATGGAGTCAAATCAGTGATATATTACAAATAGTCAGATATACGTAAGAACTTGAAAAACTGTATTTACAAAAATATACAATATGTACATAAGGCAGTACATTGTCCATTCAAAATGTCCGTGTGCCACTGGGCCAAAAATTATAGGCCAAGCCCCCACTTGACTCGTGCCTCAATACCAAGAGAACACTGCAGGGGCAGCAGGTCGAAAACACACAGGCACCTCAGGGGGATGGGGAAGGGGGGCACCTCAGACGGAAGATGGAATGACGCCACTGCTCCTCGAGGGGGCTCCATGCCCACTGCTTGGTCCAGGGGAGTGCAAAGCCACAGTCTCACAAGTCCCTTTAGCGGGTGGTTTTCCCACTGCTTGGTCCTGGGGAGTGCAAAGTCACAGTCTCACAAGTCCCTTTAGTGGGTGGTTTGCCCACTGCTTGGTCCTGGGGAGTGCAAAGTCACAGTCTCTCAAGTGGGTGGATTCCCCACTGCTTGGTCCTGGGGAGTGCAAAGCCACCGTTTTCCAAGTGGATGGCTTCTTCCACTGGTTCTAGAGGGGGCCTTGTGCCCAGTCTGCTTCATCCTGCCAAGGATAGGGTGAGTGGATGCATGTCTCCACTGGTTCTGGAGGGGGCCTTGTGCCCAGTCTGCTTCATCCTGCCAAGGATAGGGTGAGTGGATCCGAATCTCCACTGGTTCTGGAGGGGGCCTTGTGCCAAGTCTGATTCATTCTGCGAAGGATAGGGTGAGTGGATGGCTTTTTCCACTGGCTCTGGAGGGGGCCTTGTGCCCAGTGATGCAACACTTGGGGTGTGGCAGCTCACAGTCCCTCACCTGGGTGTCTGAGGCACAAGACTTGCAGGGAACAGGTTCCATGATAGTCCATGGAGGCAGGGCTGGACTTCATCCCGCGGCAGCTAAGGCTGCAAACTGGTGGTAGTGCCGGTGCTAGTGGGGGTGCTGCCAGTAGTGGTGGGGAGCTCCAGCCCTTCTCCTGCAGCCTCGGACGGCTGCCCACTGGGGCTGCTGCAGCTGGCAGTGGTCCTACTGTCAGCGGTGGAAGTGCGGTGCTTGCGGCAGAGCCTGAGGCAGTGCAGGCAGCGGTGCAGTTGGCGGTGCTGACAGTGGTGGAGGGAGGCTCCAGTCCTTCTCCTGCAGCCTCAGATGGCTGCCCATTGGGGCTGCTGCTGCTGGCAGTAGTGGTGCTAGCGGCGGTGCAGGTGGCGATGCTAGCGGCGGGGCTGCTGGCGGTGCAGGTGGCAGGGCTGGCGGTTGTGCTGTTAGCCACCAGGCTTTCACCTGCAACCTCTGACGGCTGAGGAGGGGTAGGGAAGAGGTCAATGTTTGCCAGGAAAAGCTTCTTAGAGACACTGGAATGGGAAGAGGGAGAGGGTTTGGCAGTGGAGGAAGAGGTAGTGGTTGTAGGAGGTGTCTGTCTGCTGAGTTTGGGTGCAGGTGCATGGGCTGGATGCTATTGTGAGATGGATGGCTGTTGGGTGGGTGGGTGCTTGCGTTTGTGTACTTTGGGAGGAAGGGTCACAGACACACTGGGAGAGGACACTGGGGACGTGTGCATGGATGTGGGGGTGGTGACTGCCCTTGAGGGGTGTGTTGTGATGGGCGTGCTGGTAATGGAGGCAGTGGATGAGGATGTAGTACATGCAGGTGTGAGTGGAGACGTTACTGGAAGGGAGGTGGACGATGAGGAGGAGGGGGGCACAGTTGAGGCAGTGGATGTTGGTGTGTCTGCATGTGGATGGTGCTTGTGTGACGAAGTGTGGTGCTTGTGTTTGCCTGAGCCACTTTTGTGTGTTGACTTCGGTGAATGATGGTTTGAAGGTGTGCTTGGGATAGGCTGGGGTTGAGGGGATTGGGTCTGGGTAGAGGAAGTTAGAGGGGGGAGGCTAGAGACAGGTACAAGGGCTGCCATCAGTGCTGAAGCCAGAGCCTGAAATGCTCTCTGTTGGGCCGCCACCCCAGAGTGAATGCCCTTCAGGTATGCATTTGTTTGTTGCAAATGACTCTCGACACCCTGGATGGCATTCAGTATGGTTGAGTGCCCAACAGTGAGGGATCTCAGGAGGTCAATAGCCTCCTCACTGAGGGCAGCAGGGCTGACTGAGGCAGGGCCTGAGGTGCCTGGGGCAAAGGAGATGCCCAACATCCTGGGTGAGCGGGCACACGAAACATGCTAAGGGGCTGCTGGGAGGGCGGTGCTGGTATGGGGGGTGGCGGCTGTACCTGTTGTTGGGGAGGGCACAGAGGTGTCCGCCACCGCCAGGGAGCTTCCATCGGAGGAGGAGTCGCTGTCTGTGGTGTCCTCCGGTTGTGTAGCCATTTTATGTATAGCTCCATGCATGTTCCCGTTGTGGTGCTCCCCTCGCCCTCCGTTCCACTGGTGCCCTCACCGTCAGTGGATTCGGCCTCCAGGCCCATGTGGGATGCAGCTCCCTCCGTCGCCGGTGCCTCTGCTCCTCTGCTAGATGATGCTAGTGCACACAAGGACAGGGTCACAAAACAAAAAGGGGGGGAGAGACAGAGGATACACTTGGTCAGTGCCAGCAACAACACTACTGTTGGCGTACACAACACACAGGGAGCAGCCCTATGCACTAGACCATGCCCTACCAGTTACCAAGACAGTCGCCAGCCCATGGGGTACAGTGCCTACCGCCATTAGCTGCACACCTGACACCCACAGGACCCTGCCCAGTAGTAGGTGCCCACTAACACTATTGGGGTAGGAGTGCTTCAGATCCTGCCCAACACGGGACCTACCCTGCCATCTTTGCCCTGGCCTAGGGGCACCCATAGCCCACATCCCCCACCCAGGTAACTCTTAAGGTGTGCAAAGTCAGGATTCAGAATCTGTACTCACCCCCCTTGTGGCTGCTGTGATGCATTCAAGCGCCCATCCAACTCCGGATAGGCCACCGCCAGGATGCGGAACATCAGTGGGGACCTCCGCCGTCTTCTGTGCCCAGCGGCTCTGGTCCTCCCACCTTTTGCAGCAGTGGGTGCTCCGCCTGTCAAAGACCCCCAGGGTCCGCACCTCCTTGGCGATGCCACGCCAAATACCCTTTTTCTGGTGGACACTGACCTGCAGGGAAAAAGACAGCAGAAAAAGGATTAGTCATACCCTCCGGAACGTCATACTCACAGCCCACCATATCCCTCCCATCCCCTTACGCACATATATTGAGCCCCATACATGCAGCACTTTGCCCAGGACCCCTCTGCTCCCCCTAAATGTGGCTTACACACACAGCACTCCATACATTCATGCCCACGCATCATGCTCACAGTTTTACCTGTGTAGAGTAACGTGTACTGGGGTAGGACCCCATCCACCAGTTTTTCCAACGCCTCCGCTGTGAAGGCAGGGGCCCTTTC